>NC_044037.1:267491991-267800257 GCF_901765095.1 Microcaecilia unicolor
CCCTCCCAGCTCCAAGGCCCCCCGTCCAAGCCAGCTCCAAGGCCCCCCTCCGTCCCTCTCCTCCCTCGCAGCTCCAAGGCCCCCTCCTCCTTCTGAGCATTTCTCCTGCCTTCCCCTCCCCCCCGAGGTCGCTGCTGTTGCCGCTACCGCTCCCCCCCCCCCCCCCCCCCCCCCCGAGGTCGCCACCGGCCCCCTCCACCCGGGCCCTCCCTCCTAGCTCCAAGGCCCGATTCCCTCCCAGCTCCAAGGCCCCCCTACTTCTGACCTCCCATGTCCAGCATCCTCCCTCCTTCCCTGCCAGCTTCAAGGCCCCCTGTCTCTCCCTCCCTCCTAGCTCCAAGGCCCCCCGTCCAAGCCAGCTCCAAGGCCCCCCTCCGTCCCTCCCCTCCCTCGCAGCTCCAAGGCCCCCCTCCTCCTTCTGAGCATTTCTCCTGCCTTCCCCTCCCCCCCGAGGTCGCTGCTGTCGCCGCTACCGCTCCCCCCCCCCCCCCGAGGTCGCCACCGGCCCCCTCCACCCGGGCCCTCCCTCCCAGCTCCAAGGCCCGATTTCCTCCCAGCTCCAAGGGCCCCCCCCTCCGTCCCTCCCAGCCAGCTGCAAGGCCCCCCTCTGTACATCCCTCCCAGCTCCAAGGCCCCCCTACTTCTGACCTCCCATGTCCAGCATCCTCCCTCCTTCCCTGCCAGCTTCAAGGCCCCCAGTCTCTCCCTCCCTCCTAGCTCCAAGGCCCCCCTCCGTCCCTCTCCTCCCTTGCAGCTCCAAGGCCCCCCTCCTCCTTCTGAGCATTTCTCCTGCCTTCCCCTCCCCCCCCGAGGTCGCTGTTGTCGCCGCTACCGCCCCCCCCCCCCCGAGGTCGCCACCGGCCCCCTCCACCCGGGCCCTCCCTCCCAGCTCCAAGGCCCGATTCCCTCCCAGCTCCAAGGGCCCCCCCTCCGTCCCTCCCAGCCAGCTGCAAGGCCCCCCTCCTCCTTCTGAGCATTTCTCCTGCCTTCCCCTCCTCCCCGAGGTCGCTGTTGTCGCCGCTACCGCTCCCCCCCCCCCCCCCCCCCCCCCGAGATCGCCACCGGCCCCCTCCACCCGGGCCCTCTGTTCTACATTTAACTTACAGCACCGAAACCGCAGGCAGATCAGCTCCGTCGGCCTTCCTTCTCTGCCTGTGTCCCGCCCTCGTGTGACGTAACGTCAGCGAGGGCGGGGCACACAGGCTGGGAAGGAAGGCCGACGGGAGCTGATCTGCTTGCGGTTTCGGCGCTGTAAGTTAAATGTAGAAGAGAGGGCCTGGCCTGGTGGAGGGGGTTGGCTGCGACCTTGGGGGGGAGCGGCAGCGGCGACCTCCGGGGGGGGGGAGCGGTACCATTAGTGGCAACGTCGACGTCCATGTGGCAGTGACTGCACTCCTCCTCAGCACAGAGTTTCCCTCTCTGTTCCGTCATCACGTCTTGACGTGGGGGCAGGGACAGAGAGGGAAGTCTCTACTGCGCATTTGCAGGTGAGTCGGTCACTTGCCATTTATATGTTTGATATATTGATATATAGCAGTGATTTTCAATTTCTAGATACATTTTTTTTTCTTTAAGGGAGAAGTTATCAAGGTGGGCTACTGCTAAAAGATTAGAAGGCACAGAATTTGGGGATTTGGTTATGGTGCTGAAATTGGTCCGAAATCATTTTTCAGTCAAAAGGTTATTTTAACTTTCGGCCATGTTTTCTGGGGTTTGGCCAAAAATGACCCTGTGGGTTTGGTGGAAGCCTCCGAACAGGAGTTGCTGTTTCTCACAGGCCTAGGGAGGGCCTTTGGGGTCTGTCTTACAATTCCTGATGGTGTAGCGGTGTAGTTAGGAGCAGGAGTGATTCCCTGTTAATCCTGGTCCATTTCGGTTCTGCTCTCAAAATGGCTGCTGCTCCTGCCCTGACTATACCATCAGGAAATGCAAGAAAGTCCTGGGTGGGGGAGCTACTCTTTGTTTTCTTTTTTATTTTGAGTAATGTGATTGCAAGTAACGCATTTACGATCTTGTACAATAGTTTATATGGTAAATAGATTATTCCAAATAAAACGATGTTTAGCAGGAAGTTAAGCCTGTACATTTGGGATGATGTAAGCTCCATAGGAATTTGCCTCTCTATGGAGTTATGTTGGCTGTCACTCCGAGTGTGGTGCAAAGTCAGCCACTGTGAAAGCACTGTGGCTTTTAGTTTCAGTTTTCATTAGCTTCAGTCCATGTTTGTGGAGGCTGCTTTCCTTGGAGTCTTTCATTATTTTAAATTATATTCAGGCTTGAATAGTGTGAGTTTAGCAGAGGGATGCAGACTGAAAGCTTTTCACATTCACACAACCAAACTCAAGGTTTTGGTTTTGGCTGCAACCAGGTGGGTTTCGTCCGAGAAACTGAGAAAAGCAGTTTGTCCGCCTCTAATTAAGATGTATTATTTTACTGTTAAGCCACGTTATTAGTAACTAGGTCTCATTGCATAAAACGGGACCTGTGCTAAAATAGCACAAGTTAGCAGTAAATGAACATGTCTTAGTGGTAGCCCGTGTTAACTTCCCACCTAAATATTGAGCCATTTCCAGCCACCCCTTAACATCTTCCAATTTCTGTCCAATGATAAATGGAAACATGGCGGCAGATAAAGGCCATATGGCCCATCCTCTGTAACCCCTAGCTCTTCCTTTTTCTAAGCGATCTCACATGCTTATCCCATGCCTTTTTAAATTCTGGAACAGTCCTCGACTCCACAGCCTCCACCGGGAGGCCATTCCGCGCCTCCACCACTGGAAGACAAATCCCAGCTTCAGTCTTGACTCTTTCTTCCCTTTGGGTGAAAAAACATTTGCCTTGCTGTGGTATGAATACAGCAGGTTTAACTTGTGATTTTAATGTCACTTAACTGCTTGCACAGTTTACCTGCTGCATTAAAGACCCATGCTGGATCTTTAAAAATCTCATTCAGATATCATGTGGGATGAGGGTGGAGCGGGGGGGGGGTATAAAGGCTTTGTAAGCCTCTGACTAATTTCCCCACTAGAGATGACTGTTAGATTCTTGATGTGCCACCTTTCTGTGGTACAACCAATGTGGTTTATGTATTATATATAATTATTTTCTCTGCGCCTCGTGGGCTCACAATCTTAAGCTTTTGTACCTGGGGTAAGTGGAGGGTTTATTTAAAATGTTTATTTAAATACTGCCAGTGCCAACAAAATAGTGCCTCACAGTGGTTTATAGTATAACATCTGTAAAACCACACGTAAATACACAAATTTAAAAACAAGCAAAAAAAAAATTCTTTCCCCTGGGAAGACCAAGTGACTCTGTTTGAAAGCCTTAGGGTTGAAAGGCACCGCAAAAATGCAGACTCTTTTGACACGGATAGAGGCAGCTGGTCTTGTGATCTCCAGTTGGGTTACAAATGATATGGTGAGGACTTGTGACCTTTTTCCATTATGGTAATAAGGATGGCATCGTGCAGGCCGGGGCTAGGGGTCTTTTTAATGGCTCTTCCGTTGTCTCCTTTCAGGTGGAATGTTCAGAATTGCTTCCTGGTCCGATGTTGTGAATGCACATGTAGTCCCCGGCCCCGGCATTCTGGAAGGACTGAAGGAAGTGGGACTTCCTTTACAAAGAGGCTGCCTGTTGATAGCAGAGATGAGCTCCCAGGGGTCTCTGGCCACTGGTGATTACACGAAAGCTGCAGTAAGTGCGGATTTTCTTTTAGAAGATACTAGACACTGCTGTCTGGTTTGCTGCTTTTCACCCTGTTGAACGACTTGGTGAAAAACAAATACGTTAGTGGATCAGGCTCCAGAATATTAGACAAGATAATGTAGGAACATCTGGGGACAGACCCACCCATGGGCCCATTCAGCCTGCCCAGTTCTTCTTTCCACACTGCTTTTTCATCCTTGCCGTCAGCCATGGGCACAAGTCAGGTGTTCATGCCTTCTCCTTGGTTCTCTTTTCTTAGTTAATCCAACACCCAGTCATCTTCACGATATGTTTCTCTTCCTTCCCCTCCCTCCCCCCCCCCCCCCCCCCCCCCCCCCCCCCGCCCACAAATGTCTTACTATCAAGCTTTCTAATGGAAACTGTTGTCCAATCATCCAGCCACCTAGGTCACTGTGACCCTGCAGGACAATATCCTGCCACTTCCCTAGTTTTTGCTTATGGGGAGTTCTCGTGGCCTCTGGTATCTGATTACACTGCTTTTGTAGCGCTTTGTTTGAAGAACAAGGACTTAAGGGAGTCATTTTATAATAAGGTGCCCGGGAAAGTGGGTGAACGTTCTCTGAGGCAGGTATCGTTGTATACGTAGATTGTCTGTAAAATACACAAACATGAGCTGATTCCACCCCTGCCTCAGCTGCTCTGTACCCTTGAAAATGTCTGTGGCTCTGCTCCTGTCTTGTAGGTCAGTTCTCTGGCAGCTCAGTCAGGTATGTAATAATTAGCCCTAAATACCTTGCTCAAGGTGAGATGTGGATGGGAGATTTGAGTCTGTGCTGTATTCAGAGCTCTGTGTTAAGATATTTGTTTTTCTCATGGGTATGGGGGGGGGGGGGGGGGGGGAAGCCTCGTGTCATAATTTTAAAAATTGGCTGCCAGTGTGTATATTGAATATGTGAGGGAAAATCCGCCAGGAAAGCGGAGAACTCAAACACCCCCACGGTAAAAACAAAAATGTAAAAAAAGTGGGAGAGCGACCAAGGATACCAGAAACTGGAGGATGTTCGATAATATACAATTTATTAATAATTTGAAGACTCTGCATCAGGAGTCTATAAAAACATACATTTATATATATAAAAAAAGGTGAAAAAAAAGAAAATATGGTACACGCAAATAAACTTTTTGTATTTGTGTGTATTTTTTAAAAAAAATTGTTTAACTGTATTGATACACATAAAACTTTCAAAGTTTATAAGTTTATTTAATTTACATATTTATCATTTTCATTTATTTGCGTGTACCATATTTTGTTTTTTTCACCTTTTTTTATATATATAAATGTATGTTTTTATAGACTCCTGATGCAGAGTCTTCAAATTATTAATAAACTAGTAAAAAAGGCCCGTTTCTGACACAAATGAAACGGGCGCTAGCAAGGTTTTCCTTGGAGTGTGTATGTTTGGGAGAGTGTATGTGAGAGTGACTGTTTGAGAGTCAGAGTGAAAGTGTGAGTGTGTGAGAGAGAGTGAGTCTGGGTGTGAGTGTGTTTGTGAGAGAGTGTGTGTGAGAATGAGAGTGTGTGCAAGTCTGTATGTGAGACACAGTGTGAGAGAGTGTGTGTGTGTGGGCAAGAGAGAGAGTGTGTGTGTGAGACACAGATTCTCTGTGAGAGTGAGTGTATGACACCAAGCGAGTGTGTGTGTGAGCCGTGCCCTCCCAATCCATGGCCATCTGTCCCCTGCCCCCTCCATTCATCCTTTTCCAGCAATTCCCCTCTGTCCCTGAGTCGTGCCCTCCCAATCCATGGCCATCCATGTTTGTCTGTCACCTGCCCCCTCCATTCATCCCTATCCAGCATTTCCCCTCTCTGCCTGAGGCCTGCCCTGCAATCCATATCCATCCATGCCCATCTGTGCCCTCCATTCATCCCTATGCAGCAATTCCCCTCTCCCTGAGTCCTGCCCTTCCAATCCATGCCCATCCATGCTCCTCTGTCACTTGGCCCCTCCATTTTTCCCTATCCAGCATTTCCCCTCTCTGCCTGAGGCCTGCTCTGCAATCCATATCCATCCATGCCCATCTGTCCCCTCCATTCATCCCTATCCAGCAATTCCCCTCTCCCTGAGTCCTGCCCTTCCAATCCATGCCCATCCATGCTCATCTGTCACCTGGCCCCTCCATTTTTTCCTATCCAGCATTTCCCCTCTCTGCCTGAGGCCTGCTGTGCAATCCATATCCATCCATGCCCATCTGTCCCCTCCATTCATCCCTATCCAGCAATTCCCCTCTCCCTGAGTCCTGCCCTTCCAATCCATGCCCATCCATGCTCCTCTGTCACCTGGCCCCTCCATTTTTCCCTATCCTGCATTTCCCCTCTATGCCTGAGGCCTGCTGTGCAATCCATATCCATCCATGCCCATCTGTCCCATCCATTCATCCCTATCCAGCAATTCCCCTCTCCCTGTGTCCTGCCCCTTCCAATCCATGCCCATCCATGCTCATCTGTCACCTGGCCCCTCCATTTTTCCCTATCCAGCAATTTCCCTCTCTCCCTGAGTCCTGCCCTCCCAATCCATGCCCCTCTTTCCCCTGCCCCCTCCATTCATCCATTTCTAGTAATTCCCCTCTCTCCCTGTGCCCTGCCCTCCTAATCCATACCCATCCATGCTCCTCTGTCCCCTGCCGCCTCCATTCATCCTTTTCCAGCAATTCCCCTCTGTCCCTGAGTCGTGCCCTCCCAATCCATGCCCATCCATGCTCCTCTGTCCCCTGCCGCCTCCATTCATCCTTTTCCAGCAAGTCCCCTCTTGCCCTTCCATGACCCCCCCCTCGCATCCATGCTACTCTCTCTCCCATGTCCCAGCCTGGCCCGCCCTCTTCTCCCCCCCCCCACTTCGCATCCATGCCTCGCATCCATGCCCCCCCTTCGCATCCATGCATCCCCCCCCCCCCCCCCCCCCCCCCGTTCGCATCCATGCTTCCTTTTTTTTTTTTTCTTCTTCGTTTTAACTTTACCTCCGTGGCGGTTCGTGCAGCGAAGCGTCAGGGAAGGAGGCGGCGCTCCCGACGTCTAGCTTTACGTCGGGAGCGCCGCCTCCTTCCCTGACGCTTCGCTTCCCGATTTGTTTGGTTTGAGGCGAGGGCGGGGCAGAGACGGCTGGCTGGCTTGAAGGCTTCACTGGGAGTGACGTCAGATGGCTTCAAGGCTTCAAGGCTTCAAGGCTTCAAGGCTTCAGCTTGAAGCTTCCGGCTTCAAACTTCCGGCTTCACAGAACGTTGTCTTCAGAACGTTCACGGTGCGTTTTATTATATTAGATTGTATATTATCGAACATCCTCCAGTTTCTGGTATCCTTGGTCGCTCTCCCACTTTTTTTACATTTATATTGAATATGTAACATACTTTGTCCACCAGTTTCTGTGCTTGGGTTGACGTGGTAGTGGTTGTTTCTGTTTTCCTTCCAGCTTAGTCTGAACCAGTGCTGGGTTTCTGGCAACGGAGCCTTTATTCACAGCTGCCCTGGGGCTTTTCCTCTCTTGCAGTTCAAGCAATTTCCGAGGCTGGAAGACATGTGGCAGGACAGCTTTTTAAATACTGTACTGCAGACTCCTGAGTGTGGGCAGTAGGTGTCGCTCTTTATGACTGGGGGGGGGGGGGGGTGGCGGTGAATATGGAAGACCAGTTTCACAGTTTGAATAGTGGCATAGCATTACAACTGTGAACCACCAGGCCACCCTAACAAAGAGATTTTAAAGGTATGGAGGTTAAGGGGAGATGAGCTACACAGCTGGATATGTGCAAAAAAAGTCACAACAGGGGCGACGAAAGGAAGGGGGGACAGCAAGTGATGTAAAAACTTGTGCTTTATTGAACACCCAGTACTCGACACGAGCTGTGTTTTGGCCCACACTGGCCTTCCCCAGGAGTCACTCAAAACTGGATGCATGCAGCTGAAACCAGAGAAATGCAGGCACAGTGTCCGAATCAAAGATTCATCCCATACCCCCTTAAGTGGCACGCCTCATAAGATGCTCACTCAGATACTGCTCAAGATGTAACACGGGAGTCACGGATGATGTCATTGGGAGGTGGGGCTAACGCCGCTCCACATGCGGCTGAGCTGAAGATACCGCATTCAAATTCACTTGCTGTCCCCTCTTCCTTTCGTCGCCCTTGTTATGACTGTTTTGTCTGCACGGCTACAAGGGTTGCTGTTCTTCTGTTTTCTGGTTGTATATGTGCAAAAAGCAGCACTCATCATGTTATGAGGGCAGTGAACCAGCTGAATTGCCTTCTGTTTTTGTGTGCGTATTCAGGTAAAGATGGCAGAAGAGCATCCAGATTTTGTTTTTGGATTTATTTCCGGTTCCAGGGTGAGCAGTAAACCTGAATTCCTTCACCTGACTCCTGGTGTTCAGATGCAGGCCGGAGGTGAGTGGGTTTGTATCTCTCTGTCTCTGACATAGCGCTATCCGATAAATTATCTGCACTGAAACTCAGATATTCTTAAGGAAAATCCCACTGTAAATGAGGATGTTTGGTGATCCGCTATATTGGATTCTACTGGTGGCTAAACCTGCAATTCGAAATACCTGAAACCAGTGTAAAATGAGAAAACAGATATCATGGTGTAGAGGGTTTTTCAGAATTCAAATCTCTTTAAATTACTGTTTGATCTAGCACCAGCTGTTAATGCTCCTAGATTTAACCTGATACATTGTGGCAGAAAAACACCAAACTTGGCTCTCTAGCCTTTCCAGGTTAGAAAAAATAGTTTAAATCGGTGCTTCTCAACCCAGTCCTTGGGGCAGCCAGTCAGGTTTTCCGGATATCCACAATGAATATGCATGAGAGAGATTTACATGTGCTGCCTCTTCAGTATGCAAATCTATGTTATACGTATTCATTGAGGAATGTGGATATCCTGAAAACCAACTGGCTGCTCCGAGGACTGAGTTGAGAAGCACCGAGTTAAAGTATTGCATTTATAGCTGATCGCATGATAGCCTTGTGCAGTACTCTGTGAAGAGCTGAGATCTATTCCTGGCTTAGATTCTCTGGTCTCCTGGGTCTGCTGGGACTTTGGGATATTGTCGAGGTTCCTGAGGAGGAGGGAGAAGCTCATGGTTTTGGTATTATGACTGACTGACTGAGTTTGGGGGGAGGAGTCCTTGGTGTACGTGAGTAGCAGTGAACACAATGAAGAAGGCGGGAAAACTGCCAGATGAGCTGTATTTAGAGGCCTCTTTACTGAGCTGCCTCAGATGATTAATACAGCATTTAATGAAAGCTAAAAGTACAGCAGTGTGTTAATCATTGCTGCATTAAACATCTAGCGACAGAAATTCATTCTAGAGGATACGGTATGCGTGGTAAGTGCACCTTGGTTTAGCTACACCTCTGGACCTTGGTGGTGTTTTCAGCAATGCTGTTAATATGCCGTAGCATCCCCTGCCTTCCCTGTGGTACAGAAACATCTCCAGCAGTTAACACAGAGGTTATATTCCTAATGTGCTTTAACTGTGGTAGCTAATTCATGTGCAGTGTAAAACGTTTAGTGTAGACTAGTGTCTAGGCAGCTAATGATTAAATTTCCATCCAAATAAACAGTAAAAGGATTTAAATTTTATGTTTCAACTTTATTTGAGAAATCAACCAATGACACCTTTCACCAGTCTCTATATAATTGACATAAGTAAACATCCTTCAGACCATTACAGATTCAGAACAGTGTTCCTTAATTTTTTGTGTTTAATTATCTCCCTCCTCCCCCTAACAACCCCCACTTCCATTTCCCAGACTTATCTACCAACCTATTTAGGGGGACTAAGAAATGGCCCCCAAGCATTAACAAAGTTTACTCCTACCACAAGGGAAGGAAATAACAATCATAAATTTATACCCACTTGAAATGCAAACTTGTTACTCTACCCCATACCACCATGCCCTTAGACCTCTCCCAATCTCCAAGGCTCTTGCCCATATGGCTTCCTCCCCCCACCCAAATAACCCCCTTAGTTACCCCTTAATCAAACCAACAATAACCTTACAGTAGACCTCTATCCACCCATCCCCCCACCCCCCTCTCCTTAAGGAAACTAAGAGGTGGTACAGGACCCCTGGCGTTTCTACGGATTCTTGTATATGTGCCCCTGGCTAAATTCTCCTTCCTTGAGCCCATGTAAATCTAAACGTAATTTATATAATACAGTGAGGTGTATAGTTGTGGGGCACTCTGGCTCTGCTCAAAAATAGTAATTTTATTATGTGAAACCTTGATTGAAGATATTTGAGTTAATCTAATTTCATTACAAAATATGTGTATTATGTTTTCAGGGGATAATCTGGGACAGCAGTACTTGACTCCCCAAGAAGTTATCAGTAAAAGAGGCTCTGACATCATCATTGTGGGACGGGGCATCCTGTCAGCACCCAATCGAGTGGCTGCAGCAGAAGCCTACAGGAAAGCTGCGTGGGAGGCCTATATAAGCCGACTCGAGGGCCCTCCTGAGGACTAGGTTTAAATAGTGAACTTGAGAGCAATCAAGGTAGAATTTTTTTTTTTTTAATAATGCACTGACCAACAGTAAAAGCTTTCCATTAAACCAATATCACTGCAACAAAGTTTATTTTTGTAAACAAATTAAAATAAACAAATGTCTCTAAGTTTGAATAAGAATATATTTGAAGATATGAAGATACCCTTGGTCTTTGTGGAAAAGAAATGAAGTGGTATGACCCAGGCCGATACGAGAGCAGGGACCAAGGAACCACAATGTCGTCAAAGCTGCTCCAGTAGAAAACTCCAGAAAACGGGCTGTTGTGATCAGATCCAGGCCTGCATTTGTTGCGAAGGGGAGAATGAGACCTTAGTTGCTTCAACGTTGGTCAGAAGAGCTGCACGTAGCCTGATAAGCACCATTGTCGGTCATGCCCACCGATGGCTTGTCACTGCTCTGGGTTGGTGTGGTGGCTACAAAGTGATGAAAGCATCTAATAAAGTTCTAAGTTTAAAAAAAAGAAAAAAAAATCTGCATTCCAGGAGCTTTGCTGTGACAATTATGTCACAGGATTTCTAGAGCCAGTTCTGTAAAGGAGTGAAGGCACCTTCTTTCCTTGATAAAATACTAGTGTAACTGGATGTATTCGCATGTTATGAGTCATAGAGCTGGTGTAAATGCTGATGCCGGACTGCCAGAGCTCTGTGTGTAACCAGCAGTTAGGCATTTATGAGTTCCACCTGCACTTCACGCACGTGTACACCTGCTCTGTGGAATTTGTGCATACGCTGATATTCTCATAATGTACACCTGTATTTGGTGTGTAAAAGTTTTTTTATAGTTCAACATGTTTATTGATGGTACAACCAAGTTAACAGTTAACATTCTCAATATATAACCAGTAAAGTACCAAACAGACTGGTAAATAACTGGATATTCAATGTATCATCATACATTTTCCCCCATTTTCTCCCCCCCCCCCCCCCTTACGTTACTCATATTTAAATCTAGATATTGAACATTCCTCTTCCCTCCCTTTAATCTCCCAAGATCCTCCCTCCCCCCTCCGTAACTCCCAATCCCCTATGGAGGTGCCACCCCTACTCATTATCTACATGTAATCTAAAACCTACTCTACCCAAAATCAGAGGGAATTAACTACCATACTTCTACACTGAGTATGTAGCGATTGAATATATGGGCCCCAAATGTCCAAAAAACCCCTTCTCTGATCTCCCGTCACTCAAATAACATCAGCTCATGTAGTCTATTCCTCCAATGCCAGAAGTCTGGGAGAGAGTCGTCCACCCATTTACTTAAAAGCAACCTTTAACCAAGCAGGCAAGCCTTACGAATCAGTTGCTTATCCAATTTGCTCTGCAATGCAAAGACCTCATATTTATCCAACAAGATTCCAACCGGGAGCACACAATTTTAGAACCCAATAAATAGGTCAGATAGCTCAGGATGGCGGCCCAAAATTTCTGCACGTGTGTAAAAGTTTTAGTTTATTCGATACTTGATATACTGTCATTTGGAAATCTGTCATGGTGACTTACAGTTCCAAAAATGTTTTAATGCAAGTCGGAGAGTATGAAAAGAAATTACAGTTAGTAAAGAAACATAGGACTGCTGCACCTTTGTTATACAATTACTGCCTTAGGGGGGCAGTTTATTAATCTCTGGTAAAATATCAAATTTTTAGTTTACTGTCCTGCTTATAATCGAATGAGAAAAACGCCCAAGTTCCGACCTAAATCGGGAGATGGACGTTTATCTCACAAAAACGAATAAAGTGGTATAATCGAAAGCCGATTTTTGGACGTTTTCAACTGCACTCCGTCGCGGATGCTGACAAAGTTGATGGGAGCATGTCAGAGGTGTGGCGAAGGCGGAACTGGGGCGTGGTTATCTGCCGAACAAAGATGGGCGCATTTCACCGATAATGGGAAAAAAGTATGCGTTTTTAGCTAGAATTTAGGACACTTTTCCTGGACCCTGTTTTTTCACGAATAAAGCCCCAAAAAGTGCCCTAAATGACCAGATGACCACTGGAGGGAATCGGGGATGACCTCCCCTGACTCCCCCAGTGGTCACTAACCCCCTCCCACCACAAAAAAATGTTTCACAACTTTTTATTTTCACCCTCAAATGTCATACCCAGCTCCCTGGCAGCAGTATGCAGGTCACTGGAGGAGTTGTTAGGGGGTGCAGTGGACTTCAGGCAGGTGGACCCAGGCCCATCCCCCCTACCTGTTACAATTGTGCTGCTTAATGCTTATTAGTCGTCCAACCCCCCCAAACCCACTGTACCCACATGTAGGTGCCCCCCTTCACCCCTTAGGGCTATAGTAATGGTGTAGACTTGTGGGCAGTGGGTTTTGAGGGGGATTTGGGGGGGCTCAACACACAAGGGAAGGGTGCTATGCACCTGGGAGCTCTTTTACCTGTTTTTTTGGTTTTGTAAAAGTGCCCCCTAGGGTGCCCGGTTGATGTCCTGGCATGTGAGGGGGACCAGTGCACTATGAATCCTGGCCCCTCCCACGAATAAATGTCTTGGATTTATTCGTTTTTGAGCTGGGCGCTTTCATTTTCCATTATCGCTGAAAAACAAAAACGCCCAGCTCACACATTGTTGAATAAAACATGGGCGTCTATTTTTTCCAAAATACGGTTCGGTCTACCCCTTCACGGACCTGTTCTCGGAGATAAACGCCCATGGAGATAGGCGTTTTCGTTCAATTATGCCCCTCCATGGGAGTTACTAACCTGCAATAGCTCAGTTCCATGGGTTAGTGATCCACTCGTGATGCTTCAATAATGCATCTTGGAATCAACCTTGTACATGCTGTTATTCTCCCCAGGAGCACTGGGCCACTGTCCTGGTGTGGCAGCTTTTCATAGAGGCTAATATTTTTTGAAAGCTGCTTGGGGCAGTGGTGAATAGCCGAGGCATGAGCCAGAGTGACCCTGTGCCAGGTATGAAACTAGACAGTCTAGATGGACCTCCTGCTCCTTATTTTGTGTATTCTGAGAGCACTATAAACTAAAGTGCAATAAGATTTTGCAATCACTGTATGTTAATGGCCAAAATTAGGTGCAGTAATGAGTGGAAAACTTCAGTGTTAAGTGTGTGGGTGTGTTCCCCGGTTTCCCATTCTGTTAATGCAGAACAAATATGATTACTGTTGTTACATGACACAGTTATCAATGAATAGATGTGTATAATGCATTATATTAAAACACAGCAGTGACCTTTGTGTTAACTAAAGCACAGTGTCTGCCCCTCTTCACGTTAGCTATTAACGTAGCAGGTAGCATACATTAATGGGCCGATGATCAGAAGCAAACGTGGGCGCTAGAGGCTGTTAGCACCGTACTAGCGCCTGTATTTGCTACCACCCCATGATCAGAGCCCCTGAGCACATAAAATGTGCTCACAGGCTCTGACCGCAACTAGTATGCAAATGCATGCTAAATATATTGCTCCCCAGTGATCAGCGGGCAACGTGTCAAATCCTGTGCCAGCTTGGAGCTGGCGTTAGAGTTTGCAGAACATTGGGGAGGAATGGTGAGCCCTGTCCAGCATTCATTTGCATGCTAGCAAGCCCCCCATTCCCTCAATGGAACCCCCCCCCCCCACACACACCAAGCCAGCGACACAGGTGCTGGAGGTCCAGTCCCCCAACCCTCCTCGACACAAGTTCACAGGAGGGGGCTGGAGATCTGGTGGATATCTGGAGGTGTTGCTGACTTGGGGTGGGGGTTGGTGGGGGCCCTAGGCCACCAGGACCTTCCTGTTTCAGGGGGGCTGGTGGTCCCACGAACTCTCCAGCCCATGTGTTTGATAGGTCTGGCCTTTTGACAGCCTGGACCTGTCAAACAAGTGCGAGAGGATTGCGCTCGGCCACAATCCTCCCGCACTTTACCCTATGATCAGAGATAATAGAATTCAAATTTTGCGCTATTATCTCAGATTATAGGGGCGGTAAAGCCCCGAGCTGTTCCAGCGCTATTTTTAGAGCGCTGTTTGGAACAGCGTGGGGCTTTCGATTATCTGGGCATAATTGCTGTGGTGACAGCTAACAGCTTAATCAACAGTCCCTGTATGTTTCAATAGCTTTCTGTGCCTTTGCTTATCTGATGATGTGAACTGCCTTGGGAAGGAATGGAAAGCATTAAGTGCATTCTGTTTCTGTTTGTGGTGTACAATTTATTACTAAGTCTCAGGACTGCATTGTATCAACAGTAAACCTCACAGATAACTGTTCTGCTCTTTCTACACTGCTTCATGAGATAAGTAAAACTCTCTGCTACTAGATGGCACTATATGCCCATTCTCCTGTGTTGTGTGATTTGTATTTAAATTAGGGCTGTCATTTCCGATTTGTGCAACTAAAGGTATTTTTTTTCCCCACTGCAGCTCCATGTGACTCGGGGTTGGTCACTTAGCCCCCCATTGCCCAGAGTCACAAGGAGCTGCTGTGGTAAAAAAACAAAATAGCTTATTTTAATTGAAAAGCCACCCTAAAAAAAATTAAAGAATAAAAAGTAATGAAAAGACAAATGCAAATTGAAAAATGACAAATGAAGAAAGACTAAGGAGGCTAGGGCTTTTCAGCTTGGAGAAGAGACGGCTGAGGGGAGACATGATAGAGGTATATAAAATAATGAGTGGAGTGGAACAGGTGGATGTGAAGCGTCTGTTCACGCTTTCCAAAAATACTAGGACTAGGGGCCATGCGATGAAACTACAGTGTAGTAAATTTAAAACAAATCGGAGAAAATCTTTCTTCACCCAACGCGTAATTAAACTCTGGAATTCGTTGCCGGAGAACGTGGTGAAGGCGGTTAGCTTGGCAGAGTTTAAAAAGGGGTTAGACGGTTTCCTAAAGGACAAGTCCATAAACCGCTACTAAATGGACTTGGGAAAAATCCACAATTCCAGGAATAACATGTATAGAATGTTTGTACGTTTGGGAAGCTCGCCAGGTGCCCTTGGCCTGGATTAGCCACTGTCATGGACAGGATGCTGGGCTCGATGGACCCTTGGTCTTTTCCCAGTGTGGCATTACTTATGTACTTGCTCTGTGCAGAACGTGCCTCTAGGCCTTTGTAGATGGCAGCGGCTGGATTCCCCCCCCCCCCCCCCCCCCTGTTTTTCTTTTTCTTGCTTAGTTCTAGAAATAAAGCAACAACGAAGCTTAAAACTCTTAATCATTTTTCTCTTTGGAATTTCTTAGCTTTCGCATTATATTTAGCAGTACAAAGGTACTGACCTCTCCTCCCTCTTACAAAGGCACAGACAAAATTCCTTGTGCTTGTGACCAGGTTTCCTTCATACCAGATAAACTAAGACACTGGTTCTCAACCCAGTCCTGGGGCCCATCCAGCCAATCAGATTTTTGAGATATCCACAATGACTATGCATGAGATAAGTTTGCGTGTAGTGCCTTTTTGCTGTGCGGATCTATCTCTGGCATATTCGTTGTGGCTGTCTTGAAAAGCAGACTACAGTATGGTTTCTGGCCTCTTGTATGGCTTAAAGATCCAAGCTGGGGTGAGCTATGAGCTCAGGACTGTTCCTTGATGATTTAGAGATTAAGGATGTGATGTGATGACCATTGCAAAATTATAAGGACAGGCTTATGAACCTCAACATGTATAAGCTGGAAGAGAGGAGACATGATAGAAACGTTTAAATATCTCAAGGGCATTTATGTACAGGAAGAAAGCCTTTTCCAAATGAAGGAGGGCTCTGGAATGAGGGAGCATATGAAAAAGAGGGAATAGGCTTAGAAATAACCTAAGGAAGTATCATTTCACAGAAAGGGTGGTGGAGGCGTGGAATGGCCTCCCGGTGGAGTTGAGGACTGTTCCAGAATTTAAAAAGGCATGGGTTAAGCATGTGGGATCACTTAGAAACAGGTAGAATTGGGGGTTATAGAGGATGGGCAGACTGGATGGGTCATATGGCCTTTATCTGCTGTTATGTTTCTATGTAGGAGGATTGAACCTGTCAAAACCTCCCCCCCCCTTCCCCCCCCCCCCCAAAAAAAAAAGCCTTGAGTTTATTTTTGTTTAGAAGGAAATTGTTTTCAGGCAATAGCCATTTCATTAATAACCTGCAATTCTGTAGTGCCCTAAACCAGAATAAAAACATGGGCACAGTTCGTCTCCCTGAAACCTTCCAAGGGGTTCCTTAGGCAATAAGTACGAGAATGATCTGGCAAAGGTCTTAGTGTTTATATAATCTAAGTACTTAATTCACTACCCAGTCTTAAAAAGGATTCTGAATGGTTTATAGCAAGAGATCAGTACAAGCTGCTGAGAATTACACGAATTAAAATAGCATATATTAAACCTTGAAATATTTAGTAAAAAGAGAAGCCTTCAAGTATGTGTATATGAATTAATATTTATTTACGGCCTCTTTGAAGACGTTCACCCAAAGGTGCTATACAGCAAGATAAATCTGGACATAGCCAATTGATGGAAGAGAAAATAGGAAGAAGCTTGGCCTGTGGAAGGGAAATGGGACTTGATATACCGCCTTTCTGAGGTTTTTTTTTTTTGCAACTACATTCAGATACTTGTTTTGTACTAGGGGCAACAGAGGGTTAAGTGACTTGCCCAGAGTCACAAGGAGCTGCAGTGGGAATCGAACTCAGTTCCCCAGGATCAAAGTCCACTGCACTAACCACTAGGCTACTCCTCCACTGTTCTATGCTTAAACGTGAAGGCGTGACCTTGATGGGTAATTCAAACAGAGAGGAACAGGAAAATGGGAGTGGCTTCTAAAACGTGGACAAGAAATAATTTGAATAAAATAGTGACATTAGTCCCTTTGCTTGTATCACCTAAGTAGAGGAGTGTGGTAGCCGTGTTAGTCCACTCTTAAGGTTATCAATAGAAATCAAACAAAAATCTGAGGAAGAAGGGCAACCTTCGAAAGCTAATCAAGAAATGTATTAAGTTATGTCCAATAAAAAAGGTATCATCTTATTTTCTTTTCCATGTTTTATTTTGTTTGATTTCTATTGATAACCTTGTATCACCTATAACCTTCTATCTTGAACTTTACATGATCTTGAAAAGGCAGCAAATCAACTTGATTCAACAACAGTGTAATCCTATCAAATTTTGAACCCTGTGTTTTGGTTTCTAGTGTATTAGCCCAGGGGTTCTCAACCCAGTCCTTGGGACATAACTAGCCAGTCAGGTTTTTGGGATACCCACAATGAATATACATGAGATAGATTTGCATACAGTGGGGAGGCAGTACATGCCGGCTTATCTTATGCATATTCATTCATTGTGGGTATCCTAAAAACCTGACCAGCCAGAACTGGCTTCAGAACCCCCCCTGCTGTAACCCACAGCTTCTCAGCCCAGTCTACAGGACACACCATGTCAGTCTGGTTTTAAAGATAACGATTACACGAGATAAATGTGCATGCACCACCTCTATCGTAGGCAAATCTCTGTGTCATCATTTTCATTGTTGATATCCTGAAAACTGAAGTGGAGTGGTGCATCTTAAGGGCTGGGCTGAGAACCCCTGCTGTAGCCACAAGCCCAGATGTGGGTGCTTCAGCCTATTGTATATCATTCCCATTGTGCTCTTCTGCTCCCCTCTAAGTACAGTCCCATCTGACAGGCTCCTTTGCATAATTATTGTTTGCAATGAGCAGATTAGGTCTGTTGGTAACTGTAGTTACAAGTGCAGTTCCTGGCACCAGATCACAGCTGACAGGAGAAAAGACATAAAGGCAAAATGACTGGAGCAGTAACAAGGAACTTTCAGACTTTTGCAAGCCATGCCCTGTATCTCCACTGGTTTGGCTTCTGCAGGTGAAAGCTCATGTGGATTCTCTCTCTGTAGCGCTCCTTCTGCAACATGCTGGCTGTCCCATAATGGCATCTCCTTACCATGGCACTCTGTAGCACTTCCATCCCGTGTAAATAAGTGTTTGTGTACTCTGTATTCCCTGGGAAGCCCAAAGCAGCCGCATGCTACAGAGGCACAAACCTGGCAAGTTCTGCAGCAACCTATGACTGCAAAATGTGGTTTACAGGTAGTCTCCACTGCATCAAACTGCACAGTTTCAAAAAAATACACAAGACTCTACTTAAAAGGACAAAGCAGACTTCATGGAAGGATCAAAGAGCCCCTTTATTAAAGTGTGCTGAGCAGTTAGCACGTGACTGCAGTAACCATTACTATGCTGCCATGACAGGATGTATTAATTTATGTACTAATTCACATGTCAACTGTATAGCTTGTTATGGGGTGGGGAATGGACATGGACTGCACATTGCAGTCACTGGTGCAGATAACATGGTAAGTGCATCTGTGCTCTCAGTACACACTAAAGGACAGGACTTTCCTGTGTTGGAACAATATTGGAAGATGCTGGGAAGACTCCCAACAGTTAACTATACAGCCTTGTGGGCCACCCAACAGGTCCCCTCAATTTGGACTCAGGTGCACCCAGCAGCGATGTGGCTGGCAGCGATCCCAAGCTCTGCCAGCTGATGACTCCTGGCATCTCCCTCCATGAAATTGGGGGCTCAATGCCAGTCCCCTGACCTCCCCCCCCCCTTTTTTTACATTCTTTAGTTGTTTTCTGGCAATGAACAGCAACACGTTCCCCCTGTTTACCCTGGCCTGAGCCTTCCCTCTGATGCAACTTCCTGTTCATGGGACCAGGACGTTACGTCAGAGGGATGGCTCAGAGGCAGTGTGAGCAAAGCTACGAGAGACAGAGAGAGAGAGTGTGGGGGTGGGGGGCAGTGGAGTAAAGTGACTCTGTGATCTCTTAGGCGGGGAGGGGGGTTGTTCCCACCCACCTGTTTAGAAGGAATGGATCCACGGAATCTTAGCGGAGATTGGGTGGCGATGCCGGTAATTGGGAAGCAAAACCAGTGCTGGGCAGACTTCTACGGTCTACGCCATGATCGTGACTGAATAGATATGGATGGGCTTGAGTTAAGGGGCTTCGACGTTAGCTTCAGAACGTTTAGTACAAGAGGAGTGCTGGGCAGACTTCTATGGTCTGTGCCCTGAAAAAGGCACAGACAAATCAAATAGGTGTATATATATATATAAAGTATTGCATATCATGTAAAATGAGTTTATCTTGTTGGGCAGACTGGATGGACCAAACAGGTCTTTATCTGTCGTCATTTACTATGTTACTTTGGGCTCAGGCCTGCCTCATAGTGACGTCTGCAGTGCAGGTGCTGCATCTAGCTCATTGTAGAGCTATGGTTTTTGAGTTGCAGCACCAGTAGTCTGGAATAGCCTGTCGCAGGAGGCTGGGCGAGAAGCAGGTAACCCAGACATTTTTCTTCCTTTCTAAAACCACTCTTACACTTCCGTTCAGCTGCTCGCTTTGCACTGAAATTCTAGGGCTGTACATACTATGTGACATTTGTACTCTGGCTGGTTAACTTTGTTGTTTTTATATGTGTGGTGTTTTAAATTTTAACTACTACACCATTTTGCGCAACTTTCTTGGTCTGGGGAAGTAGTCTATTTTCTAAATATATAACCACGTCCCCAACAGCACTATCTTGTACAAAGTTTTCATTTGCCTTTTTGTTTGGATGCCTTGTGTTGACTTTGTCCCATCTCAGGCTCAGACACAACAACCCTGCCACCTTACGTAAGGGTAGAGTGGCAAATGTAAGTGTTGGGAGATTAAGAGCGTGTCATAGGCAGAGAGAGGATCCTCAGTTCTAACGAAACTAGAGCATCCAGATAGGTATAATGGTCATATTTGATATTATGTTTTCTCTGTGTTCTGGTAAAAGCTGATAAACTGAACTCTGATATCTCCTATTCCAAGCTCAAATCCTGCATTTGTATAGCGCTACCAGACTTACGCAGCGCTGAACACTTGACACAAAGAGACAGTCCCTGCTCAAAAGAGCTTACAATCTAAATAATACAGACAAGACAGTTACGGATGAGGGAAGTACTGGGTGAGAAGGAAGGAAGGAACGAGGGAGGGCAAATGAGTAGAGGCTAGGAGCCAAAAGCAGCAGTGAAAAGGTGGGTTTTCAGCATGGATTTGAAAACAGGAAGAGATGGAGCTAGACGTATAGGTTCAGGAAGTCGATTTCAGGCATAAGGTGCCGCGAGAGAAAAGGAACGAAGTCTGGAGTTAGCAGTAGGGGAGAAGGGGGACGACAAGAGAGATATGTCAAGTGAGCGGAGTTCATGGGAAGGAATGTAGGGAGAGATGAGAGCGGAGAGGTAATGGGGGCTGCAGAGTGGATGCACTTAAAGGTCAGTAAGAGAAGTTTAAACTGTATGCGGAAGCGGACAGGGAGCCAGTGAAGTGACTTGAGGAGTGGGCTAGTGTGGGTATAACTATTCTGGCGGAAAATAAGTCGTGCCGCAGAATTTTGCACAGATTGGAGAGGAGAGAGATAGCTGAGCGGAAGACCAGTGAAAAGTAAATTGCAATAGTCCAAACGAGAGATGACAAGGGTGTGAAGAAGGGTTTTGGTAGCGTAATCAGAAAGGAAGGGGTGGATTTTGCTAATGTTGTAGGTAAAGAAACGACAGGTTTTGGACGATCTGTTGAATATGTGCAGAGAAGGAGAGAGAGGAATCAAAGATGACTCCAAGGTTACGAGCCGAGGATGTGAGAGCCATTAACAGAGTAGAGAAAGGGGGAAGAGGGGAGGTGGGTTTAGGGGGAAAAATGAGAAGTTCAGTTTTGGTCATGTTAAGCTTCAGATGGTGTTGAGACATCCAAGCAGCAATGTCGGACAAGCAGGCTGAAATTTTGTCCTGGATTGAGGTTGATAAAGCCACGTCCCACTGCAAGCTACGGGAAGGGGGCGGAACACATATTCTCTGGTCCGCCGCGGAAAGGTGTCAGTGGTAAATGATGATGCTAACAGTTTACTCATTACTGGATCAATATTCAAAGTGATTTAACTGACCAGAAAAGGCTCCTGGCTGGTTAAGTTACTTGTTTGGGGATAACTGTTCATTTTCAGCAGCACTTAACCGGTTAGAGCCACTGACAATGTCCAGTTAGCGCCTATCTCACAACCAGCTTTTTTTTGGGGGGGGGGGGGGGGCGTGCTGGAGGCGGTGTCAGCACTTGGCTGGTTAAGGGTTGCTATTCAGAACTGAAGGGGCCAGGTTAACGACATAAATATGTTTAATGAAAGTCAGTGATTACAGTTCAAAATCTGATGTCCCCAAAGTTTCTTCCTAAGGCGTTGTTCTTATTTTTATTGGTCTAATCAAACTACATTTCCATTTCTTGCAGTGGCTGGGGTAAAACCAGGATTGGCTCCTTGGATGTGGGTCAGCATAGTCACCATAGTCGAGAGCTTCTTTATGCGGTCCTGGGGATCTCCACAGTCAGCTGGGTTCTCAGGATGCCGACTGTGTACTGAATATGTATCGAATACATTTGCATAGGTGAAGCCCTTTTACCTGAGAAGTAAATTTTGTTATGAGTACTGTCACTTTGCCAAACAAATTTTTGAAAAACGCTACAGAGTAGACAAAACTCATTATTGAAAATGTAAGTAGCGTTTGCTTGTCTGTCTCATCCTATAGAGAAATCATGAAAGAAAACCAGAGACGAGATTTGTTTCTAGGACAGTAAAACATCTCCTTGTATTGTTCTGTACAACAGAGGATAATATTGCAATGTATACATTAGTACCATCATTAGAGCATCCACCTGCAGCATGTGCAAACACAAAATACAAAACGTTAAGGTTGTCAAAAGAATGGAAACTCGCTGTGCAAACTGCGCATCTCGGAATTAATACAAACAAAAATGAGATGCAGTCATCCGTTTTGTGCTTATTATGTTAAATGCAGGTCACGCAGTAGTAGCATTGCAGATGGAACATCGGAGAAAATGTCACTTGTGCACAAAGGTTTTATTTATTTTCACTTTTCTTTTTATAAAGAAAAACCTGCTAAAACTTCCCTCCGTTAACCCTCTGAAGATTAGCTAATCCCTCCTCTAAGGCATGTCCCTCCACCTGATTATTGACTTTTTTCTACCTTGATACGTGGAAAGCTGTAGCAGGGTGCTTCAGCCACAAAACAGGCATTTTCAAAATGGCGGCAAAGAGCGGGTGAAGTTTATGAAGGATTGGACTGAGAAGGAGGTTGCCAACACGTCATCACCTAAACGCACACAGTGAGCTCGGGTGCATGACTTCAGTTCCAGGAGCTGCAAAGCACGCGTCGCTGAGCAATTTGTCTTCAGTGTGCAAATAACAGTCTTCGTTTTGTCATTCAGTCTTGCTTTAAGGGCATTTGCCCTTGGTAAGGGTTGCATGTTCCTTAACTTTTGAAGCAGTAAAGTAGCATTGCTCTTAGGGTTTCACGGCATCGCCTTGCCCCCATCAGTTCACTGTGCCATTATGAGCCTTGTTGAGTAGGTTAAAGACCATGTCAAGACTATGTGTCGAGATAGGCTGTCTGTAGAGTGGATTGGATGCCTGAAAATTTAGTAAGACAAAAAAAAAAAAGGTGAGCCATGGTATTTACAGATATCACAGATAAGGGCTGTGTTTTGTGCATTATTTAACAACTGGAAAAGCGTGTGATGCTTTTGGTGTACCATACTACAGTTTAATTCTTATTCCTCTACTTTTCATGGGGGTTATTTCATAAGTCTTTTTATACATAAAGCAATATTTTTCAGGCCTCAATTTATAACTGGATCCCTAAGTGAGAAGTCCCAAAATGGTCCCGGTTTTATAAAGGCAACACAGGTGTTTATGTGCCTTTGTAATATAGACTCCCCAAACCAGCCTCGCTAATGCGCAAAAGCTGACACACACATTGATCCCATAAGTGGGCACATGTACTCGAAGTACAGGCTGACTGAATTTTGGTTTCAGATTCAGCACCGAAAAGGATGCAGGTACTTTTTATGTTTGTGTGCACTTATAATATTTCCTAAAGCAGCGGTAATAGCTAGATTCTTTCTAAACATCAATTTCCTTCCTAGATCTTTTGTGTTCGCCTCTGGTCCACTTTCAGAATTTCTTTTCTCTTTTTCACATAATGTGCGTCAGCTTGCACAGTTGTGTGCATCTTGTACTACTTACAAATCTTCATACAGCAGGGATTGTTAACCTTTTTTAGTTTCTGCATACCTTAAACTGATCAATGAAACCCTCATATCCCCATCCTAAACCACGTGTCCACTAATGAAAGCTACACATTTTGCTAACATGTCGCTAAAATTACAGCGGTACACAATTATACTACCAATAACTATCCTAATAACTGCCTTCACTCTGTCTACAAAGTTTCAATACGTTACCTCAGATTTCAAGACCCTTCACCACACCCCATTTGACCTCTTCCCGCACCCTTTGAAGATGCGAGCATTGCCGATTATGAACCCTTGTTCTAGAGTTTCCTGTTCCAATGTTCAAGCTGTATTTATACAAGTAAAATAGCCGCACACAAACATCTCAAAAAATTACACACTCTCTGAAAGAATCCTCTAGACATCATAAATAACTGAATTCAAAAAGTATGAGACCATCATATAGGGGCTAAGAGTTTATATGTCGCTCTGCATTTTATAGCTTTGACAGCCTGCCTGAAGTTTTTATTTATCTTTAAAATTTCTATCCTGGGTTAGAAGCATAAAACATACATAATATAATCAACATGACATCATTCACCTATCATCATACACATAAAATTATCCGTTGTGTTTGTTTCACTGTTCTTCCACAATATTAATCCAAATCAGGGGCGTATCTGCGTGGGGCCACAGGGGCCTGGGCCCCCGCAGATTTCGCCCTGGCCCCCCTCCCCACCGTCAACCCTCCCCCGCTGCTTACTTTTGCTGGCGGGGGGCCCCAACCCCTGCCAGCCGAGGTCCGACCCGAAGTCTTCATATTTCGTCTTCCTCCGTGGCCATGCTGCAAGGAAGTAATGCTGCAGTGCTAATTCGTTGAATCCAGTTCGGAGTCTGATGTCGCAGCACGTTGTACGCGCGTACAACGTGCTGCGATGTCAGACTCCAAACTGGATTCAACGAATCACCACTGCAGCGTTACTTCCTTGCAGCATGGCCACGGAGGAAGACGAAATATGAAGACTTCGGGTTGGACCTTGGCTGGCGGGGGTTGGGGCCCCCCGCCAGCAAAAGTAAGCAGCGGGGGAGGGTTGACGGCGGGGAGGGGGGTGGAGAGAGGCGGCGGGGGGGGGAGGGAGGCAAAAATGTGCCCCCCCTCTCTGGCTCTGGCCCCCCTTACCGCCGGATTCCAGATACGCCCCTGATTCCAAATATGCTCTTATACTACTAAACACCATAGCAGCAACAACCCATCTACCATACTGCTACACTTCAATTATAAAATTGTGACTGAACATAGTCTTATGATCGTCTGACATTGAAAAATACCTGAGCAAATAGATACATTTTTAACAACCTTTTAAACTGCACTGTATTCTTACACAGATGCAGAAACCCTGGCAAAGCATTCCAGGGCCGTCGAGAGGGGGGACAAAATTCCCCAGGCCCAGGCCTCCGGGGGGGCCTGGCGCCGCCACAGTCCAGCCCGCCCGACCTCCGTCGCTCCCTGGCATTGAGCTTAAAGCGCCTCACCTTTGAAAGCGCAGCAAGCAGCAGCAGACCACTCCTTCCCTCCGTGTCCCGCCCTCGCCTGACGTAACTTCCGTGAGGGAGGCCCGAAGGGAGTGATCTGCCGCTTCTTCTGCTGCGCTTTCGAAGGTGAGGCCCTGTGAGTTCAATGCAGAGGGCCCGGGGGTGGAGGGGGGACCCGGCCCGGTGGCGGGTGGAGGGGGGCCCCGGGGGCGGCCTTGTCCCAGGCCTGGCCCAGAAGCATTCCACAGTACTGGACCGGCCACAGAAAATGCAACCGATCTAGTGTCTGCGTAATGCACTTTTCCTAAAGATAATCACATTCTGTCTCTGATCTCAACTTCCTCCTCGGCAAATAGACTGACAAACTGTGGACAAAATACCAGGGTGCTGTAGCATATAAGGTTTGATGGATCATGGATAAGACAGTGGTTCCTAAACCTGGTCCTTGAGGCACCCCAGCCAGTCACGTTTTCAGGATATTCACAGTGAATATTCATGAGCGAGATTTGCATGCTCCGCCTCCTTGGTATGCAAATCTCTCTCATGAATATTCATTGTGGATATCCTGAAAACCTGATCAGCTGGGGTGCCCTCAGGACCAGGTTTGGAAACCACTGCCTTAAACTGCCTCCTTTATCTTACTGGCAGCCAATGTTAACTATTTCAAAATAGGTATAATCCCCTGGATTCTATACAGTGCGCCAACTGTTCCTCGCTGTAATCTAAGCGTATTCTATAACAACGTGCATAACTTAGCGGGATATAAGCCAAGATAGATGTGATGTAATGATAGGCCCCACCATGTAAAAATATTATGTCAACTTTCGTATCAGAATGTACTGCTTTTCCCAACTGTATTGCTATAACCCCCCCCCCCCCCCCCCCCCCCGATTCTATAAATGGCGTGCAAAATTTCACGCTATCCAGAGATGTGTGCACAATGAAGCTGGCTATGCATCCAATTTTTTCTTACTTAAGTACGCAAATGTGGAATGCATTACCAAAGAGTGTGAAAACGATGCATGATCATCAAAACTTCAGGCGATCTTTAAAGACCTATCTGTTTTGCAAGGCCTACCCTACTGATCCTACTTAAAAGCATCAACTCTACAATGCATCTTTACATACATTCCAATGGACATTTTTTTCTTATTTCCTTGTCCCTTATTGTACCCATTTACCCCTACCTTACCTGACCCTTTTTCTAATTGTATTTGTTTAATACCTACCGTACTTGGCATTCATCATTACGGTATTTTGTAAGCCACATTGAGCCTGCTAATAATATGTGGGAAAATGCGGGATACAAATGTTACAAATAAATAAATAAAGATAAATTAATTGGTAACAATTTGGACTTGCTTCCACATCTTGCTAAGCTCTATTCTATAAAGATCCGTAGGCAAATCACAGCACGCAACTCAAAGGAAGGGGTTGGGCACGGGAGGGGCATGGGTGTGACAGGGCATTCACTAAAGACGCAAGCAATATTACTGAATATTGGGGATCTGCACTGAAATGATGCACCAAACGTGTAAATCCTCATGGCCAAAGCCCGAATAGCATATTTTACTGTTTGGCCAAATAAATGGCACCCAACTTGGAGCGCAATTTATAGAGTAGCGCTCTGCGCAGATTATTTTCGGCAACATTTTTTGAGCGCCATTTACTGAATCTAATCCTAAATGTGTTTGCATTTTGGCCCCCTATGCGCACTCAGGGGTCCATTTACTAAGCTGCGGTAAAAGGGGGCCCTGCGCTAGCGTCAGCACGTGCTTTTGATGCATACTCAGGCCCCCCCCCCCCTTTTACCACAGCGGGTAAAAGGCTTTCCCTATGAAGAAAGACTAAGGAGGCTCAGGTTGGAGAAGAGACGGCTGAGGAGAGACATGATAGAGGTATATAAAATAATGAGTGGAGTGGAACAGGTGGATGTGAAGCGTCTGTTCACACTTTCCAAAAATACTAGGACTAGGGGGCATGCGATTAAACTACAGTGTAGTAAATTTAAAACAAATCGGAGAAAAGTTTTCTTCACCCAACGTGTAATTAAACTCTGGAATTCATTGCCGGAGAACGTGGTGAAGGCAGTTAGCTTGGCAGAGTTTAAAAAGGGGTTCGATGGTTTCCTAAAGGACAAGTCCATAGACTGCTACTAAATGGACTTGGGAAAAATCCACAATTTCGGGAATAACATGTATAGAATGTTTGTACGTTTGGGAAGCTTGCCTGGTGCCCTTGACCTGGATTGGCCGCTGTCGGGGACAGGATGCTGGGCTCGATGGACCTTTGGTCTTTTCCCAGTATGGCATTACTTATGTACTTATGTTTTTTTCTCAAAAAGAAATGGCCGTGCGGTTCCGGATTAGCACGCGGCAAGCCTGTTGCCAGAACCCAACCCTTTAGTAAAATAATATTTAGGACTGGGACTTCGCAGGAAGGAGAATCACCTCTGGCCAAAAACTTTGAGATTCCTAGACCATATTCAGCACTAAAAGATACTGTTTTAAGAAAGATGCTCAGTTCTTGCGCAGGCGTGCGGAATGCTTACCATTTCATATCGGGCCCTGGAGCGCTCACTCTGAAACTTAGCAAATTCCCGTCGATCGTGGATGGTGATAATTAGTTTCCAGATGGCGAGAAGGGCAAATCCTACCAGCAAGATGCTGCCCACAACAGCTAGCAGGACCGTAAGTGCATTCGGGCCACTCCCACATTCTGTGGAGAAACAAAGGAAAAAGGTTAAATAAAACATTTATCAGCTGATATTGAGCCCGAGGGAGGGAGGATGGCTAAGCCCCACAATTGGCTCTGAGCCCGGATATGTACTCACTCTGCTGCTCCCCAGTATCTCTCCACACTCGTCCTTCCCTACACCCCTTCCCGTGCACTCCGCTCCATGGATAAATCCTTCTTATCTGTTCCCTTCTCCACTACTGCCAACTCCAGACTTCGCGCCTTCTGTCTCGCTGCACCCTACGCCTGGAATAAACTTCCTGAGCCCCTACGTCTTGCCCCATCCTTGGCCACCTTTAAATCTAGACTGAAAGCCCACCTCTTTAACATTGCTTTTGACTCGTAACCACTCGCCTCCACCTACCCTCCTCTCCTCCTTCCTGTACACATTAATTGATTTGATTTGCTTACTTTATTTGTTGTCTATTAGATTGTAAGCTCTTTGAGCAGGGACTGTCTTTCTTCTATGTTCGTGCAGCGCTGCGTACGCCTTGTAGCGCTATAGAAATGCTAAATAGTAGTAGTAGTAGTAGTAGTAGTAGTAATATTCAATGCCGGGCCATTTCCGGTGACCAGCACTGAATATCTGGTTTAAACTTATCCGGCCAAGTCAATATTTAGCGCTGGCTGGTTAAGTTTATAGCGGCTAGGAGGTGCGCAGCTGCAGTCGTATGATGCTCGGTGGGTGCTGCCAGTGGTGTGAAGAAAAGAACACATACTGCCGAATTCTGAAGTGATCGAAGCCGTCGCAGCTGAACCTGAGAGATACTAGCACAAATGGTGTTACAATAATCCTTCTTTGAAGGGGTGAACAAACGTGGTTAAATCCCCTGACGCAGCCCTGCTGGGCGAAATACGGCCTGTGTCGGGCTGATTTGATTATCTGGTTTTCGTTCAGTAAATTTATGTTTTCCTTCTACTGATCTGCTTTGTTTGTGTTTCCGCTGTGGATGTTACTTCCATCAGCGATGTCTGCACTATTGCTACCACCAAAGGAAAGGGAGGACATCTTTTGATCCCGGGCGTTGGTGCAGTCAGTGTGAATATTTTATGTGACTATTTAAATTTGATATGAATAAAGATTGTTAAACAAATTGTATAATTATGAGTAATTAATATATTGTTACTAGTAAAAAAGCCCCGTTTCTGATGCAAATGAAACGGGGGCTAGCAATGTTTTCTTCTGTGTGCATGTGGGAGTGTGTGTGTCCCTGCCCGTTGGCCTCTCTCCCCTCCCCCCCTCTGAGTCCTTCACTGTTACAGAGCCAGCGATTTGATTTCGTGCTCTGCTGTTTTCCTTCACTGACTGTGTTACAGAGAGGGCGGGGCAGACACTCATAGGGAAACCGGATATCTCGCCCCCTTCACACTTCCGGATGGAGGCTTCATAGAATGTTGGTTTTGCCTTTTATATAGAGAGATGAGTATAAGTATAGTGAAATACCACCCAGAAATGCCAGAAGATCAGCCCGCAAGTTCCTCCATTTGAACTTCCCCAGCTGTAAAGGAATTAAATACAAACAGGCATAAACTACTACCTTTGCGTACAAAAGCACACAGATATGGAATGCACTACCCATGACCCTGAAAACCATGGACAACTTAACCAGCTTTCGCAAATCTATTAAAACACATTTCTTCAACAAGGCATACAAAAATAATCCTTAATGAAACAAATCACTCCCTACACCACCCAAATGCTTTAAACACCCCTCACATAACCTTACCTAACACCTTCTAATTAATTATTCTTTTACCTCCAGCCTATTACCGAATGTATCTAAGATTATGTAATGACTAGTAAAAAAAGCCCCGTTTCTGATGCAAATGAAACGGAGGCTAGCAAGGTTTTCTTCTGTGTGCATGTGGGAGTGTGTGTGTCCCTGCCCTCTCTCCCCTCCCCCCTCTGAGTCCTTCACTGTTACAGAGAGAGCGATTTGATTTCCTGCTTTGCTGTGTTTTCCTTCACTGTTTGTGTTACAGAGAGAGCGAGGGCGGGGCAGACACTCATGGGGAAACCGGATATCTCTGTCCCTGCTCCCTGCCCTCTCTCCCCTCCCCCCTCTGAGTCCTTCACTGTTACAGAGAGAGTGATTTGATTTCCTGCTTTGCTGTGTTTTCCTTCACTGTTTGTGTTACAGAGAGAGCGAGGGCGGGGCAGACACTCATGGGGAAACCGGATATCTCTGTCCCTACCCTCTGCCCTCTCTCCCCTCCCCCCTGTGAGTCCTTCACTGTTACAGAGAGAGCGATTTGATTTCGTGCTTTGCTGTGTTTTCCTTCACTGTTTGTGTTACAGAGAGAGCGAGGGCGGGGCAGACACTCATGGGGAAACCGGATATCTCTCCCCCTTCACACTTCCGGCTGGAGGCTTCATAGAACGTTGGTGGTGCCTTTTATATATAGAGATGATATCATATTAACACCATGTAAGCCACATTGAGCCTGCAAAAAGGTGGGATAATGTGGGGTACAAATGCAATAAATAATAATAATAACCCATATAGGAATATTGTAATGAATATGCATGAGACAGATTGGTATACAAAGGAGGTAAGAGGCATGCAAATCTCTCTCCTGCAACCACGTCCAAGGCATGGATACCTGAATGTGGAGTCCCACAAGGATCACCTCTCTCTCCAACTATATTCAACCTAATGATGATCCCTTTAGCAAAACTCCTATCAAACCATAACCTCAACCCGTACATATACGCCGATGATGTGACAATATACATCCCATTCAAACAAGACATCAAAGAAATCTCCAGCGAAATCAATAAAAGTCTACACATCATGAACACATGGGCAGATGCATTCCGCTTGAAACTAAACGCAGAAAAAACCCAATGCCTGATACTCACCTCCCAATACAACACAACAGAATTCAACGTGATAAACACACCAAACCTAAAACTTCCAATCTCAGAAACGCTAAAAATCCTTGGAGTGACTATCGACCGCCACCTAACACTCGAGACTCACGCAAACAACATAACCAAGAAGATGTTCTTCAGCATGTGGAAATTGAAAAGGATTAGACTATTCTTCCCAAGATTCGTCTTCCGCAGCCTAGTGCAATCCCTCGTCCTTAGCCACTTGGATTACTGCAACTCATTATACGCTGGCTGCAAAGAGCAAATACTAAGGAAACTTCAAACAGCCCAGAACACAGCAGCCAGGCTCATCTTCGGAAAACCTAAATATGAAAGGGCAAAACCACTACGAGAGAAACTACATTGGCTTCCACTCAAGGACCGCGTTACTTTTAAAACTTGCACACTAGTCCATAAGATCATTTACGGTGAAGCCCCAGCGTACATGTCTGATTTAATAAACCTACCACCTAGAAACGCCAAAAGATCATCCCGAACTCACCTCAACCTTCATTACCCAACCTGCAGGGGCTTGAAGTACAAGACGATACACGCGTCAACCTTTTCCTACAAGAGCACGAAGTCTTGGAATACATTACCACGCAACCTAAGAATGATTAACGAACAAGCCTCCTTCCGTAAACTACTGAAGACACACCTGTTTGAACAAACTTACGGAAAGAACCAAAACACATAGAGACCACTCACTTTTCACAATGCAATACACATCCACATCTGACCCATCATCCCTTTATCCAGTCAACCATACATTCATCCACGGAACTATGTACACTATATGTCTAAGCGCCTAATAATGCCCTTTTTTCCCATTGTCTCTTTCTAATGTTTCTATGTCGTTGTCTCATTGTTATACTACCAATGATATTCGATAATTCTGATAATTCTGTTCAATGTAATCCATAACCGAGTCGTAACAAATGTATTTCTATTATTCAAGTCTTATTGTAAGCCACACTGAGCCCGCAAATAGGTGGGAAAATGTGGGATACAAATGCAACAAATAAATAAATAAATAAATAAAATTCATTAAGGATATCCTAAAAACCTGACCTGAGGAAGGCCCCTGAGGACTAGGAGTAGATACCAAGGACATACATGAGTCTAACACACATATCCAGGGAGCCGTCCAGAAATGTAGCAAAATAAAATCTATTGTTCCAAGGAATACAGTGCAATATGCAATCTCTACGCAACCCCTAATCTTGAAGTCCAAGATTATTTTTCTTTTCAGGCCTCAAGACATTTTTTGGGGTTTATCTGGCTGCAGCTGTGTGGATGTTGGGCAATGCTTGGAGGGGGTGGGTGTCACACAGTAACCTGAGCATTGGGTGAGACAGTCATGCTTTATTCCCTCTTGTTTCCTTTTCAGTCCGAGTTCCTGTGCCTGGCTGCGTCAAGAGAGCCAGGGGGTTTCTGTGCCTGGCTACGTCGAACGAGTCAGAGAGGGTTCCTTTGCCTGTCCGTGTGAAACGAGTCAGGGGGGGTTCCTATGCCTGGCTGCGTCCATCGAGTCAGAAGGGGTTCTTTCGCCTTTAGAAATGTTAAGTAGTAGTAGTGTTCCTGTGACACCTGGCTGATTCATCGCCTGGTGAGTTCTTACTTTTCTTCTTCAATCTCCTAAGTGGGGCGATGGAGGTCTCTGTGTAAGCAAAGGCGGTCACTCACTCATCCTTGATTCTTTCCCTCTTTTGCAGCCTCTACAGCTTTCCTGCTCCAGAGTCCAGAGTGGGAGAGCCCCAAGTGTGCCTGCAGCGGAGTTTCCAGTGTTCCTGCAGTATACGGTCCCAAGGCCCTAAGAGTCCGGTGAGTCCTCTTCTTGGAGGGGGTGGGTGTCAGATAGTAACCTGAGCATTGGGTGAGAGAGTCATGCTTTATTCCCCCCTGTTTCCTTTTCAGTCCGAGTTCCTGTGCCTGGCTGCGTCAAGAGAGCCAGGGGGTTTCTGTGCCTGGCTACGTCGAACGAGTCAGAGAGGGTTCCTTTGCCTGTCCGTGTGAAACGAGTCAGGGGGGGTTCCTATGCCTGGCTGCGTCCATCGAGTCAGAAGGGGTTCTTTCGCCTTTAGAAATGTTAAGTAGTAGTAGTGTTCCTGTGACACCTGGCTGATTCATCGCCTGGTGAGTTCTTACTTTTCTTCTTCAATCTCCTAAGTGGGGCGATGGAGGTCTCTGTGTAAGCAAAGGCGGTCACTCACTCATCCTTGATTCTTTCCCTCTTTTGCAGCCTCTACAGCTTTCCTGCTCCAGAGTCCAGAGTGGGAGAGCCCCAAGTGTGCCTGCAGCGGAGTTTCCAGTGTTCCTGCAGTATACGGTCCCAAGGCCCTAAGAGTCCGGTGAGTCCTCTTCTTGGAGGGGGTGGGTGTCACACAGTAACCTGAGCATTGGGTGAGACAGTCATGCTTTATTCCCCCCTGTTTCCTTTTCAGTCCGAGTTCCTGTGCCTGGCTGCGTCAAGAGAGCCAGGGGGTTTCTGTGCCTGGCTACGTCGAACGAGTCAGAGAGGGTTCCTTTGCCTGTCCGTGTGAAACGAGTCAGGGGGGGTTCCTATGCCTGGCTGCGTCCATCGAGTCAGAAGGGGTTCTTTCGCCTTTAGAAATGTTAAGTAGTAGTAGTGTTCCTGTGACACCTGGCTGATTCATCGCCTGGTGAGTTCTTACTTTTCTTCTTCAATCTCCTAAGTGGGGCGATGGAGGTCTCTGTGTAAGCAAAGGCGGTCACTCACTCATCCTTGATTCTTTCCCTCTTTTGCAGCCTCTACAGCTTTCCTGCTCCAGAGTCCAGAGTGGGAGAGCCCCAAGTGTGCCTGCAGCGGAGTTTCCAGTGTTCCTGCAGTATACGGTCCCAAGGCCCTAAGAGCCCGGTGAGTCCTCTTCTAGGAGGGGGTGGGTGTCACACAGTAACCTGAGCATTGGGTGAGACAGTAATCCTTTATTCCCCCCTGTTTCCTTTTCAGTCCAATTTCCTGTACCTGGCTGCCTCTGTCTGCGTTGGTGTTCAGTGTTCCTGTGCCTGCCTCGGGAGCTAGGACTGGAGAGTTCAGCATTCCTGTCTGTGCCAGTTTCATTTTCATCTGTTTCATTCAGTGTACTTCTAACTGTTCCATCCTAATCTGTTTCTTTTTCTTTTTCTCTTTCAGTTTGTGTTCCTGTGCCTGTTCCTGCCTTGGTGATGGACGATGGTGATGTTCCTGTCCCTGTCCCTGGGCCTGCCTTGGTGTTCCTGTTCCTGTTTCTGTTCCTATTCCTGGGCAGGAGCAGTAACACTGGGGCAGTTCCAGGAACAGGAACACTGGGGCAGGCCTCAGTGTGTACCTGGTTTCCTGGGCCTGCCTCAGTGTTCTGTTCCTGGCCTGGGCCTACCTCAGTCACCATTGCTGCTTCTGTTTTCAGGTGCTCTGATTCTGTTTTTTTTCAGGTGCTCTGTTGCTGCTTCAGTCGCCATCCTGTTCCTGTTGCCTCAGCATTTCCTGTCAGGATCTTGATACGTAAGCTAAGTGCTTGCTTAAATTAATTTTAAAATCTACTCAAATAGAAATGTAATTTGCAATATATCGAATTTCTCATTAATATTCATAATTTCCTATGAATATTCATAATTTTTTATGAATATTCACGATTCCGCATGAATATTAACGTTGGGCTCCTTTGGGGCTCCTTTTGGCCACTAATTGGGCTGGAAAGTTTTTTGCCATCTGGCAACCCTGGTTGAATTCTCATAGTTATGGAGGTCCAGTAAACTGAGCTGGCCTGAACTTCAAAAGCTGACTTCCTTCCAAGAAAAAAAAAAATGTTTTATTAACTAAAGAACAACTCTGAGCAAAGTGGTTTTGGAACCCTGCCCATTAAATTGGCAGTTGAACTGGCAAAAATGCATTTCAGTTTCTAAAGCAGGATGCTTAGGACCTCATGTTTGGGAGAGACCCTCTCATATGTGCTACTTCAGTAATTCACAAGGCAGATATCTGCCCTAATAGGTTAACTGCTAGCTTACAAAAAAGGAATGGGGAGGAGAAAAGACCAGGACCACCACTACTGCAGAGGTCTGCCTATCTATAATCCCCCCTACTTCTGCATTGTACACCAGTCAGCTGCAGGTTTCAAAGGCTCACACACAGCTGGTTTTCATTGCCCCTGAGGCAGCTTGTACTTCTAGCAAAAAATCATGGCCATGTCAGGCACTGGATTGTGAATCTGGAGAGCTTTGAACACTAATAAAACCAGCTGTTTTTCTTCATAAGGTCTGCTGCTTTCTTCTATAGCCTTCAGCCTTCTATTTAAAACAGCAAAACAAAAGTACGCAAGCATGTATTTCAGGATCTGCCCTTGCAACACTTTATAAAGCCAGTTTAAATAATATTCTGGCAGTAATTGGCAACCAGTGAAGGAAGCATATGGTTAAACTTAGATAAGCTAAAAATCAATCTGACAGCTGTGTTCTCCACCATTTGCAGTCTCCTTCACATACCCTTTGAGCAACCTAAATAAATCAGGTTACAATAATCCAAAATTGATAACAACAAGGAGTGAACTAACCATTCATAGTGATTAGTATTGGAAATTTTCCTAATAGTGTGGTTTCTTCATTAGAAAGAAACATTTTTTTTACTACATGATTTACCTGAACTATCAATGTGGACCCTCAAAATTCTGATTATTGATTAAATCTCAAAAACAGTATTGTTGATGGTAAGTGACTGAGGGATTTGTTCTGGTCTAGTGTTTTCTCTATGTTAAGTTTTAATCCATGGCTATACATACATTCTTCTAAGAGTTCTATAGAGCTCTGAACTTTAACAATATTTATATCAGAAATAGATTGAAAAGGAATTAATACAGAAATATAATCTGCATTGATGTAATGCAGAAACTTGTTGCTATCCAATAATGTACTCAGAGTCCACAAAAATATATTAAATAATATTGGAGATAACGGAGAGCCTTGCGGACCACCACAGGGACTATTCCAACTAGATGAAAAATCCAAATGTAATTTGACTCAATAAGATCTATAACTAAAAAAAAAAACTCTAAACCATTCCAGAATTTTACCCATTCTCCAACAACAGGGCATGATCCACCAAATCAAAAGCCGATGATAAGTCGAATTGAAGAAGTAAAGCACTCTTTCCCTCACTCAACAATGACCTTACATGATCAAGCAATGAACCTAACAATATTTCTGTGCTAAAAGATGCACAGAATCTCGATAGAGCTGAGGGGAGGATATCATACTTATCTAAATAATGGTTCAACCGCAGTGTTACTCGACCCTCCATAAGCTTCACAAAAAAAGGGATTGATGCCACTGGTCTATAATTGACAACTACCTGTATAGATAACTTAGGATCTTTGGGAATAGGAGTTATTATTATTTCTGCCATATTATGTGGAAAGATTCCTTCAGATAACTGATGTTTGATCCACGAAAAACCATTTTGGGGCCCTTTTACAAAGGAGCGTAATGGCCTATGCATGTCCAGCACACGCCAAGCCAGCATTAGTGCCCAGCTACTGTGTGCCCTGAGTGGTAAATCTGAATTTGGTGCATGCTGAAAACAGTAGAAAATATTTTTTTATTTGCACTGCATGCCTACCGCCTGATTAGCACATGAGACCTAACCTCTGTCAATGGGTGGCGGTAAGGTCTCAAGCCAAAAATGGATGCGTACTGGTTTTTATTTTGCCACGCACCCATTTTCCGGCCCCTTAAAAAAAGGCTCTTTTTCCAGGATGCAGCAAAAACTGGCCCAGCGCACACTCAAAAGACATGTTCGCACTGCCGCAGGCCACTTTTTGCCATGGCTCAGTAAAAGGGCTCCTTAGTTGGAAAAACAATGGAGCTTCTTCCATTAAATAAGAAGGACAAATGTCTAATATACAAAAAGAAGAAACGTATTTTTGGCATAAAGTAGAAAATGTGCTCTATGAAATGTCATTAAGTTCTATCCATAGTCTATCTGCAGGAATCCCCTGCCTTGTACTAGGGTCAAGGGCTAGCTTTTTATCAGGATCTGTATAGATTGAAAAACCAGATCTCAACTTTTGGACCTTTTCTTGCAAATGCAAAGCTAAATGATCTAATGCAGGATAATATTTCATTTCAAAAGTAGTAGAAGAGTCAGATCGAAGTAGAGAGTTAGCAATAGAAAACACATTTTTGTGTTTGAATCAAGTTAGAATAATACTGCTTTCTAGTCTGAGTTATTTCCTGCTTATAATTATGAATTGCATCCCTCCATTTCTGTCTTGCTATTTCAGTCTTATTCTTGTTCCATTTAAGCTCTAGTCTCCTACAATCACATTTTAATATTAATAATTCAGGAGAGAACCATTTATCACTTTTCCGTTGGTTTTTGGTTTTAAAGCAAAAAAGTGCTATCCTATCTAGAGCCTCACGACTAATTATAGGCCAATCTTTTCCCATGTCTAGATGTTTATCATCAGTTAATTCTAATAATATAGAATCCAAAAAAGTTTGGGATCAATTCTCCCCCTTGTTAAGAAAGAATATGAGTGTTAATTATTTACTTTTTGAAAGGGCTGCTAATTCAGTTTAAAGGAGCATCGGTGATGATCGGACCATAAAGACTTTTCCCATGTTACATCAGAAAATTAAATTTTTGGTGACTAGGATCCATTATCACTAAAAGTGATCAGATAAGTTGGTGACCTTTGTTGTGAGTTGGATGAGGGCTAGGTATTATATAGTCTATATAATGCAACAATTTTTTTTATTACAACACATAACAGATACATCCAGCATAATGTGGACATATAAAAGTAAGTATAAAAGCAAGCTCATGGTAACAGAAGCATAATATCCATCACCAAACTTTTGAACAATCCATATCCTCCTACCCACATCCCAACCCATTCCTACCCTCAACTAGAAGCCTAAAAAACAAGCGAGAATGAGCTAAACACAAAAAAATCAGAAATTATACATATTCAAGGTTGAGCATTGCAATACGGTCAAAAAATCAAATTCGACTCTATGCTCCCCTCCTCCATATGAACCAAAGAAGCAAAGTGTACAACTGTAGAATCCAACAAGCAACACGTTCACTCACTTGGATAAACAAACCAATCGATAGGCCCTCCCCCACAAAAAAATAAAACAAATGAAGAAAGAAATTATAATGAATATTCATCACCTACTACTAAGACACAAAACAAAAGGATGTACTCTTATCCCTTCTGACAGTGCATAGGTATTACATAGTTTAAAGAAGATAGAAAGTAGCATAGCTCATTCCTTCTATCATCCTGTAAACTATCTAGATGAATGTTGAAATCTCCAAGTAACACATTCTTAAGGACAAATTTGCAAAATTGAGAATAGGCTGAGGGCCATTTTTTAGGAGGGCAATAACCTAAAATACATGCCTTAAACCCTGCAGTGGTCAGCTGCTCAATCAGAGCACCTATTTTTTTTACCCTGGACATGATCGAAATAGGTCTGTGAAAAGCATAGGACATCCTAAATCTAAGGCTTGGATGTTTCTTCCTGTTTGATTATAGCTGTTGGGCATCCTGTCTCTGGGCCCAACCTAGTCCTGGCCAACACACCCCCTTGCTAGTTGGACAAACTGCAATGCTGTACATTTTTTTTCTGCCTTTCCAATATTTCTATTTGGACGTTTTGGGCAGATAGACGTGTTTTGCGGGCATTTTGCAACATCTATTCACTTTGAAAATGAGCACCACAGTGTCTAGATGAAGACAACAATGTTGATCCTGATATCAGTGACTCAGATGAAAATTCACAAGAGAATGGGAATGATTTGAAATCGACTTTAGAATTTGATATTGTTCGTTACACAATCCATTGATACCTTGTATGGCACATTCGATTCAGTTGACTATTAAGAATCTAGATCAAAACAGCTATGTTGATATCCTAATGAAGGCGCAGAAGATAGGTAATAACTTCAGAAAAGTTATGTGGCTACAGAGAGACCCCTAATAAGTATGGTAAAGGAATTGTAAATGACTGTCCTACACAGTGGAATAGCACTTATGACACATCAAGACATCTTCTTGAGCTGAAAGAAAATATGAATGAGGTTCTTTCTGGATTGAATATTGATTCCATGCTACAGTCTGAATGGCAATTCTTCTAACTGCAAGCTTGAGCTGCGTGGCAGCTGAAGTTTGGGTTGGTCCTGTGGTTTAAATTCTTGATATTGCCAAGACCAACCCAAATTTCTGGCACTGCACAGCTCAAGCTCGCTTTTAGAGGAGCTGTGGAAGTGAGGCAAGGATCTTGTTGGAGGACTTTGCAGTTGAAGTCAAGTGAGGTGCAATGAGTCCAAGTAAAACAAAAGAGAACTCTTTATTTTTTCAGAGTTTCTTCCTCTCCTCTGCTACTTTATTCTCAATTGATATAAAAATGAACCAAAGATAGGTGAAGGCAGGATGTCTGTTTTTGCATATTTGAGAGAGCGTCACACCAGACATCACTGCGGAAACCCAGGCCAAAATATCGGCCTGCTTATCTGACATTGCTGCCTGGATGTCCAACCGCCACCTGAAACTGAACATGGCCAAGACCGAGCTCCTTGTCTTTCCACCCAAACCCACTTCTCCTCTCCCTCCACTCTCTATCTCAGTTGATAACACCCTCATTCTCCCCGTCTCATCTGCCCGCAACCTCGGAGTCATATTCGACTCCTCCCTCTCCTTTTCTGCGCATATCCAGCAGATAGCCAAAACCTGTCACTTCTTTCTCTATAACATCAGCAAAATTCGTCCTTTCCTCTCGGAGCACACCACCCGAACACTCGTCCACTCTCTCATTACCTCTCGCCTTGACTACTGCAACCTATCGTCACTGGCCTCCCACTTAGCCATCTATCCCCCCTTCAATCCATTCAGAACTCTGCTGCATGTCTTATCTTCCGTCAGGACTGATATGCCCATATCACCCCTCTCCTCAAGTCACTTCACTGGCTTCCGATCAGGTACTGCATACAGTTCAAGCTTCTCCTACATACCTACAAATGCACTCGATCTGCAGCCCCTCAATACCTCTCTACCCTTCTCTCCCCTTACGTTCCTACCCGCAACCTCCGCTCACAGGTCAAATCCCTCCTCCACCACCGCCAACTCCAGGCTCCGTCCTTTCTGCCTCACCTCACCCTATGCTTGGAATAAACTCCCTGAGCCCATACGTCAAGCCCCCTCCCTGCCCATCTTCAAATCCTTACTCAAAGCCCACCTCTTCGATGTCGCCTTCGGCACATAACCATTACACCTCCATTGAGGAAATCTAGACTACCCCAACTTGACATTTCGTCCTTTAGATTATAAGCTCCTTTGAGCAGGGACTGTCCTTCTTTGTTAAACTGTACAGCGCTAGTAGCGCTATAGAAATGTGTAGTAGTATGTCTGTTTTTGCATATTTGAGAGTGATGGCAGGGGTCCTCACATATGAGAGAATGGGTGAAGGCAGGGGGGCACATATGAGAGAGAAAGAATGGGTAAAAACCAGGGGGGGCACATATGAAAGAGAATGGGTGACGGGGGGGGGGGGGGGCACATGTTAGAATGGACAACAGCAGGGGGGAACACTTGAGAGAATGGGTGAGGGTGGGGGGCATATATGTGATTCTCAAAAACAGAGTGTGAGTATATGTGAGCATGCATGTTTTGGCCTTCCAAATGTTACATAGCATAAAATGTGCCCCCCCCCCCCAAATAAAAAGGTTGGAAAACTTTGTTCTAAATCTTCTGTCAGCACCAGCACCACAAAGCCTATCTAGAAAGGAACTTTTCTCTGTGTGGAATGATAACTGATGGAAAAAGAAATGGACTTGATAGTAGCTTGGAAATGAGAGTATTTATAAAATGAAATGCTGAACTCGAATAGTTATAGTGGACATTGATATTATTTTATCTGTTTGGTTTCTCACTGAAAAAGCACTAAGCCATGTGCTATTGGATAACATTAAGAATTGCATATATAGGTTTTAAGGTTCCTGGAAATGAGAGTACTTCTGAAACTAAATACTAAATGCGAACAGTCATAGTAAACTTTCTGTTTGTGCTATTGGTTTGGTTTTACACTGAAAGAAGCACTAAGTTATATGCATGTGATATTCTGAGGGCTGTTCCAGATTTCTTTTTCTTATATTTTTGTCTGTCGCTTGGTAACGAGAGCATTTGTGAAATTAAATGCAAACAGTTATAGTGGACATTGGTTGTGCTACTGGTTTGGTTTTACACTGAAAAAATGCACTAAGTTATGTGCATGTGATACTCTGAGGGCTGCTCTTGATACGTTTGTAATTATGTCTATTTTGCTCACAATAAAAAAAGGCAAGAACTGAAATTGTCATGAGTTTGTGAACTGAATAAGACCTAAAATTTTTGGGAAAGGAACGAATAAAAACTAAAATTGACATTGTTGACAGATCAATAATAAAATAAGAATTAAAATGACATGATTTGCGTATGAATAAAAACTAGAAGTTTTCAAGGAGTAGAGGATGACTCATGACTCTCAAGATGGGAGTAACAGATGAAAAAGTCTTTATTGAGGCACCAAAGTAAGACCCAACATGGGTCTATCTTTCGGCAGACTTCAGGGATCACAGAACTGTGTAAAATATAAAAATACAATTTTACACATAAAAGAATAAAACATACACTTGAAAATGTGATGTCAATAGACAGATCATTATAATATAAAAGACATAGACTGCAGTGTATAAGACTGATAATGCAATTAAAGTTTAATAATAAACAAATATAACAGTTTAAGGACCACGTTAGTCATGTAAGCTAGTGGGGACTTTTTTCATCTTTGCAGCTGGCAGCTCCATTGGTGCTTACAAACATATATATTGTATCAGGTACCATACACAGTGCAGTGGCTTCAGAAGGCGGATTTACTTTTCCCTTTTAATTGGTATTTCCAGTACACGTATTAGTTGGTATACTTATCCTCTTGAGTGTGATATGCTTCATATCAGCTCTCAGTGTCTTTAGTATTTTCAACCTAAACAGGTCCTATAATATGACATAATCCAGCTATAGTTATATCTGTTTTATTTAATCTATTGTTGTTGGTATGTGTAACTTACTTTTTTTATGAGATGTTTTATTGTGAAACTTCAGTTGCACTATCAGTCTTTTATAATGCAGTCCATGTCTTTTATATTATCTGTTTATTGACATCACATTTTCAAGTATGTTTTATTCTTTTAGAATAAAATTTTTTTATTTTAAAACTTTTAAAAAATATAATTTTACACAGTTCTGTGACCCCTGAAGTAAGATGGCAAGTCCACCAAAACACGTGCTTGTGTCTGGTCTAGAGACTTGAAAGGGAACAGGGTTCGCAGGGTTCCCGCGGGGACGGAAGCAGTTCTGTGGGGTTCCCGTGGGGACAGAAGCAATTCCTGTGGGGTTCCCGTGGGGACAGAAGCAATTCCTGCAGGCTTCCCGTGGAAGTGTACACTGCACTTGTGCCAGCCTCTCGCTTACCGAGTACCAAGTTCTTTGAGTGCTGTCACCTCTTCCTCCTTGCTTTAACAGCACAGATGTGGATGAACACAGAGGATCTCGAATTAGAAAATGGAAGTTATTTAAAAAAAACTCTAAACTTACATGGCTGCATGTGTGGATGTGTCGAATGATGCTTAGATGGTGACGCCGGCTGTGATGAACTAGGGCCAATACCGGGCAGACTTGTATGGTCTGCGTCTCATATATGGCAATCTGGTTCAGGATGAGCTGGAAAGGGCTTAGACAGCTACTTTAGTGGCTGGAACATGAGGACAATACTGGACAGACTTTTATGGTCTGTTTGCTGCAAATGAGAAGACAAATAGGCTGGAGTGGACTTTAGACGACAATTTCAGCAGTTGGAATATAAGGATAGGGCTGGGCAGATTTCTATGGTCTATGTCCCAGAAATGCCAAAGAAAGACCATAATCAAGTATATAATATCACATTCATTGTTGATTTATGAATTGATAATGAGCGTGACTACTGGGCAGACTGGACCATTCAGGTTTTTATCTGCTCTCACTTACTATGTTACTATTAATCCTCTCTGCTCCCAGGCTGATGCTCAGACCTCAGCTCTGACACAAGCACCAGATATTACCTGACCTACTGGCGCATGTATGTAGCGACCTCTCAGCACACAGTGTCAGTGAATCAGAGTGCTCCAAGTTCCAACTTCTGTTTCTTCCTTGCCTGCAGTGCTGCGATTCGAACCCAGAAAGAGACAGAGAGATGACCAGATTTGTTTTGTAATGTACCATTAAATTCTTGCAGGGACGGGTGGAGACAGGTGGGGATGGGTTAAATTCTTGCAGGGATGGGTAAGATTCAAGCAGGGATGGTGGGGACAGGTAACATTTCTGTCCCCTTGCAACTCTCTAGTCGGGTCTTATTTTGGTGCCTCAAAAAGGGGATAAGGGAATGGGACGATATACCGCCTTTCTGTGTGTTTTTGCAACTACATTCAAAGTAGTTTACATAGTATATACAGGTACTTATTTGTACCTGGGGCAATGGAGGGTTAAGTGACTTGTCCAGAGTCACAAGGAGCTGCAGTGGAATCAAACCCAGTTCCACAGGATCAAAGTCCACTGCACTAACCAAGAATTTTTCATCTGTAATTCCCATCTTCAGAGTCAGGAGTCACTCTCCTTGTTGCATCTTGTTTCTCTGTAGAGATTTCTTCCTGTTTGCCTGTGGACCCATACCTGAGATACAGTGCCCTGCTTGTCATCGGAGAATCAATACTTCACTATGAATTATAAAAATGCAATGCACAATTTATTTTACAGACCATTCTGCAATTTTTGTAATTATTTTCCACAGAATCCATACTTAATTGATATGCCAGTAGCAAATAACTAAGATGTGTTAATTGGCATTGGCTCTAGAGATATATCCTAAATGTGTTTAATGAGATGAAATAGTGGTAAATTCCACTTTCCAAAATCAAGAGAAGTTTCTAATCATTCACTGTAAAACCAGAACCACAGAAGTGCTGCTTACTTAAAATATATACTACCGTGAAGAAGGTTAACGAAGCATTAAAGCAAGGGTTCTGTTTAGCATTCAGCGGATACAGATCAGCAAAAGCTGCTTAATGATAACTATTCTTTGCTCTGTGACAGATTGCTGTATATCACTCAAAGAAAGAAAGCCCAAACTAGTCCATATAAGAATATTGGAAATGTATGGAATATCATCATTGCCTGAAGGTTGCTTGGAGTATTAAAAAATAAACTGTTCTTTCAGCTAGTAGAAGGATGTTTCTAAGCCATATTTAAAAACATTTGACTTTGAGGGAAAAGAGGTTTAAATTATTTTAAGATCACTTTCTATATAGTACATTTATGTCTATCCTAAGTTACATGTTTTCTACACATTAAACAAAATGTATAGATTGCATTTACATCGCTAAGGGCTGTTTAATCAAGAGTTTAGCTTTCAGTTTAACAGAAAAGTTCTGAAGAACTGCCATGGCCTATACAACCCAATTTAATAGATGGATAACAGTACACAGACACATTTTGACTAATTCTCAACACCACCACAATGTGGTTGCTGTGAAGGCTAATAAATAGAAATACAACAAAACAAAACATAGGAAAATGAGATACTTTTTATTGGACAAACAATGCTTTTTTTGTTTTGTTTTATTACTATTTATTAAACAAGAATATGAAAAACGAATGGATCAGAGAGAGAGAAAGGACAAATTAACTTATTGTCACTACTCTATATACATTTGAAATACTGAGGTTGTAATTATGGTTTGACAAATTACAGTTTACAGCAGTATGTACTTTTCATTTAAAGAAGTACACTGTGAAGAATATTTTGTTTGTAAACATTTATTTTTTGAACTGAAAAAGGCTTGCATCAGCACAGATTGTACAGCCTTGCAAATTACATAGAAACTGGAAAACGCTGTTCATATGTGCAATAAATTTTTGATATCCAGTGATCCTCTGCAAAAGATACAAAATAAATTGTAAACCACTTAAGAAGTTTCCAGCACTTATTTAGTATATTATCTGAGATGCTGAAAGTAATAAAAAAATTAGCATTGATGGGAATGTAAACTTTAACACTTAGGGCCCAAATTACTAAGTCGCGCATGCTAACACTAGAGATACCCATAGGAATATAATGGGTGTCTCTATTGTTAGGGCCCTGTTTACTAAGCTTTGCCAGAGTCTTTAGCGCATGCTAACCGTGTAGATGCCCATAATATTCCTATGGGCATCTACACGGTTAGCACGTGCTAATTTTTAGTATGCACTAAAAAAGCTAATGCACTTTAGTAAACAGGGCCCTTAATAGCATACAGGACAACTTTCTAAACCTGTGCTTCCTAACCCCACAGCCTTTTGAGTTTTCTGGGTATCTGCAATGAATATGCATGCAAAAAACTGGCATAAACTTGGTCTTTATGTATGCAAATTTCTATTATGCACATCTGTTGTGGATACCATGAACACATAACTAGCCATAAAGTTACCAGAATATGTCTGGGAAGTCCTGGTTTAAAACATTTATTTGGAATTTTACAGTGAGGCAAATGTGTTTCCATCCAATTTATTTTTAAATCTTGAAGCACGCCTGTCCCCCTTTAAATGCTGGAATCGAAGTATCTGATTAAAAATAAATTTTCAAGACATAATTTTATTTACAATTAATTTTCACACAGTCTTAATGCATTCCAGTAAGAAAGGATTTTCTGAAGGATTTCAGTAGTTATTTGGGAAAAAGGTTCTCCTTTGATAGGTGATGGAGAGGAAAATGAATATTTTATCTAACATTAGAGAAATACAACATCGAAGTTTCTAACAAAGGCTCTTTCTTCCCCCTTTTTAACTGTCAGTGGGGTGCTGGTTGTGAAGGGAGATTAAGAAATACAGATTTGAACATGAGTATCTGTTTGAACAAAATTTGCTGTACAAGTGCACTTTGAGTCAGATACAAAGGTCAGAAAAAAAAACACCTACTATAAAGATGAAGGGTCAATTTAACAACATTATTCACAGAATACTGTCACCCTATAATGTCATATCAGGACAGATTCTTATTTATTTCATATTTTAAGTTTTTAAAATTCTTGTTGGATCACTGGGCTATAGCTTATGGCAACATATTCTTGGGGTCTCTGTATACTTAAAAAAGAAATCCCCTAAAATGAAGCCAACCAAGGAAAAAGGAGAAACAGACTGAAGAAAGGCTAATGTCAAATGATGCAGCATTTACTAATGAGAACTAGCTCTTTCCAGAATATTAAAGTTGTAGTGCTTTCGGCTTGTTCTCAGTCTAAACTTGTTAACAAAGTTATTTTGTTTCTTCAGTGCATTTTGAGCTGCTGGAATCGTAGGGAACATTGCTAGAATTGTATATGATGCAGCTAGATCACTGGAAGATTTGGAGTGTTCACTGTTTGCATTGCTGTCTCCACTGCCACAGTAACGATGATGATTTTGCTGCTGTGATTGAGCATCTTGTATCCATCGAATCTTGGCACCAACTTTAAACAGTTCCCCAAATAGCTTTTCAGCGTCTGTACGGCTTATTCCTTCTGGTAGTTCTGTAACTTCTAAAACTTTTCCAACAACTGCAACATGAAAAATGCAGGAATCAGATAATTTACATTGTTAAAATAATATTTTTATAATTTTCACTTAACTTCTGCTCTCAGGATAAGTATATTTAGACAGCATATCTACTGTGCAAAAAAAAAGAGTCTCACTGGTGTAGCAGCATACCTAACTGCCTTTTGGTGTTAGCTGAACAAATGATCCATGACTGGCAAATTTTGTACAGAAAAACTGCAACACACAAAAGATTTACCTGGATTAAAAGAGACAGTGCTGGGGAGGGGGAGTGTGAATTTCAGGGATATAATTTCACTCTATCTGTCCAATGCCCATATTCAGTGCTGGCTGAAGTTGGCCATATAGCTGATTAGAGAAATGACTGTCCTAGAGTTACCAGAGGAGGAGTAGCCTAATGATTAGTGTGCAGTGGCGAATTCCCACTGCAACTCCTTATGACTCTGGTTAAGTCACTTAATCCGCCATTGCCCCAGGTACAAATTAAGAACCTGTACATAATATGTAAACCACTTTGATTGTAACTAAAGAAAGCCAATGTATCAAATCCCATCCCCTTTCCCAGGAAAATTTGGACTTAGTAGTTAATTTATTTTCCTTAAGTCCTGAAAAATCAGTCCAGAACCCATCCATGGAGACCATGGTAGTCAGTATAGGATCCCCCTATAGATAACTGTCTCTCAAAGCCCATCTGAAAGCTACATAGAGATCAAGACTTAGAAAATAAGGGTCACCAGCTTCTCTGTCCCAGACTATGTCCCCAATGAGGCATTATCCTTTTCTGAGGAGGCAATCTCCTTCTGTCTGCTGAATCGGCTATCTCCTCTTCCTCCAGGCCCAGACAGTGGAATGTTCTAGCAGTCCAAACATTGCCATGGTAAACCTGGAGTTCCTTCCATACAGAGACAAAAAAGGTTCCAGAGGTGATCCGGTAAATTATAGACCGGTGAGCCTGATGTCGATGCCGGGCAAAATGGTAGAGACTATTATAAAGAACAAAATTACTGAGCATATTCAAAAGCATGGATTAATGAGACAAAGCCAACATGGATTTAGTGAAGGGAAATCGTGCCTCACCGATCTATTACATTTCTTTGAAGGGGTGAGCAAACATGTGGATAAAGGTGAGCCGGTCAATACTGTGTATCTGGATTTTCAAAAGGCGTTTGACAAAGTACCTCATGAAAAACTCCAGAGGAAATCGGAGAGTCATGGGATAAGAGGTAGTGTACTATTGTGGATTAAAAACTGGTTAAAAGATAGAAAACATAGGTTTAAATGGTCAGTATTCTCAATGTAGAAGGGTAGATAGTAGGATTCCCCAGGTGTCTGTGCTGGGACCGTTGGTTTTTAACATATTTATAAATGCTCTAGAGATGGGAGTAATTAGTGAGGTAATTAAATTTGCTGACAACACAAAATTATTCAATTTTGTTAACTTGCAAAAGGACATTGAGCCTGCAAAGAGGTGGGAAAATGTGGGATACAAATGCAATAAATAAAATTGTGAAAAATGACAAGAGTACCTTACAAGACTGGGCATCCGAATGGCAGATGACATTTAATGTGAGCGTGTAGGAAAGAGGAACCCAAACTATAGCTACATAATACAAGGTTCCACATTAGGAGTCACCGACCAGGAAAGGGATCTAGGTGACATCGTTGATGATACATTGAAACCTTCTGCTCAGGGGGCAGTGGCAGCTAAGAAAGCAAATAGAATGTGAGGTGGTATTAGGAAAGGAATGGAAAACAAAAATGAAGATGTTATAATGCCTTTGTATTGTTCTACGGTGCAACTGCACCTCGAATATGCGTGCAATTCTGGTCACCCCATCTCAAAAAAGATGTAGTGGAATTAGAAAAGGTAGAGAGAAGGACAACAAAAATGATAAAGGGGATGTGACGACTTCCCTATGAGGAAAGGCTAAAGCGGCTAGGGCTCTTCAGCTTAGAGAAGAGACGGCTAAGGGTAGATATGATAGAGGTCTATAAAATAATGAGTGGAATGTGAATCGCTTGTTTACTCTTTCCAAAAATACTAGGACTAGGGGGCACACAATGAAACTACAAAGTAGTAAATTTAAAATGAATAGGAGAAAATATTTCTTCACTCAACATGTAATTAAACTCTGGAATTCATTGCCAGAGAATGTAGTAAAAGCAGTTAGCTTAGTTAGCTTAAAAAAGGTTTGGATAGCTTCCTAAAAGAAAAGTCCATAAGCCATTATTAAAATGACTTGGGGAAAATCCTCTGCTTATTTCTAGGACTAGCTGTTGAGCCCGTAAAAACGGGCTAGTATAGGAAAGGGGGGGGGGGGGTCGAAAGCCCCTTCCCGTCGCCGCTGCAAGGCCCCCCCCCCGCCACCGAGCTCGCCCCCGGCCCTCGCTTCGCTATTGAAACAGCGAGGGAATGCAGCACACAGCTTTGCTGAGCTGCCGTCGGCCTTCCTTCTTCTTCTCTGCCTGTGTCCCGCCCTCGTGTGATGTAACATCGTCGAGGGCGGGACACAGGCAGAGAAGAAAAAGGAAGGACGGCAGCTCAGCAGAGCTGTGTGCTGCGTTCCCTCGCTGTTTCAATAGCGGAGCGAGGGCCCGGCCGGGTGGAGGGTGGGGGGAGCGTTAGCGATGGCGGTTTCGTCCCTCGCAAATGCGCAGTAGACACCCTCTCTGTTCCGCCCCCATCATAATGTATTGACGTGGGGGCGGGGCAGAGAGGGTCTCTACTGCGCATTTGCGAGTGAGTACGACACTCGCCATTTATATGTTTGATAAGCAGCATAAAATGTATTGTATGGTTTTGGAATCTTGCCAGGCACTTGTGACCTGGACCGGCCACTGTTGGAAACAGGATGCTGGGCTTGATGGAACTTCGGTCTGTCCCAGTATGGCAAAATGTATGTACTCATGTAGGAATAGGAAGGTCTCAAAGCAAAACCTGAAGGTGCTGTTGAAGTAGGACACGCAAGAAGTTTTAAAAACTTTTGTCTCAGAATGTAGACAACCAAATGCCACCTTGGGCTACATGATTTGGTTCAGTCCTTCTATTTATCACGTTTGGATACTTTTTGTCTACACATATTCCACAATTATGGGTTCTGACTGCATGTTACACTCAGAATCAGATTCATCTTTGATCGACTAGACACATCTCTGCATGTCAACAGATGCTCCTTTCTATCTATCTACTTATCATTTCTATAGCGCTACAAGGCATACGCAGCGCTGTACACCATACACAGAAGATAATCCATGCTCAAAGAGCTTACAATCTAGATAAGACAGGTAAACAGACAGGACAATTAAGGGTAAGGGAAGAAAGAGGTGAGGATAAAGGACAGGGTAAGTGAGTTAGGAGTCAAAAGACGTGGTAAAGAGGTGGGTTTTGAGTTTGGACTTGAAAATGGCTAAAGATGGGGCTAGATGTACAGACTCGGGAAGTCTATTCCAGGCGTGAGGTGCAGCGAGATAAAAGGAACGGAGTCTTGAATTAGCGGTAGAGGAGAAAGGGACGGATAAGAGAGATTTATCAACAGAACGGAGTACTCGAGGGGGAACGTAGGGGGAGACAAGAGTGGAGAGGTACTGGGGAGCAGCAGAGTGAATGCACTTATAGGTCAATAGGAGAAGTTTAAATAGAATACAGAAACGGATAGGAAGCCAGTGAAGTGACTTAAGGAGAGGGCTAATGTGGGCATAGCGACTTTGGCGGAAAATAAGTCACACAGCAGAGTTTTGGATTGATTGAAGAGGAGAGTTAGCTAAGAGGGAGGCCGGTGAGTAGTAGGTTACAATAATCAACACGGGAGGTGATAAGAGTGTGGATAGTGCTTTGGGGGGTCACAGATGATATTAGCCATTGAGAAATCGGGAGTTGACAACCTGTACTCTCCTAAGGGACTATTATTCCAATGCATTTGAGAACTTTTTTAGAATTTGTTGACTCATGTGGCATGTAGCCAAATTTTAAATACACAATCTTGGAGTAGATTATATCTGCTCTCCTTGTCAGGGGAAGGGGGGGGGGGGGGGGGAACAGGAAGGGAAGGAATAACACTGGCTAATGTTTAACCAATATGGGAAAGAAAGCCATTTAACGATCTGCCTTGTTGTTTTTTGGGACCCTTAATGTTTAACCAAGACAGAAAATGCTATTCCAGTTATGGGTTCTATATATAAAGAACTATTTGGTGTTCTTTTTTCCTATTTTACTCTAAGGTTGAATTGCAACCTCAAAAGCTGGCATATTATGTACTGGTTCACGTTGGTTTTGATTGTGCGCGTGCAATCCCACCCACCACAAGAGCGTGTCCCTGGGAGCTGATATGAGGTCAAAAGGCAAAATGTGGTACTGGAAGTGACGTGTCCCCAGCCAAAATCAAAGATATTTCCTGTGACCTGGAAGTATCTGGTGAGGGCAAGCATCCTTTAAGTCTAGAGAGCATAGCCAATCATTTTCCTGAATCAGAGGGAGAAGGGTGCCCAGGAAAACTATCCTGAACTTATCTTTGACCAGGAATTTGTTCAGAGCCCTTAGGTCTAGGATGGAATGCATACCCCTTGTTTTCTTGGGCACAAGGAAGCACTAGAATCACTTCCCTTCCTCCTCTGATGGAACGGGTTCAACCACATGGGCCTTTAGAAGGGCAGAGAGTTCCTATGCAAGTACCTGCTTGTGCTGAGAGCTGAAGTGAGATGCTCCCGGTGGACAATTTGGTGGTTTGTTGACCAGCCAGTGCAGCACATAACTGAGATGGCCTATTTGGAGAACCCACCAGTTGGAGGTTACAAGGGGCTACCCGCCTTGGAAAAAATTCAGCCTCTCCCGGATCAGTAGGTCATTCGGGACAGTTACCTTTACTACAGCTATGATCTGCTGGAGCCAGTCAAAAGCTCATCCCTGGCTTTGACTGGGGAGTTGGTTGGGCCTTGGGCGCATGCTGTTAATGAGAATAAGCACACTGGGTTCGAGCCTGCTGAGGCTGGCGAGAAGGGGGTGTGGGAATGTATCTACATCTCTGAGAGTAGTAGGGACCCCTCTTTGACTTGCCCAAAAATCTCCTAGATGAGGAGGAAGATGCAGAAGATGTCCAACAGGAGACAGTGTCAATGAAATCAGTCTGTTTCTTTTTGAGGTCAGCGACTTCCTCTACCTTGTCTCCAAAAGGTTATCTCCCTGGTATGTGGAATCTGCCAACCTCTGCTACTGCAGGGTCCAAGTCAGAGACATGCAGCCATGAGAGTCTGCACATTGTTATACTTTGGGTAGAGATCCTGGACGCCACATCAAAGGTGTCATAGGCGTCCCTGGCCAAGAACTTTCTATACGCCTTCTGCTGCTTGACCAACTGGTGAAGCGATTCAGTCTGCTCCTTTGGGAGAGAATCCACCAAATCAGAATTATTGCGCACTAAGTTCCACAAATACAGGTTCATGTAGAGTTGGTAAGATTAAATATGGGAGGTGAGCAAAGAGGCCTGATACATCTTCTGCCCAAAAGAATCCAGGGTTCTAGCTTCTGTGCCAGGGGGCATCAAAGCATAGTCTCTAGAATTCCTAGCTATTTTGAGCGCTGCTTCCAACAACAGGGAATGATGGCGCAACTGTGGCTCATCAAGGAAACTCTGGATCTGATACATGGTGTGTCTCTCTTCTTGGGCATTTCAGGGATCGACAGAGGGAACTCCCAGTTCTTCACCTGAACATCTTTCAGGATCCGGTGAAGAGGGACTGTCACAGCCTCGCTAGGAGGAGATTCGTAGTCCAGGTCCTCGAACATCTCAGAACTGGGCTCGTCCTCTGTCTCCAAATGAATGGGAACGGCAGCCGCCACTTCCCATACAGGCACTCAGATGGAGGCTTCTTCCTTTCCTCTGGAGGGGAGGGGTCAGATGGAATGCTATAGGACAACTCCTCCAAGAAGTACCGTAGATCCTCATCAGACTCCCATGAGTGCTCCTCATGGGTGTCGGCAAAAAACTCCTCATGGGAGGGCTGAGACCGAGCCATGTCCTCAAGAAGGACGTCAAAGAGTGGGTTCTAACCTTGACTCCAGTGAAACTTCCTCCACCAACGTCCTGGCTACGTGGACAGCAGTGCCTTGGCATCTCTTGTATGGAGGGGGAGTGGACCTCCGGGCACTGATGCTTCTCAGGGACCGAATCCCCCAGTGCTCACAGCATCGTGCATCGAGGGGGATTGACACCAATGCTATGTTCGAGCCCCAAAGACTAAAGACACCAAGAATGAGTGTCTTTTCCAGAGATGATCTTATTGCTCCGGAGAAAGTGTTTAAAGCCACTGGGAACCTTCGATGACATGGAAGAGAAAACAGCTGTGGCCAAATGAAACTGCTCGATGGTGACTAAAATAGGGGCAAGCACCAGAAAAATCAAGGGAGAAATACCTGAACAGAGCTCAGGCCTAAGGGCCCACTAAGTGCACCAAAAATAAAAGAAACCTAAAAGTGGGGAAAAATAAACAAACTATAAAGGAAGGGAGAGGGACCTTTCAAAAAAAAAAAAAAAAAGAAAAGTAAGGGTAAAAAACCTCACAGGGAAAGCACAAAAACTGAAAAATAAAAAATGCCCACAGACGCTACAAGGAGTGCGGTACAATCGTGCTCTCTCTCCACAGTGAATGAGGGAAGGCACTCACCCATATGCAGTGGGGATGCTGCACATGCTCAAAAAAGCTATTTTTAGCTGTTTAAGCTGTGCAACGTTGGTCGTAGATGACGTAACCCATGTGTGAGAATATGGCCTGTTTGTCCTTGGAGAATACAAATATTTACACAAGAAAATGTATTCTAAGGTTACAGAAAAATTTAATGCATGACAAGCCTAATCTGGCCCTAAATGTACCCTGGGAAGCTTCACTTGTGTAGAGGAGCAGAGGGCCGGTTCCACAGGCTGTTCTCACCAATGCTCTTCTACCTGGGAGGGAATGTGGAGGAGAGAGGAGCACTGACATGCATGTGAAATCAGTTGCTCATATATTAACTCAGTAGAGGAAGTGGCGCTACACAGACTGTAATTGTTTATTATCTATGCCCAGGTTATATTGTTATAGTTTATGGTTTATTTGAACTTTCTAGACCACTCAAGCTGCCTTGGTAGAACAAAGAAGTACAGGCTAATACAATAGAAAACAGAAAATTAAAGCCATTAATGATAAGAAGATAAACACTCTCACAATGAAAGAGAGAAAAACACAGAAAGGAAGGCGATGAGAAACAAAATAGGATAAAGGAAAAAGCAGAGGACCTCCAGTTGGTGAACTCCACTTAATCGGACACTTCAAATGCAAGCCTAAACAACCAAGCCGTCAGATCAGCTTTGAAAATCTTGATGGAAGATTCTGTGCAGAGTGGTCGGGGAAGATTGTTCCAAGTGTGCCTAGTTGATTTGTAATGGGCGAGCTTTGGACCAGGGAGATCAAGCCAATGATCATCAAGAGAGCAGAGCACCCATGCAGGGGAATATGGAATAGTGAAATGAGCAAGATAGTCCGGTAGCTCCACCCTGCCTACATGGATGAATTTCTTCAAAAGGGTAGTAAATAATTCCTAACAAACAAATACATGAAGAAGTATTTGCTGTGTTGGAATTCATATGAGCAAAGTACAAATACAAAGAACAAATTTAAAAAATATACTACTCTGACACCTACTTAATATTCTTGTTAAGCCCAAAACCGGAAAATGGTTTGATAAGTTTTTTTTTTTTTTGTCTTTTTAAATTTTCTTTTACCCAGGAGACTTTCCGTTTTCTGTATAAATCCATCAGTTTAATATTCCTCATGTTATTCAGTGACATACCTGGCTCTCCCAGAGCAAGATCTGTTGAAGCAGCCTTTCTAGCTGCTTTCTTCCCTCTAATACCATGTCTGCTTCCAGACTGACCCTGTGAAAATAAAAAGTCCACATCAGAAAAGAAAAACAGAACGTTACAATAAAAATGTCCTCTGAAAAATACTCATTGTAACATCTAAATTATCATAAAAATTTGAAGATTCAGTCACCTGGGCTTGCATTAATATGTGGGTAACTTATCTGTTTATTTTTATGCTCGATATTCAGCAACTCTGTAAGTTGCAACAGCTATTTGTGCAGTCCTACTACATGGTTAATGATGAAATTGAATGCATCTAAATCAGAAGCATTGGGTTGCTTGACTCTCCTATACTAGTTTTGATACCACAGTTTAAAGGGTTCCTATTTCTCTTCGGGAACGTATCACTATTCTAGGTGTGCACTTTGACTCTTCTCTCCTCTTTTGATCCCTGAGGCTCTCCACTCCTCTTCTCAGTCGACTGGACTCCTGTTACTCTCTAGTGTGGATTTAAAACTCTTCTCTTCATTGCTTACAATTATACCAATACTGCTGCAAAATTTCTCTTTGAAGCAAGCACGTGTGTCACACATTTACACACCTTGGTGCTCTTCATTGGCTCTCATTCATCTTCCACTTTTTTTTTTTTTTTTTTGCTGACCCATGAAGAACATTATTCAGAGTTTCTTCTCTAAAGTCACCTGGTTCCCTTGTGCTTCAGTCTCCCCTCTGCTTACAGTACTTTAATTAGTTCTTCATCTTCCAAAATCCATTTCAAATCTACCCTGTGATCTTCCTTCAACTGCTTTGCCACGTCTGATTGCTCTAAGAAACGAGGCCTTGAGATCTCATTTTAGGGCTGATCTTAAAACCTACTTATTTACAGGTTACTCTCCCCCTACTTTTTCCTATACTTACCCTTTAGTCTTTCTATCTTATGTTAACTGCTTTGTTGTACTTCTGATCCAAAAGATGATACATCGAGAGACTTAAGAGCTTATTTTCAAAACAGAAAAAAATCCAAAAAGTGACACAAAGCGGCAGATGGACTTTTCTTTTTACCAAAATGTCCACATCGCTATTTTCAAAATGGTTTTCTATGCAGTGTGTCCAAATCACAACGGGGTGGGTTGGTGGCAGGATTTGGGTGTTCCCAAAACTTGGACATTTTTCTGCCATAATGGAACAAAGCAAAAACGGCCAGGGCTAAAAGTTAGAAATGTTGGTTTAGACCTGTTTCAATCATGACTAAGTCACAAAGAGCTGCCCTAATTGACCAAATGACCACTGGAGGGATTAAGGTATAACCCCACCCTTTACTCCCCCAGTGGTCACTGTGTACCCCCTCCCACCCCCCAAAGATGTGAAAGAAAGTACATACCAGCCTCTATGACAACTTCAGATGTTATGGTCAGTCCCATTAGAACAGCAAGCAGGTCTCTGGAGTAACCTCGTGGTGTACTGTAGAGAAGGGGACCCAGGCCCATACCCCACTGTAACTGGTATATTTGTGGTGGAAAGTGTGAGCCCTTCAAAAACCAACAAAAACCTACTGTACTCACATATAGGTGACACCTGCAAACATAAGAGTTAGTGTAGTGGTGTATAGTTGGGTTCACTAGGTTTTTGGTGGGTTTTTGGAGGGCACACCATACAATATAAGGGGGTAACGATGAGATATTTACCTGGGACTTTTTGTGTGAAGTCCACTGCTGTGCCCCCTAGGGTACCCCACTGCTCTGCTGGGATGTCTGTGTGGCCAGTCTACAAAGAATGCTGGTCCCCCTATACATTCTAATGGCTTGTTTTTGGGTGTTTTCCCCTTCGATGTTTTTTTTAGTTGAAAATGGTTTAAAAAAAAGATAGATGTACTGAGCACAAAAAACATCTAGCAAATGGCCATTTTCAAAAGAAAAAGTTGGACATTTTTCCTGGTTTGAAAATGGCCACGCTCACTACTGGATTTTTGGATGTTTTCTACAAAATGTCCAAAATTGGATTTAGCCTTCATATCGAAAATGCCCCTCCACATAAACTAAAGTTATCTGGACAGCACTGAATATCTGCACTATCTGCATAACTTTGGATCCGGCTCTCTGCTACCTCATCCTGAGCATGTAACTTTTGGCTGACAACTCTATATCCAGTCACAAGTTTATGCATTGGCTGCTTTGGAATCTAAAAAAGGATTTGAGAGGTTAACGCTGAAATTAAATTCAACCTTTTGAATATCGACTCCAGGTGTCTTTTCAGAATATTTTCATCTAAAGAATATTATAACATACAAAATGAAATAAAAAAGGACACTTTCCTTGCAAATTATTTTTAAACTCTAGAGTTTGGGTAGGATTATCTATATTTACAAACTTCTATCTTTCTGAAACCTTCGCTATAAAAGCTGATCATATCAGATATTTCTCTTTGGTATAAAAGTACAAAGATTTCATTGAATCTGCAAGGACACAAAATATGAGAGAAACATTTACTTATTTTGTTTCTGTTTTACAAGAAATGTGGTACTAACCAATTTCTGCGCTTCTGTATTTTAACAGCAACTGTGTATAAAATAAGAAAACCCAGGAGAATTCACATTACTGAAAAATGTTTAATAACTACTTAAGCACATATAATGATGTTCTACACTCTCAAGTTGCTTATAAAATTACCATGTAAGGGGCCTTTTTACTAACCCGCACTAAGATTTTATATCTAATGTACACTTATAGCCAAAGTTAAGGTGCATCAGGTGCAAAGCCTCTATGTTAATCGTTAGGGGCATTCCAAACACTTTGGGAAAGACAATCATGTAGTTCTGATAATTACCATATGTCAAAGACATGGCTGATAATGCGGAATACAGTTTACTACGTCTCTAGAGCAATAGTTCTCAATCCAGTCCTCGAAGCAAACCTAAGCGTTTGGATTTTCGGGATATCCACAATAAATTAGCATGAGAAAAATCTGCACACACAGTCATTTTATGCAAATCTACCCTGAAAATTTAATTGAGGAAGTGTGCTCCTGGGACTAGGTTAAGAACCACTGCTCTAGAGAGGTAACTAACCGTTTCAAATGATCACCCACATGAGTAGTTACTTGTTTTTACATCAGGAGTTTGTATTATGCTGCTATTTCTTTGTTGTATGCGTATACTCTTGTTGTGCTTCTCAATACTTAATAAAGACGTCTACAGTTTTGTGAATGCAACGTCCCACTATCCCTGGAAGCAGGTAATTTGACCGAAACGCTTTTGTTCTACATATGCTTCAGTGTCGGGAAGTGGAATTGTTTTGATCAATGCTAAATCTGCAAATGCAGGATAAGTAGTTGCCATTTATACTTCTCTTTATTTGTTTAGAGTTTGTTATGAGAATTTGATTTTGATGATACTATGGTGCATGTAATACACAGTTATATTTAATATAAATTTTCAGTTTTTCAAATAAAGTGTGAATATAAGTTCTTGTGGAGGTGTTGGTCCCGGGTGGCAAATGATTGATGTTAAGCAGTAGACTCAAGGGTTTGGAATAGCTGAGCACTATAGGAGACCTATGATATAAGTTTGATGCCTCCAGTTCCTTTTCTCCTCCCTTTTTTTATTACATCACAGAATCTTCTGTTCCCTCTTGATATACGATTGTTTTTGAGGAGCATTAGCTTGTATAGTATATTGAGGATTGTTTCCCCTTCCTTTTGATTGATGACTCATAAAACATATCAAACATTTGCCTATGCACTGGATTAGATGGTCTTTCAGTGTGAATCCATGGAAATCAGTATATCCATTCAGTGTATCCCATGTATCTGACTAACTGTTCCTCCGGTGTACCATTGGTGCTTCTTAGGCCAACATGGTACGTCTCTATCAAAGCCTACAGCCAATCTCATCAAAAGACATAACATTTTCTTACTGTAAGCATTTATACCAACTTTCTTCTGGTGAAGAGTTTGTAATGCAGTGAGGGAAAAAACTCTCTAGGGTACCTGTTGACTTGCTATATGTCCATGTAGTAAAGAAGAGGAATTGTACTGCAGCGGCGGTCCAAGCAATGGATATCTGGCATCTCCTGCAAATAATGAAAAAAAAAATGCATGTATAAATGTGTATAATATAATCAAATACATCTCTTCTGCTATTTCCATGAAAACACAATTAATTACCGTTGAACAGTACTCTAATGGGCTCAAAATAAGAACCTAGGGCAGTATATCAAGAATAAAATTAACATGAAACCTTCCTCTAATTGCTCTCCAAGAATAAAATGAAAATGAAGCCATGTGAGCTGTCATATACTTCCTTATATTAACTTTCCAAGCTAAACTAGAGCTGGGCCTGAAGGGGGTAAGGAAGAGCTACCATAAATCATGTCTTAATTTCTCTTTGACAAAGTTTAAAGTGGTAAATGAAATTACTAAAAAGAAAGCATGATGTATAACCAGAGTGAATTCTTAGTTGCACAACTGATATACATTTTTCTGTATATGTGTATCTATATCTATTTATCTATTTCTTTCTCCTATTCACTTTACTATAGAAAGTTCAGGTGGTTGGCTGGGTAGGTTAGAATTATAAGATACTTTTTCGTTCTGCAATGGGTTGATGATTGGAATCTAGTTCATATTCAAATGTGATGATGGTGGCTTCTCCCATTTCCCTAAGTAAATATGTAGGGTGCCAGTGTTTTGCTCTACACCCTCTGTAATGGTGTTGGCAAATGTGAAAAGAACTCTTCCCCCCCTCCCCCAATGTGTACTCTACCCTGTAGTTTCCATACACAAGTAGCAGAAAAAGTGACATTTAGCATTATAGAAGGAAGGTTTTATGTGGTGCATCAACTCTACTGGAAGACTAAGGATCATTTCATAAAAAGCTGCTTGTAAAGCTAATATACATATAAGTTACACTAGTTTTCTTATGAAAGGTATGCCCTAGAAAATGACACAGGGATGGGGACATGTGGTTAACTGCGGGGACGGAGACAAACTTTGTCCCCGCGTCATTCTCTAAAAGCTTGAGACTAGTCTTAAATAGGTTGCTCCAACTATAAAATGCTAGTGTCAATATGTAAAAACTTTACACATCTTAGACAACTGGCAACTGAATTCAAAGATAAAAACTGCAGAAGCTGCTTTTGGATTGAAATGAAGCACTGTTAAATGTCATCATAGTCTGCCTTTGATATGGCAACAAGAGTCTTGTCTGCTGATCAGACTCCTAACATCTGCAATGTCCTTCCATCATGTGCCCAGTTGCTCAAGCATCTTACTGTTACTTCAACAGATTCATCCATTGTGGCTGGCATCAAGGAGCATTTCCAACACCTAATTGACACATATTTTCCAGTTTAATCTCCTACACACTCTTGGTTCTTTTCTATACCCATGTCTGAAAGACAATCCAATTATCTTCCCAGTTGACATTAAAAAAACAGGCAACGGAATCTGTGAGTAGGTTGTACCAAAATCAGATCGAAATAGAAGGCTCGAGTCCATCAATATTAACAACTCAGGATCCTTCACAATCCACATTCCCAGAAGAGCCCCCCTCCAAAAGAATGAAAATGGATGTTAGCAGTTTTATGAGCAACAATTTTGGAACAATGCCTCCTTTGAAGGCTATTATTAATGAATTGAACAGTTATTTATGTTCAACTGATGCAGACAATGATGTATTGAATTTTTGGAAAAACTGTTGGCCAAAACGGGGGATTCTATGCATTCCTGCTACCAGCCTATGTTCTAAGAAGATATTTTCTATTGCAGGAAGGACTATGAAATACAGGAGAGCTGGACTGAATCCTGAGATTGTTAATTACTTCTTATTCATCCACAGTTTAAATATGCATAACAATGTTTCATAGGGCATAGTTCTCCCCAGCTAGGGCATACACAGCAGGTTATATTTTGTCCCTCTGGACATTTTAACAGTGTGGCGTAGGGTTCCTTGGGGTAGCAGAAGTCAGATATTGTTGGGGTTGGAAGGGTAAAGGGTGGCGGGGAGGTGGGGGGGTTATTTCAGTTGCTTGTTTTGTTTTCTATTTGTGCTTTATAAACATTTGTACAGAATATTGCTCCTTTTTATACTTTAATAGAAAGATTTAAATATAAAATCCTAAGTGTTCGATGCTTGTATAGATAAGGCCAGAGTCCACGGGGACAAACGCTGTCCCCATGCCACTCTGTAGTATGCAGATTCTGTTAAAATTATTCTATAAAAATCACCTGCACATATTTAAACCTATTTAGTATATATAACATTTGAAAGCAATTTGGACTAGATTCTGTAAATGGTGCCTGGGCACCATTATAAAAAGGGGCACCAAGCGCTATTCTTGAAACAGCACTCCAAGTTAGGCGCCATTTATAGAATAGCGCTTAGTGCCAGGATCCATGCCCAATTTTGAGCGCAAGAATTTACACCAGTTGAACCTGGTGTAAATCCTCGCAACTAAATTAGGCACGGAACTGCCATATTTTATAACAGTGTATGCAAATTCTAGGAACGTCCCTGACCTGCCCATGCCCTTCCCCTGTTTTGGATCTGTGCGCAAAACTTTACAGGCACATCTTTACAGAATACGGACTACAAAGATGAGCACGTAAACTCAAATTATTTCCAATTAGCCCCAATAATTTAGTGCCAAATTATTGGTGCTAATTGGCCCATTATTCAATTAAATTGTACAAATTAGGAGTGCGCCCAAATTTGTGTGCCATATATAGAATTTACTAGTTTATGTGTATCCTTTTGAAAATTAAAGTTCGTATGTAAGTCCAAACCCTATCCTAATTCCTTACCCAGGATAGCCTCTTGCTGGAGATAAGTTGAAGTACGTATGAAGTGGCATTATCTGCATATAGCCTAGGTAAATTAAAAGAAGCCATTTCTAAGTATAAACTCTTTTTTTTTTTTTTTTTGCATGTGTACCCCACGCTTTCCCCACTCATGGCAGGCTCACACATAAGTCATCAATATAAAATAGAAATACAGCAAAAATGAGTATGTGAGGAACTTTGAATTCTGTTTGGGATACATGCTCAAAGTATAGTGAAGCCCCAGTTCACAAGAATCTTTGATCACAATTTCTTACTCCTCAGCTTCCAGATATTGTTTAAACTATCTAATTTATTCTGGAACTAATATAGTCAGTGTCAACAGTATTTTGTATTGTTTCCATGTTATTATTTTACAATTTTTTTCTATATTACCTTATTGTAAAATTAATTGTAAATATAATCTGGTCTACTTGTATAGTGCTTCTCAACCCAGTCCTCAAGGTATACCCAAGTCAGTCAGGTTTTCAGGATGTCCACAATGAATATGTATGAGAGAGATTTGCATACCAAGGAGGTAGTAAATGCAAGTATCTCTCATGCACAGTCATTTTGGATATTCTGAAAACTCAACTGGCTGGGTGTGCCACAAGGACTGGATTGAGTAGCACTGTGCTAGAGGGAACACAAACAAAAATTCTATTTTGGCCTTGATAGTCAAAGACTCCCTCACTTCTGATTAATCTAAGTATATTATCATAAGATTTATTGCTGAATGTGTTCAACTGAATTCAAGAAGCTAGGGACCATTTCCTTCATAGAAAAAGGCAAGAGAATACATACTTTAGAACTCCTAGCAGAATGCAAGGCCCAGTTCTGGGACACAAATAATATCTTAAAACACATTGGGAAATATTCAACTGCTCACATTTTGCTTTATGGAGATGGATGGCTGTATATTTCCATTAAAATGCAATCTTAAAGAATAACTAAGGATTTTCTTTCACCAAAGATTAGTTATAATGCATAAACACAGAATTTTGTTTTACTAAAAGGAAAAAAAAAAGTGATAAGATGGTTTATCTAACAAATAGGAAATAGACAGGAAGAGATTAACTTGAAAAAGTGGAGGAGTGGCCTAGTGGTTAGGGTGGTGGACTTTGGTCCTGGGGAACTGAGTTCGATTCCCACTTCAGGCACAGGCAGCTCCTTGTGACTCTGGGCAAGTCACTTAACCCTCCATTGCCCCAGGTACAAATAAGTACCTGTATACAATATGTAAGCCGCATTGAGCCTGGAGTATCCAATGACCCAAGGGGCCTTCAGACAGCAGGAACAAGGCAGTAACACACAGGAACGGCAAAAACATAAACCACCCCCCCTCCCCAACCCCAACAATTTAAAAGGGTAAAACTGTAGCCTAGAGAAAGCATTCAGAATTTCTCCTTTGTTGGAGTCAGTTACCACAGGTCTAAAATGATTCTGAATGAATCATCCTATATTCTTGGATACCAAAAACTACTGGGAATAAAATCAGTCTTCTTTCTTAATGTGGAACAGGTTCAGCTCCATGAATTATCAAGAAGGAAGAGACATCTCGCTTTAGAAGTTTCTGGAGACCTTCAGGTAGGGAAGCCTTATTTTAAGATAGGGGTCTAAAACAGTGGATCTTAAGAAGACACCACGTGAGACAGGACTTTTTTGGGTCCACTGTTTTCTTCACTTTGCGTTTCTCCTGTGGAGAGGACACCTTCTGTGTGTGTTGGCTTATTATTCTGCCCCCACAGTTGTGCGCATGTTTATGTAAAGTTGAATTGTGCTGACAGTCTTAGCCAATATAAGTTGATTCCAGATTAGTTCTGTAAGCTTCACTACTATTTATTTATTGGGATTTATTAACCGCCTTTATGAAGAGACTCATGCAAGGCAGTGTACAGCAGATAAAACTTACAATTTTGTTAACAGCATAATAGCAAAATAACCAAGAACAAACATAAATACAATAAATGAGATAAACTTGAAAACAGTAAATTGAAACCTAATAAAAGAACTACCGTGAAACAGTATTAAAAATATACACATTTAACAGCAATGGAATTCAATACCAGAGATAAAATACAATGTTAACATAATACTAATGATACACCTAAATCAGCATGCAATAAAACATTCAACTAAAATGGATATAATGCTAAAGAGTTTCTACAATACGGCTTACCATATAGCTGAGAGAACAAGATGCACGGTACAGAGTCAGTTGGGATAATTTGATGGTTAGCTAAACTCAAGGCACGTTCTTTGTATAGTTAAGCAAGAGATAAGGAACTGATCTAAGTTACAGTGTGTGTAGCAAGATAGTCCAGGTGCAGAGTGTATAGTCAGTCACCCTATGTTATTAAAGACCTGGGAGAAGAGCCAGGCTTTTACCTGCTTGCTGAAGTACAGGCAGTCTTGAGTTATACGTAGCCCCTCTGGGAATAAATTTTAGAGCAGGGGGGCTTACTCCTGAGAAGGCTTGCCGGTAGGTATCACATCGTACAATTTCTTTTGACAAGAGTACAGATAGTGATGATCCTTGAGAGGACCTTAGAGGTCTTAAAGCTGTGTAAAGGGCTAACTTATTCTGTATTGTGGCCCATTTTGTCTGAGGACCTTGAAAATCAAACCCAGAGTTTTAAATTTAGCCCTGTAATGTACTGGTAGCCAGTGTAGCTTTTGCCGGAAGGGTGTGATGTGGTCATGCCACTTGCAGCCTTCTATCAGTTGTGCTGCAGCATTCTGAAATAGTTGGAGCTGATACAAACTATTTTTGGTTTGGCCATCCCCTTTCATGTAACCATTTTCTCCTCTTAGCAAAGACCTGCCTGGATCCCTCCTCATTCCACTCACATACCTTTTCCTGATGGGCTGGGCCATCTGTCCTCCTGCCTGCTCCCCCACCCTTCCTGTACTGAAGAGAATAAAAATGGCCACTTCTTCATAGACTGAGGAGAGGAATTCTTTGTATCTTAAGAACGTTTGATGTTGTTCCTCAAACTGAACTTGTATTTGGCAACCTAGGTCTGAGAGTTATGTAAGCATTGATCATAATGGACTGTTAATGTTGCCTTACAGTTTGATCCTCTCAATTCCTGATCAGTGAAATTTAAAGCAAGAACGCTCTGAGTAACAGTTCAGAGTGCTTTATAATGGGAAATGTCTGATCCAAATGCATCATGTTTGCCTTCTTGATTAAAGAACTGCAACAGCCACACTAGTCAACTTGGATATGTAAAATTCAGGGTCAAGAAATAAGTTGCAGATAAACCTTTTAAATTAGACTAATTTAACACATCTGTGACAAACATTCAAGAGTAAAACACTATTATAAATAATCTTCTTTATTACATCTGGATTGATGTTATTCCCACACCTACTGTACTGGCTACAATACAGTTTTTAGGCACTGGCACAACGGTGGTGGTGGGGAAGGGGTGGATATCAAGGTGCCTTATTTGCCCTTCTGCGGAGCATTGGGCTGCTAAGCTGTGGCCAGATACGGCTTAAAGGGGCAAGCCACAGTTCAATCGAGGTACCCCCTAAGCCTCACTAAATCAAAGCCCCCCTCCCGAATGGCCCGCTTTAAGTTGTTCCCCCACCCACTGGCCCCCCCCTAATAGCAGAAGGTCCCCTTCAGAAATAATTCTCCCTTATCCAGGAATAACCCAAAATGGCTCACTACTCACCCACAGTCCCCCTTCCCCAGGGATTATCTTCCTGATTCCTTGGGGTCTAGTGGGATCCAGGAAGAAGTGACACCCAATCGCTCCTGCTCTTGCCGGTGCAGGGTTCAAGATAGACCCCACTAGATCCCAGGGAATCATGAAGGTAGGCCTGAGGGGAGGGTTGGGAAAACCTTATTTTGGGATATTTCTAGATGGGGGGGGGGGGATTTCTTCTTAGGACGCTTCTGGGTAGGGGTGAGGAACATTGGGGGGAGGGGTTCTGCTTGTGGAGGGGTCATTTAGGAGGAGGATTTTGATTTGGGGGAGGGGGGGTTCAGGGGGCACCTTGGTTGAACTGTGATTGTAAGCCATATCTGGAAGTATTGGGCTGTGGCTCTGTGGTCCAATGCTCCCAGGATGGTCAAATAATGCTGCTTGCAAGGTGGCTCACAAGGAGCGCTATTTATTAGGAGTCAGTAACTGGTGGTACTGAGCTACCACCAGTTGCTGATCACATGGTAAATCAAGATGTAGTTAAAGCCAGACTTTTACTACACCTTCATAATTATTCTCATTATAAGACTTAACAGAGACATGAAATTTCTTATTCACTACCAAATATAAAGCAGGGATATATACAAATTCTTCTGTATTGAAAGCTACTAAAAGTAAAAAATATTTGAAAAAAATATTTTAGTTGTGATGAATTTGAAATAAAAAAAAAAATTGTTTTGTTGCCAAATAGTGCACCATCACTGAACAATAAAACATGTATTTCTGTTCATACACATGACTCCAAATGGTGATCAGTCACAGTTATAATAATGCATTCAAATATAGCTTCATATCTTCACGTTGACCATTTACAAACTCAATTATTGTAAAATTCTATTAAAATACTTACCTGAATAGCTCCATGAAGCTATTCGAAAGGTTGCTGTTGGTCTGTTACCAATGATTAAAATACGAATCCTGCATAACACCACTATTTGAATAACATAACAATCAAATCCAATTGGAATATAATTTTCAATAAATGCACATTAGATTTGATAACCCTCAATATTGATCAAGTTAAAACTGCTGTATCACAATTGAAAACATGTCAATAGAGACTTAAAAATCTACTGTGACCATGCAAGGTTTTGAACAAAGTCTGACTTTCAGGTGAATATGACAGGACTCAGAAATGAGAAAGAAGCAGAATTTCAGTAAGCTTTTGTGGGATCAAAGGTGACTATAAGCAAGGAAGCATGTATCTATGGATGACATCACATCCCTACAAGGCATGTGTGACTTTTGACACATCTACCAATGATTCTTCTGGAGATTAATGAATGCATAAGCACATCCATGCTGTCTAGCCTTTTTAGATACCTGAGATGCTACACAACAGGTGAGGGTTCCAGATGTTGCTGTACCCAGATGATCCTAGTTGAAGTGCACATTGGACACCAGAAGGCATGGCTGGAACCATGGAGCAACTGCCAACCACATCTCATATACTATATAGCAGAATGTACAGTAATAAATCTCTCCAGTAAAATTTTAACCTGAGCAACTGACAATTTAGGAATAAAGAATTGCTTTTTATAGCAAACATTGAAGCGTTCAATGTGGAGACAACCTTATAAAGATTTTTTTGGGAAAGTCACAATTGAAAAAGCTTTTTTTCTCCCAAATGAGCTGGCAGGGCCTGGAAATGAGTGAACTGAGACAGGACCATCTAACTGGGTATCATTTGGTCTGACGGCGGTTTCAACATTTATCGAATACTTGATATGGGTCACCAAAATCATTTTGAAACACTGATATCACAACACACAGCTTGCCTTTCACTTTGAAAGCCTCAGAGCAGAGCTCACCAAGCAGCAAGAATTACCATCCCTGTTGAAATACTGGAACACCTGATGCAGGCATTGTTGCCCAAATCCAGCTGAGCTGCGTCATTTCTACAATAAATTATCCACAGTGACCCCATGGTTAGCTCCCTTTACTCCCCCTCCCCCCCCGCCCCCCGGTGTATGTCCTACTTTTTGCAGAGGTTTCTTCCTTTTGCTTCTTGAAGATATCACATCCTCAGCTGTTACTATTTTTGCACTTACTTTACCTGCTTCTGGTGTGGCCTCATCCTGTCACTGGAATGCATTTCATAAGACACTGGCATTTGCTGTCTTCCTGGCATGAATACTTGCTTGGCTTCTGTTGATCCATTGTCTGCCATGTACACAATCCTCTACTGGGTCTGCTGTAGAGAATGATGTGGGACAAAGTTTGTCCCCATCCCGTCCCCATGAACTCTGTCCCCATACACAGAAGCCTCAAACAGCTGATTTTATGTTTAAATCTTTTTATTAAAGTATAAAAAGGAACAAACAATATTCTGAACTGTCATTTATAAAGTAAAAATAGAAGATACATACATCTCCCCCACCTTCCCACCCTCCTCCCCTTTCACAAACATCCCTTCCCTGCCCCACTTATAAAGCAGTCCAAAACAAGTAAAGTCAGAAACATCATAGTTTATACTTAATTGTTTAACTATGCTTAGGATTCACCTTTGGGTTTAAAATGTAAGGACTGAATAAACAAATTAAAACAAAATTTAAAGCAAATGCCCTTAATATGTAATGCTTGGAGCAAGCAATAATGAAACAATGATGGAATATTCATTTACATAGCAAATAGCCTGAGCCAATAGATTTATTTTCCACTGAACATAATTAACTTTGTATGAACTTGGCAATGCGGCAAGTAGTGTGCTGAACTGGACAATGTTGCCATTGTTGCTACATTTTAGACTTGCTGAACTTAAGTTTCACATGAGGGAAATCCTTCCCTCATTACCTCTCTGTGAAACAGTAGTAAAATAACATAAGGCAAGTGCATTTTTATAATATACTATACCACTGCATCCCACAAAACAAAAGGAGCAAGTTTCCACATGCCATCTTTTTCTTTTCATGTAGACACAGGAAAAAAAGATGTTAAACGCTCCCAGGAAGGTCTCTCTCAAGTCAACCTAATTAATGTTATTTTTTAAATTATAAATTGTAAGTCTTATTGTTGAGCAGCACGTGATACTCATACGTACATAAGTATTGCCACACAGGGACAGACCAAAGGTCCATCAAGCCCAGTATCCTGTTTCCAACAGTGACCAATCCAGGTCACAAATACCTGGCAAGATCCCTATAAAGTTGAATACATTTTACGCTGCTTATCCCAGAAATAAGCAGTGGATTTTCCCCAAGTCATTTTAATAATGGTCTATGTACTTTTCCTTTAGGAGGCCATCCAAACCTTTTTTAAACCCCGCTAAGCTAACTGCCTTTACCACATTCTCTGGCAACGAATTCCAGAGTTTACATGTTGAGTGAAGAAAAGTTTCTCCTATTTGTTTTAAATTTACTACTTTGTAGTTTCATCACATGTCCCCTAGTCCTAGTGTTTTTGGAAAGAGTAAACAAATGATTCATGTTTACCTGTTCCACTCCACTCATTATTTTATAGACCTCTATCATATCCCCCCTCAGCCGTCTTTTCTCCAAGCTGAAGAGCCCTAGCCACTTTAGCCTTTCCTCACAAATAAGTCGTCCCATCCCCTTCATCACCCTTCTCTGTACCTTTTCTAATTCCACTATGTTTTTTATGAGATGCGGTGACCAGAATTGAACACAGTATTTGAGGTGTAGTTGCACCATGGAGTGATACAAAGGCATTATAACGTCCTCATTTTTGTTTTCCATTCCTTTCCTAATAATACCTAACATTTTATTTGCTTTCTTAGCTGCCACCTCTGTACACTGAGCAGAGGGTTTCAACATATCATCAACGATGACACCTACATTCCTTTCCTGGTCGGTGACTCCAAACGTGGAACCTTTCGGGTTCTTCTTTCCCCACATACATCACTTTGCACTTGCTCACATTAAACATCATCTGCCATTTGGATGCCCAGTCTCCCAGTCTCGTAAGGTCCTCTTGTCATTTTTCACAATTCTCTTGTGATTTAACAACTTTGAATAACTTTGTATCTTAAGCAAATTTAATTACCTTACTAGTTACTTCCACCTCTAGATCATTTATAAACATGTTTAAAAGCAGCAGTCCCAGCACAGACCCCTAGGGAACCCCACTATCTACCCTTCTCCATTGAGAATACTGACCATTTAACTCTACTCATTTAACCCTACTATATCTTTTAATCCTACTCTCTGTTTTCTATCTTTTAACAAGTTTTTAATCCACAATAGGACACTACCTCCTATCTCATGACTCTCCATTTTCCTCTGGAGTCTTTCATGAGGTACTTTGTCAAATGCCTTTTGAAAATCCAGAAACACAAAGTCAACCGGCTCACCTTTATCCACATGTTTGTTCACCCCTTAAATAGCCATTGTACCTCCAGACTGGAGATGGAATGTTCAGTCTTCTCTCGTGCATCTTCTGTTCATTTCTGTAATGAGACTCTCTCCAAATAATTTTATTCCTTCTTGGGAGGCTCCTTCCTCTTTAGCATATAATTAAGTATAAAACTATGCATTTCACCTATATTTCCTCATCTCATACACCACTACTTCCCTTTCCCTCTAATCTTCTGTATGTTGGTCGCCAATTCTCTCAATTGTCTTGTTAGAAGTCTGTTAGGCTTCTTACTATATTCATAACATTTCTGTTTTAGTCAGGTTATATGATAGTTAATTTCTTCTAGTTGTAGGCCACATAAAGCCTTTTCCAAGTCTTTTGTAGTTCTCCCTCCGCACACCCCCATTTTGTTTTATAACTCCTATGTAATCTTACCAATTGTTTGTAACATTCTAGTTTTTATTGAATTTTCTTACAATTATGTCCCATGTGCTACTTACCCCTCTTGGGGCCAAGGCTCCAGTGTGCTCTGTGCACTAGCACACCATCTGCCCCAACTGTTAGTTCATTTCTCTCCAGCAGCTTATCATACGGTTGTACAGTCTCCACACAATCTTTAAAAGCTGCTTCTTCTGAGATCCCCCACACTCTGGTATTTCTGCGCCTGGAACAATTCTCCAAGTCATCTCTTCCTGTCCATAAACTGTTCCAGCTGGTTCATACATTTATGATCTTCCTCTGCAGCTACCTCTTGCTACTCCTTCCGATGCTTCAGCTCCTCTACTCGCCACCCCAAATCCACCATTTCCAAACAAAGCTCCACAACTGCCAGTTTGATATCCTCTTTCAAAGATGCAATGGCTCCACAAATATCCTTCCACCAGCATACCATGTCACATTTTGTAATCACCTTGCCAAGTTTAATCCCACCAGCTTCCACCTCTCTTTCTGACTCAGTCTCTGACTGGCCTGCTTCTTTTGCCAACATCTTAACACACAGATTGCCGGTTTTGGCTCTTGCAAAAATTTGCTAATTGTTGCCTCACCGACATCTGCTATCCTTTGAAGCCTTCCCCACCCTGCAATTGCTCTGTCTTCAATGCTGACTGTGGGGTGATTTACTTTTGGCTTAAACAGGACTCCATTACAGTGCAAGCCATTTCCATCACCTGACGTCACTTCCTCTCTGAATAAACTTTTGATCCAGTATCATTCTACTAGATTTCTTTGAAGGTTTCAAGGTTTATTCACAACTTGCTATCCCGTACATCAAGAAGCAATGTCTGTGCGGTTTACAATACTAAAACACATAGGCAAGAGACAGAGAGAGACTAGAAGTTGAGAAAAAGAAGGAACAGGTCAGGGAAGGGTAGAAAAGGCACTCCATTATCAGACAGTCAAGAAAGTAAAGATGACTTCAGAGGGTGAAGTGATTGTCTATACTGATCCACCAGACTCAATTTATTGAACAGCGCTTAGGATAGAAAAAAAGCATCCTTGAATAAAAAAGTTTTAAGATCCTTCATAGGACTGTCATAGTAATGCTTGAATGTTTTCACTTATATACACTGTCAGCTAGCACATTTGCTTATTTCCGATCTGACGAAGAAGGGCAACCTTCGAAAGCTAATCAAGAAATGTATTAAGTTATGTCCAATAAAAAAGGTATCATCTTATTTTCTTTGATTTCTATTGATAACCTTAAGAGTGGACTAACACGGCTACCACATTCCTCTACTTAAGATCCTTCTTAAATTGTGTCAGGGAAGTTTGTGATTATAGTAATCTGCTAATTTATTGGTGCTACCATCTTCTTCTGCTATCCATTTAAGACTATCAGACAGCATTTTTCTACCTACCTTCTCAATCTTCAAATCTCTGCTTAAAGCCCACCTCTTCAATGTCACCTTCAGCACCTAACCTCTACACCTCTACCCAGGAAATCTAGACTGCCCCAACTTGACATTTCGTTCTTTAGATTGTAAGCTCCTTTGAGCAGGGACCGTCCTTCTTTGTTTATTTTGTACAGCGCTGCGTAACCTTAGTAGCGCTCTAGAAATGTTAGGTAGTAGTAGTAGTAATTGTAGAACTCTCTCCCTTGTTATCTTATATGCCAGTCTTACTTCCCTGTATTTAAGGCCAATTCGAAAGCTCTTTTCTTTTCATAAGCATTTTCACATGTATTTTGGCTTTGCAGAGATGCTGGATTATCTGATGCACTGACTGACCAAAGGCTCTGAACTTGCAGCTTCCTCAGCCTTTGCTTCTTTTTTTTTTTAAGCGGTGAATTGTTTCCTCTACCCTTTTCTTTGTCTTTAATTGCAAGTCTTTAGTCTGTTTTTCTTTTATTTGCATTATTTTTATACACTGTTGCTGCTCATATTGAAAAACAGCATATACAGTATTCCAACTAAACTAAACAGGACTTCAGGATCAGTGGAAGGAAATCCCTTTTTGTGTACTCCATTGGGGAGATCAGTGGGTTAATAGAAACTTCCACCCCAAAACCCTATCGTGCTACTGTGACTCAAACAGCAGACAAAAACCCTACACTAATGTGTGTTAACTCACACTTGCCCATACCTGTTGTACCAGTTGGTTTATAATTTTAAAAAATAATTAAGAAATGAAAAGCAAAACCACAGGGGTCATGTGGCAAATCTGTGGAGAGATCACCTTCTGTGGGTGTTTGCAAATTTGTATGTGGGTAATTTTGAACAATAATAGTTACCTGAGTCTCTGTATATCCAGTGGATAATTTGCTGCATCAAAACACTGATATTTAGCCTTTATGACCCAATGATACTGAATAGTGAATATTGTTTTATGGTGGCTAATATGATATTTCACTGTTTGACGGTGAAGCATCAGCGAGACAGCCTGGCATTTTGCAACTGAGCCACAGGGTGAGATCATGAAGGCATTGTGGACTGGATAAGCAAACTCCAGGGCATAGCCCTGACTGATCGCTCTGAGGCCCCATTGGTCCAAGCTGACATGGGCCCAATCATCGCTGAACAAGGCAAGTCTGCCCCTGAGCCAGCAAGGGGCCTGGTGTGCCCTTCACTGTACATCCCTGGAGGTAACAGAATTTCCTGACTACTTTGGGCCATGAAAGAACCCTGGCTTGAAGAGCCTGCTGTGGCCCAGACAAAAACCAGTCACCTCCCTTAGGATGGGGTTTGACCAAGGAGGTATGCTGGGACCCACTCTAATGCAACTCTGGGAGCCAGAGAGGGCAAGCCTCCCTCAGGTCCATTACCAGCTCCCTTATGTCCTCACCAAAAAGCAGATGACCCTTGAAGGGAAGCAGACAGAGAGGCTGTGTCCGCAACCCAGTGGTGCAGCCAAAGGCATCCATGGGCCACCACAACTGAGACTGCAGAGCAGGAAGTTATTCACACTAAATTGTAGAGGATATCTTCCAAGAAGGCCATGCCTGATTCCAGCCAGTCACCTCTAGGGACTCTGGCAGCTGTTGCAACATGGCTTTGGCCATATAGCCACCACACGTGGTGATCTGCACCGCATAGCAGAGGAGGCAAGCGTGAGCTGCTGTGCCACCTTCTTCTAATGCATCTACAGGAATGGTGATCTTGATCACAGTCATAACCAAGGCATCAACCTAGGGAAACCATCAATACCTCTCCACCTCCTCAGGAGGGAGAGGATACAGCCTGGCCAGAATGCTAGACCCCTACAGGTCTCCAACTAGGGCCTTCCACTCAGCCAACATCATTTGGGAGAGTGCCTTATGGAGGAAGTGCTTGGGGTCCCCCCTCCATGGTTTTGGCTGAGGAAGATCCAGAGTCTCAGACACCAAATCAGTAAGACGGGAAAGTTCTTCCCAATGAAACATCTATATAACTGGAAAGTGTTCTCCCTCCTCCTCATCCTCTGGTGGGAGGGCCACACTTCTGCGCCAGAGTCACAAAGAGAATGAAACTCCAATAGGTCCTCTGCCTCATCAAAGCCTTCAGAGGTTGAAGAACTTTCAAGAGCACTTGGTCACCTCCGTCACTTTAGGCCCTAGGAGCAAGGTACCCTGGGCCTACAGAAGGTCCCTGAAGTGGCGGGGGCTAGGGTCAGCTGCTAGTGCCTGCTTAACAATCAGGACCACTTGCCACTGCCAATTGGAGTTCAGGGCCCCCAGGGATTCCCCCTCCCTTCCAAGTCCTGGTGGGGGCTGAGACAGCTCCTGTTGCAGAGAAACTACAGCAGAAGCCAAAATGGATCCTATTCCTGCCAAAAACACTGGGACCACAGCTCTCAAAGTCAAGTCAGAACAGCCTCAGTTGACATTGGGGGAACTCCCCCCCCCCTCACCCCCAGTGCTATTTCCAAACTCAGAAATGGCAGAGCGTGCTACCAGCAGTGGGCCTGCTGGCATGTCCAGATAAGTAGCCAGCCTGCATTGTGCATCTTGAGCCAACCGTGGCATGGGATTTACCAGGCTTCAATTGCCCCCCTGCCTGGCTCTCAGGTTTAGGTTTCCATTTACTTTAAGCTGTTTGCTGGTTTGTTTTAATTAGTTTCATTTCCCTTGACAACATGAAAATTCTAGATCAGGCAGCTCATCCAGATTAAAGATTTTTTATGGGCTGCCTGAAACTGCAGAGAGCCCTGGAGGGAAGGGGGGCACAGCTGAAGGGATGTGGGAGGGAAGGAGGGAGGATGGGGACCCACTTCCCTGCAGCAGGGGCTTCATGGGGTCTGAACTAAGTGCCTTACCAAGTTATATCGCCTGTGGTTGATGACTGGGGGCTGCAGAGCGGAGTCCTATTAGCGCTCTGGAAATGTTAAGTAGTTGTAGTAGTAGCTTCGCGCACTACCAGATATGGTCTGTCAACCAGAAACCAAAAGCAAGGCTGTTAAGCTCTACTAAGCAGTGTGGCCTTAGCCTCCATGGCTATGAGCTAGGCTAGGGAATAGGTGCACCAGACCACACAACCTATCATCTGCTGGTAGAGAAAATGCTGGAGCTTTCCACAGAGCACCAGCCCTAATACCAGTGATGTCACTGGGAAAAATCAATTTCTCTGTCTCCATCTGCTGGTAGGAAGAGATACAACCTGATTATACAGAATGGTGCAGCTGGACACTAAAGAAGTGACATTTTGGGGATATTACAATTGCACTGAGAGCTGGACAGTATGAGTTTTCTCTTTTTCTTTTTTTGCAAATCTGCCAACTGCAATATTTTTGCAATAGTTGTTCACACATCCAATATTGTGGTGATTTACCAGTGTGACTTACAATTCAGATTACAATGTCTAGCTTGCTCAGTGGGGTTACTCCCAGTTTATTAAAGAGAGCATATACTAAGACACACTAGGCAAGCCATGAGTTATTGTTGAAACTTAACCAGCATTAATAGGCATCTAAGCCAGTGGTTCCCAAACCTGGTCCTGGAGGTATCTCAGCCAGTCAGATTTTCAGGATATCCACAATGAATATTAACGAGAGATTTGCATGCAATGCCTCTACCTCATGCAAATCTCTCTCATGAATATTCATTGTGGATATCCTGAAAACCTGAATGGCTGGGGTGCCTCCAGGATCAGGTTTGGGAATCACTGATCTAAGCTATGCTCTCTCATTTTATGCACAGACATACAACATATACCACAGAATATCAAAATGAACTGGCAAGTTCTTCAGTCACACAGAAGGTAATTTTATAAAGGCATTTTCACACTATATGCCAGTATATGTGCAAAAAAAAAAGTTTAAAAAATTACTCCATGCAGACGCATGGGATGACAAGAATAAACTTTCTTGTACAAATGTAGTGTAGGAGTATTCTGGGGTGGAGTTTGCATGAAGCATGAATGGGGCCATGATATATGTGCATATTTTATAAAATATGCAATGTCATATGTACCCTTACACCTGCTCTCAAGCTGGTGTAAATGCCTATGGGTTCATTTTACCTGTGATATCTACAGGATGTGCTAGTATTTTATCAAGACACATGTCTATTTATGTCTAAAAAAAAATAGGCAACAAATAGGTGCCTAGCTGCCCTTCAATTACACAGCTAACTTTGTTTTTTTTTTTTTAATAAAATTACCTTTAGTGTTTTTCAGCAGCTCCCACTCTTTGCCTTTCAACATAGATGTAACAGATATGGCTGCCTGTTCTTTTGTTGACAGGTTCACATGAAGCCTTTCAGGGAAGCCTGAAGAATATAAAAGACATGCTGCATGTGGTCAGTGGTCAATTTGTGCCCAGTTCTATGAAGGAATGGATATATACAAGAGTTTATATTTTTTAATGATATTGTAGGGGATGATTTATGTGATTTACTACTCAACTTATTTTACATTGGTAGAAGTATGCAAACACTATGCATTAGGATGACTGAACATAAAAGCTACTAATAGAATGAGCAGGTGTAGGGTGCAGACCCTTCACAGACACAGTCAAGCCCCAATGTAAATATAAAACAAAAGCTCTTATTGAATTTGTTCATCAACTATACGCCAAGCTTTGTTCTCACTGGCCTAGTAATTCTGGAGTACCACAAATCACCTTGCAACTCAGTTTCCATTATAAAATGGAGAGGCTCCAGCCTGGCTACAGTTAGTCAACATGGACATAAGAGTTAAGTTCAGTATTAGACAGACAAGGTAATGCCTGGTTCCTGTCTGGTCACAAGGACAGCATTTCAAACTTTTCAAATGACAACCTTCATACCTTGGCCATTCTTCGGTTCCTTATACTTAACTCGTGGAGGTATACTCTAGAGGCTGTTCCTTCCTGCACTGGGTTTTTACTCTCCCCCCCCCCCCCCCCCCCCCGGGGGCTGGACCATGCCCTCCTAGCTAAGCAGGCTAGAGCTAGGACTCTGAATGGAACCCAGTGAGGGAGTGTACTTAAGGGGCAACAGGTTTATTCTAAATACTGCGCCCATATTAATGCACTACCCGCAATTTGATCATAAATTTGAGGATTTATTTCTGTACTGATGATTTCACACAAAAACATACATGGTGGAGACTCTAATCATGTTTTTCAGTGATTTCAACAGTTATATATTTGGACTTTACACTGCTGAGCCTGAGGGACTGAATCAAGATACTGATAAACAAAGGCATCCATGAATGTGATATTAAGATCAGTATGGGTTGACATTCAAAGCCCTTGTGATTGTACAAGGGTCAATGGATTCAATTTAACTTATGAATTTTTTTTGTTTGCTGTGTGTCATGTTGAAGATTAAGCTTTAAATTGCAGAACTGTTTCCCAATATTACTTACCTGGTACTTTAGAAAAGCATGTACCTTGAATCTCAATTACTTTGTGTGAAGATTATGAACTGGCATTTTTGATCTGCAGATCTGAACCCTTGAGGAAGTTGCTGCAGAATGTGTGTTTTAATGGACAACAGAGCCTCTGAATACGTTTTATGGCACTATTCAGTTAAATATCTAAACTGAATTTCACAATGAGAGTTTACAAATGGACAAAGTGAGCATATGAAATTATATATAGATATAGGATTATAATAAATGTGTTGGGTCACCATTTGGGGTTGTGTATATGCACAGAACAGATTTTTAAAAATTTATATCTGGATCATCACTAACATTTCTAAAAAGGTAACAGTGCAATACTGTTATGACATGATTTAAAACTTTTTAAATTTTTGGATGACAACAAACATATCTTTTCCAAATATTTTTTGTCTTTTTTTTCCAGCTGAGAAAACGGTATCACTTACCTGTACTATTCAACAATTTTTATTGATGACAATTCAAACAATGAAGAAATACAGGAACTAAATCAAGCAAAAATTCAAGTAACATACATAGTAACATAGTAGATGACGGCAGAAAAAGACCTGCACGGTCCATCCAGTCTGCCCAACAAGATAATGGAAGTCGTCATGGCTCCATTAAATATTGTTTACATTATTACTTATGTACTTGTTTATAAACCAAAACTCTTTCAATAACATTTATACAAAAAAAATTATAATTTGAGAAATGTATTGCTCTTGATTATAATTTTTCAGAGCAAGCAAAAATGCAAGTGTCCAAACAAAAGAGCAGAAGACAGCCCGTCATCATTTTTCCATTTATGGCTGAAACACTTCCTCCTTCCCAACCATCCCCCAACCTAGCCTAAGATAAAGAACAGAATAGTTAAATGGTTAAAAAAAAAAATCACCCTACTACCAAAACACATAGCCCCACATATTCATAAAGTACCCACAGCCAAGGAATGCGATACGGAGAGTCTGTACTCTTATGACCCTCTACCTAAGAAAATGCAGGTTATACACAATGAGACCCCAAGATCACATAAAAGACAAGCAGGAAGTAATCGTCTGTGCAACAAAGAAATTGAAATAAAAAATCCTGTAATCTAGAAACCAGATCACTGCAGAGATGCGAAGAATATAAGGATGCAATATAATGAGTAAGTTGTTGAAATGCATAAAGGATTGAAAAAGGACAGGAAAAGCTAAAGAAGTTAGGGCTTTTCAGCTTGGAAAAGAGACAGCTGAGAAGAGATATGATTGAGGTCTACAAAATCCTGAATGGTGTACAACAGAAAGTGAATCGATTGTTTATTCTTTCAAAAAGTACAAAGACTAGGGGACACTCAATGAAGTTACATGGAAATACTTTTAAAACAAATAAAAGGAAATATTTTTTCACTCAATGAAAAATTAAGCTCTGGAACTCTTTGCTGGAAAATGTAGTAACAGCGGTTAAAGTATCTGGGTTTAAATAAAGTTTGGACAAATTCCTGAAGGGAAAGTCCACAGTCTTGTTGAGACAGACTTGGGGAAGCCACTGATTGCCCTGGGATTGGTAGCATGGAATGCTGCTACTATCTGGGTTTCTGCCAGGTACTTGTGACCTGGATTGGCCACTGTTGGAAGCAGGATACTGGGCTAGATGGACCACTGGTCTGACCCAGTATGGCTATTACCTCTCCACTCTCCCTACATTCCTCCCTGTGAACTCTGCTCACTGGACAAATCTCTCTTGTCGTCCCCCTTCTCCTCTACTGCTAACTCCAGACTTCGTTCCTTTTCCCTCGCTGCACCTTATGCCTGGAATAGACTTCCTGAGTCTATAACGTCTAGCTCCATCTCTACCTGTTTTCAAATCTATGCTAAAAACCCACCTTTTTACCACTGCTTTTGACTCCTAGCCACTACTCAATTTGCCCTCCCCTTGTTCCTTCTCACCCAGTACTTCCCTTGTCCTTGTTTTGTCTGTCTTATATTTAGATTGTAAGCTCTTTTGAGCAGGGACTGTCTCTATGTTGGATGTTCAGCACTGCGTGCGTCTGGTAGCGCTATACAAATGTTAATAATAATAAATAATAATATTTAGGTATATGCCGTTTAGAGCAACTAGGAACAGACTTGTAGCAAGGGAGTTGACCATTAACTGAAAAGGTCTTGTAGAATTGTCTGTCCAGATTCACTGTCTTTCTGAGATTTATTGTACAAACAGTAGAGCGAAGATACTTACCTGTAGCAGCTATTCTCCAAGGACCGCAGGCTGATAATCCTCACAAGCGGGTCGGCAATCTGCACCGACCCGGGAACCAGCATTTTGAATAGCAAAAACTTTGATGGAGCCTTCTGAGCGTGCTGCACATCCAACTGCGCATGTGCCCAGTGCCTTCCCGCCCGCCATGCGGCTGCGCTCCTCAGTTAAGTGAAGAGTAAAAAAGAGAGATAGAGGAGACAACTCCAAGGAGAAGTGGGCAGGCTTGTGAGGATTATCAGCCTGCTGTCCTCAGAGAACACCTGCTACAGGTAAGTATCTTCTCTTTCTCCAAGGACAAGCAGGCTGTAAAACCCTCACAAGTGGGGTATCCCTAGCATCCAGGCTCACTCAAAACAACCACCATTGGTCAATTGGGCCTCGCAACAGTGAGGACATAACGTAGATTAACCTGAAACTATATACAACTAACTGAGAGTACAGACTGGAACAGAACAAAAATGGGCCTTGGGGGGGGGGGGGGGGGTGGTTTGTAAATCCCAAACAGATTCTGCAGCACCGACTGCCCAAACTGACTTTCGCATTAGGTATCCTGCTGAAGGCAGTAATGAAATGTGAATGTGTGGGCTGAAGACCACGTTGCAGCTTTGCAAATCTCTTTAATGAAGGCTGACGTTAAGTGAGCCACCGAAACAGCCATGGCTCTGACATTATGAGCCGTAACATGGCCCTCCGGAATCAGCCCAGCTTGGGCATAAGCGAAGGAAATGCAATTTGCTAGCCAATTGGTAATGGTGCGTTTACCGATGGCAACTCCCCTTCTATTGGGATCAAAAGCAACAAACAACTGGGCGGACTGTCTGAAGGGCTTTGTCCGCTCCATGTAAAAGGCCAATGCTCTCTTGCAGTCCAAGGTGTGCAAGCTGCTTTTGCCAGGGTGGGCATGAGGATGGGGAAAAAATGTTGGCAAGACAATCGACTGGTTCAGATGGAACTCCGACACCACCTTCAGCAGAAACTTAGGGTGCGTGCTGAGGACTACTCTGTTGTGATGAAACTTAGTATAAGGTGCATCCACTACTAAGGTCTGAAGCTCACTGACCCTATGAGCTGAATTAACACCCACCAAGAAAATGACCTTGCAGGTGAAGTATGAATATTATTATTATTTGGCCCCAGGCCTGACTTTGGTTCAGGATCCAAAATGAGAGAAAAACTTATAGGCCTGTGACTCTGACTTGAACTCCAGTGTTGCTCAAAGGCTCATGAGCTATTGGGATACTGCAGAGCAAGCAGAAACCCGCAAGGGGGGGGGGGGGGGGGGTCTAACTTGCAGAGTTGCATGAATGTAGCAATATGGTGGTAACAGATGTTCACAAAGACAGAACTAGATAATTCCACAGGAAGATGACCAGGTGCCACAGAAAATGTTTTGAGGAAGATGACTTAGTCTTCCAGTAAAAGCTAGTCTATTGTTGACCTTTCCGGTACATATTAACCAACTCATTATCATATCCAATCAGTGTTAACTATGACATAAGCATAGATCCAATAAGGTGCAATTACTATCATATTACATGTATCCTGAATGGGCATATAAAAATGCGTGTACTTTCTACTTCAAGGGAGAGAGACAGCCACAGCTGGTATCTTTGAATCAGCCGAAAATGCTCTCTCCCATGAGAAACCAATAAATTGTATCCGAATTGGCAAGTAATCCAATTGCTTTCTCATGAGTAGCTCTGAGTCTTTTATATCCACTAATTGGCTTTGACATTAAAGACTCAGACCCAGAGAACACCTATGTGTGCCTGTGGTACTATATTCCCCTAACCAATTGATTGTACATGTTGCTTGTATATTCTTTGGAGTCCAAGATATAGAGGTAATTTCACGTAGCAATATTCTATACTCCCAGTGAGATATCACTGATCTATTAATTGTAACACATACTTGATGAGGTATCTAATAAAGAGCAAATTGATGCAGCCTTGGGTGATTTATTTACTCCTAGGTATTGGTGGGAGGACTGCCATCTTGGGAGGGATAAATACACCCTAAATATTTACAAGTACTTCAGATGGCAGGAATTCAGTGTCTCAAAAACAGCTTTCATCAGCTGGGTGAGAACAACGTTGAGATCCCATGACACTAGCGGAGGTTTGACAGGTGGCTTTGACAACAGCAAACCTCTCATGACGCGAACAACTAAAGGCTGTCCAGAGATAGGCTTACCTTCTACCCACTGATAAACGGTATTTGCACCAGTGCTTTTTTTGTGCCGGTACGCACCGGTACAGCGTACCAGCACCTTTTTTGTGAGGTCTGGCTCACCTGCCCGCTCCCTTCCATTTGTGCACCCGTGCTCCCCCCCGCCCTCCCCCAGCTCCCCGACTTTCCTTGAAATCCTTAATTTACCTGAAGTCGCGGTGAATCGGCAGTAAAAACAGCTGGCTGGCAGGCAGGCTTGCCTCCTCGTCGCTTCCCTTCCCTCTCAGCGTGTCCCGCCTTCCTCTGATGTAATTTCCTTTCCGCGAGGGTGGGACGCGCTGAGAGGGAAGGGAAGCGACAAGGAGGCAAGCCTGCCTGCCGTTTTTACTAGGTGGACTGTCTATGGGCTTTAATCCTCTCCAGATAAAAGGCTATGGCTTGCTTGCAGTCTAAGGTAGGCAGTACGCTACCACCAGGACTGGCATGACGATTTGGGAAAAACCTTGGTAGAACAACTGACTAACTAAGGTGGAAGTCTAACACCACCCTTTGGAAGGAACTTAGGATGCGTCTGAAGACAACTCTGTTATGATGAAACTTTGTGTAAGATGGATCAGCTACTAATGCTTGAGGCTCACTAACCCTGCATGCTGAAATGACCACAACCAGGAATAGAACCTTCCAGGTCAAGAATTTCAGATGGCAAGTGTCTAGCAGCTCAAAAGGAGCTTTCATCAGCTTGGTGACGACAATGATGAGGTCCCATGACACCGTAGTAGGTTTGATGGGGAGCTTGGTCAACAGCAAACTTCTCATTATATAAGGGTGTATAGAGATGGGCTTGTAGTGATGGTAAGCACCAACTGCACTGAGGTGAACTGTTACAGAGTTAGTCTTGAGGCCGGATTCAAAGGTATTCAAGCAGTTTTTGTGTAGGGCAAGAAAAAGGATCTAAGGCCTTGTCCGTGACCAGGTCCACATTCTGATTGTCTCTTGACAGAAGAGGTATGAGCCTGTGCCTCCCTGCTTGTTGACATAATACATCACAACCTGGTTGTCTGTTTGAATGAGAAAAATGTTGTTCAGCAGCCAATCTTTGAAAGCATTTAGTGTGTTCCAAATGGCTCTCAACTCTAGAAGACTGATGTGAAGGTGAGTCTCCTGAGTGGACCAACAACCCTGGGTGTGAGCTCCACAGCCCAGGTTGGATGCACCTGTCATCCAAGTATCCACCACAATAGCAACTCTTTCAGAATGGGAGTGACAGAGATGATGTCCACTAAGTACTTTGAGGATCAAAACCACTGGTAAAGTAGGGTCCATTGAGTCTCTCTCAAGTAACCTCAACATCTGACAAGCTGTGACCTGCTGGCTGAGACGGCCATGCAAGATGATGACCATCAATGCTTCAGCCCTGACATCTGGAAGGAAGGCCCATGCTTGAACTCCAATCGCTGAGCTGGAAGGAGCCTTTGGGTAGTTTACAATGAACCTTAGAAGCTCCAACACCGGAATGTTTCTTTTCACTGATTCCTGAGCTCTATCTTTGGATGTACTCTTGACTAACCTATCATCTAATTAGGGGAACACGTGTGCTCCTAGTTTGCATAGACATGCTGCAACTACAGCAAGGCATTATGTAAAGACCCGAGGCCAATTTGGAGGTACTTGATGCAAATTTACGGTGTAAACTCCCCCCCCCCCCCAGACTATTTGAAGACTCCACTGGTTGGAGGTTATAAGGGGATATCCTGCATAAAAAGTATCTAGCCTCCCTCCTACAGAAAGGCCATACGGGACAGTCACTTATTGCAGCAATGCTCTCTTGGAGCCAGTCTCTTGCTTTGACTGGGAAGCTAGCTGAGCATTTTAGGGCCTCTGCTACCTAGTCTGGAGCAGGCCCCCTTGGTCTGCTGGGAAGGGCGAGCAGGAGGCGCATGCCTACACCTTTGATAGCAGTAGGATCTCCTTTGGCTTCTACCAGAAAACTTCCGAGAAGTGGAGGACACAGAAGGAGTGTGCTAATGTTGGGCAGGAAGGCAATTTTGAATGCACAGTGCAGCACTTTTAAAAGCTCCTGAAGCTTCCTGAACACTGGGTATTGTTTGTGCCGGGCTCTGTTGGACATCAACCAAATGTATTGTCCTGCTGTCTATGGAGAAACATCTATATGTAGAATACCTAAAAGCAAAATATTTAACCCACACTTTTTCATTAAAAAGATTTTTTTTTTTCACTTGTTGAAATCAAAGCATCTCATACTGCTACCTAGATAGGCATCACATGAGAGGAGTCAAACTGTTAAATGCCTTCACTTCATGTTTATTTAAAGAGATTTATAAATCATCTTCTGGCCTAACTAAGGCTGCACATTACCCTGTATTGCAAAGACTTTTATATGAATGTGATCTAAAGGCAAAAGCATGGCCCAGTAAAAAAGCTAGATGTTTCTAGATGTCTGAATTTGCAACACTGTTTTAATTTTCTCCAATCTTGCACTGTCTCACGTATAACCGTAGGCATGTGGTGGTGAGTCTTCATTTCGTGCTTGAAAGGAATTTTTCCATGGTCACTCTGCCTTTCAAAGGGGTCGTTTTACAAAGCTGTGGCAAAAAGTGGCCTTAGTATGCCCTTATATGGGTTTTCCCTCGCATTTTGTATTTTGTAATGGCGCACAGCCATTAAAAATAAAAACGTTATGTGACCACTTACTGCCACTCATTTTGTAAGGACTCACATGATACTCCTGCACTAACCAGTTAGCGTTTGGTAATGCAACTGTGCTTATTTGCACAGGAATTCTCATTCTTTGCCCCCAACACACTCCCTCATAAAAAAATGCAGTTAGTGTGCTTGCTAATTTGGCAGTTACTGCAAGATGCCTGAGCAAATCCTGCAGTATGCCATTTAAGCTGCGTTAGCGCTAACACAGCTTAGTAAATGGGCCACTAAGTTGTCCACTGCAAAAGCTGTCCTCAGAAAGTGGCCAGAGACACTAGCTCCATTTGGAAGTTGGTACATATCAACCTCAAATCCCACCCACAGGGTTGTGTGATGGCTACATAAATGGATTCCCTTTCCGTACAGGTCTTTCTCTGCCGTCATCTACTATGTTACTATGTAGAGTGCTGGGACCGATTCCAGCTAGAGCACTTCCAAATCCAACCAGCCCAACCAACAAACATCAAGCATTCTGAACTGTCCCAGCACGGTAGCACATGGCACTGTCCCTAGTTCAGCCCTAGTATGGGCAATCTTTTGGAGAAAACAAAACCACCTTCTGTAGCACAACTCTTACCTTGTCCAGGAACAAAAGATCTAGAAAACTGGGGCACAACAGAAAGAGGTGTTAACCCAGATCGGATATTTTTCATGTTTGGTAACTGAATTGGTGCTGGTGACTGTGCTGGTGATGTAGAAGGACTGCCAGTTTGGGCACTATGCTGGCCAGTTTGGGCACTATGCTGAAGATTTAAAAAACAAACAAACAGAAATTAGAGAGTAAAAATGAAGCTTTATATTGCAAGTGTGCTAACTTAAATTAAAAGTCAATCTTAGAAAGTGGTGTATAGTGTCAGTATAATATACTTTATTAGTGTGATATTTGATTTTCTCCCAGTTAGACTATTGTAATGCTCTGTATGCAGGTCTCTCTACTAATCTTCTTGGAAAACTTTCCAGAACACAGAGGCTAGGCTGATGTTTATATCAAATAGGTTATTGTCATTACATAAATTTAAAGAATACAATTCCAACAGAAAATACACATCTAAAATTATCATCAAAATCAGTTGAACAATAACAAAAGAAAACTTCACCATGATAAAGATTACACATTTTTTTGTAGACCACTCCTTAAATTGGTCCAGTTTACTTAAAAAAACAAAACAAACATTGCTACAGTGGAAAATATGTTACGAGTATGTTGTACAGTAGAAAGTAATATGTTAAACTGTGTTGTTTCAATGGACCTTGCTAAAACATAATAATATTATGTGTATCACTGATATCATGAGTAAAAACTATTCCATTTATTTTAAATTATACATTAAAGCATTCGATCCTGAATATAACTCATCTTGAGCTACAACTGAAAAAGGCGCGATTCAAATAAATATAAAATGTGATAAGACTCATTGCCTTCTATAATTGCATTTGATTAAACTCTGAAGGGCATAATTATCAACTTGGGCTACTGTTAACTCTCAAAGGGTCAAGAAATTTGTCATATGCTGAGTCCAAAGTGACCCCAAAATAATGCTGCATTTATCTGTATTATCTGAATCAAAATTATTTTAAATTATGCATTCTTACTGATTAAAAACTTTGAAAAGCTAAGTTACTTACCTGTAGCAGGTGTTCTCTGAGGACAAAAAGCATATATTCTCACATATGAGTGACATGATCTACAGAGCCCGGTGCAGACACCGTCAAGTGCACTGTCACTTTAAATCTTTGAGGCCGTGCCCCCCACCGCACATGCATGGGTGCCTTCCCACCCATTGAGTGAGCGTAGGATCAGCAGTACAGTGACATCCAGGCATAATATTCTCACATATGGGACTCACTAGCTACCAGGCTCACAGGAAAGGTGAATTTTTGCAACCAAATAGTGAGCCTGGTGGAATAACAAGCCAGAGGGTGGAGCTGGATTTTAAATAGTAAACAAATTCTGCAGGACTGCTTGTCCAAACCTGCTATCCTGCCTGGAATACTGCTACAGGCAGTAGTGAGCAGTGAAGGTATAGATAGAAGACCACTTAGCTGCATTGCAAATGTCTTGAATAGAGGCTGAGCAGAAATGGGCTACTGAGGCCACCATGGCTCTTACATTATGAGTGGTGACCAGCCTTGGAGGGTCAGCCCAGCCTGAGCATAAGTGTAGGAGATACAGTCAGCCAACTAAGTAGAGACTGCGTACTTGGTGATGGGAATGCCCAACCTTCTAATGTAGTTTTGTTCATTTTAGATAGTATGCCATAGCACACTTGCAATCTAAGGTGTGGGGTGCTGCTTCTCCAGGATCAGAATGTGATTTAGGACAGATGACTGGTAGTACAATGGACTGGTTAAGACGGAACTCCAAAACCACCTTTGGGAGGAATCTGGGGTGGGTTCAGAGTACAACCCTGTTGTGGTAAAGCTTGGTTTAAAGTTGATCTGCCCACAGAAGCTTGCAGCTAACTGACTCTTCCTGCAGAAGTAACAGCTATTAAGAAAACTACTTTATACGTGAGGAATTTGAAAGAACACGAATGAAGTGGTTTGATTGGAGGTGGTTTGAATGGAGGTTTGGCATGAAATAAATCCTTCATGAATCTAATCATCAAAGGATGAACTGAAAATGGCTTGTTATTATTAATTTTTGTATAAAAAGCACTGACGGTGCTCAAATGTACTCTGAGTGAGTTAGCTTTGAGACTAGAATCCGAAAGATGGAGGAGGTACTCCGGGTTGGTAGAGAGCATGCAGTAGGGTCAAGCATCCTAGCTGAACATCAGAGAGAAAATCTTTTCCACTTTAACCGGTACCATTTTCTTGTGGAAGGTTTCCTAGAGGCAAGAAGTATCTGAGATACTGCATGAGGAAAGTTCAATAAACACAAATCTATGTCGTCAGGTAGCTGTCAGGGCCAGAGAGCGAGGGTCTGGATGAAAGAGGGATCCCTCATTCTGTATTATCAGGGTTGGAAAGGGATGTAATCTGAATGGTTCCTTGGACGACAACTCTAGAAAAGGGAACCAGATTTGACGAGGCCAGTAGGCAGCAATTGGAATCATTGTCCTTTGGTCTCAACGCAGTTTGAGTAGAGTTTTTCCATACAAGACACAGTAGGGGAAAAGCGTATAGAAGATCTGTCCCCAGTGGAGTAAGAAGGCATCTGGGGCTATGTGGTTGGGGAACAAAAGCAGGGAAGTTTCTCATTCTGAGGAGAAGCAAACAGATCTATTGCTGGGGTTCCCCATTCCTGGACTATTTGACAAACGACCAAGGTGCTGAGAGAGCATTCGTGATGTTAAAGAACTGTGAGTTTGTCTGCTACGGTATTCTGTTTGCCGGCCAGATTTGGATTGCTTGGTGACAGAGGAGGTAAGATCCAGTTCTTCCCTGTTTGTTCAGGTAATACATCATTACTTGTTTGTCTAAGCTTAACTTTTTAAGCCCACCCACACAATTCCTGCCCCGACGATTATTATATCTTTGACCTTGTCTCACAATCTCATTATGCTCATTCCTCAATCTCTTTCTCTCCATCCTTCCTACTCCTTGCCCCTCCCAATATCTTCTCCTTTTGCTCATTCTATCTTTGTTTACCTCTCCATTCTCAATTTACATATCCTCAAAACCCCACAACTACTATGTTTACTACAACTTGCAACATTCTCCTTCAAGACTTTGTAATTCTATTTACTATGTAAGCCGCATTGAACCTGCTATGTGTGGGAAAGCGCGGGGTACAAATGTAATTAATAATAATAATAAGCGAAGTGTATAATGATTTGAGAATACGATTATGGAAGGCCTTGAGAGAATTCCAAACAGCTCACAATTCCAAGAGATTGATATGATGTTGCTCTCATGGAGACCACTGAGGTGTGCTCCCCAACCCATCATAGAAGTATCTGTGGTGATAACCTTGTGATGCAGAGGAGGCTGGCATGTAAAGCCTCAGGTAAGACTGTGGGACCCCATGACGTAGCTGTGGAGTTATTTGGATTTGAACGGATAGTAATTCCACGGCTTGGGACCACTGAGAGGAGAGTGTCCACTGAGGAATTTGAAAGTGAAGACAAGTCAATGGTGTTACATGGACTTTTGAAACCTTGTGACCAAGGAGGCAGAGAATCTGATGAGCAGATATCCACTGGGATATCTGAGTGACGAGATGTAATATATTGTTTGTTTGGTCGAGGAAAAACTGCTCAACCCCCAGTTGTGTTGAGAGGAGCCTCTATGAACTCTAAAGTCTCTACTGGCTGAAAATGTGATTTGGGGTAGTTGATGATGAATCCGAGAAGTTCTAGGAGTCATACTGCAGATTGCATGGAAGTGCTGGTGGACTCCTAAGAGGCTGCTTTGATTAACCAACCATTCAGGTATGGAAAGATGTGGATGTCCCACCTGTGAAGTATTGAAGCTACCACTACAAGACACTTCGTGAAGACTCGAGGAGCCGAGACCAAGCCAAATGGTAAGACCTTGTACTAATACTGCAGAGCCCCACAGTGGAAGTGAAGGAATTTTCTGTGTGCAGTGAAAATATATATATGAGTATATGCCTCCTTGAGGTCTAGAGAGCAAAGCCAATCATTGAGTTGTATTATGGGAAGTAGCAACCCCAGGGATACCATGCAAAACTTTTCTTTGAAGAGAAATTCGTTCAGGTCTCGTAGTACTCCTCCTGTCTTTTTTGGAATGAGAACATATCTGGAATGGAACCCTTGACCCCTGTCCGGCAGAAGAACTTGTTCTTTTGATTTCTACCTGAAGAGGGCTGAGAGCTCCTCTCAAAGTATCTCATTTGGAGTTGAAACAAGATTTCCTTGGTGGATGATTGGGGGGTCTTTTTCACCAATGCAGAGTGCAGCCGTGCTGAATGGTATGGTATGAGAGGCCACCTCTGTTGGAAGGGAGAGAATCTTCTTCTGACAAGTAGATTGGTTGGCATGGACAACTGTACAGACAACTGAATGGAGTCAAAGCATAGGTGGTTGTTTAGACTGAGTGGGCATCTGAGATTTTTGTCCTTACTGCTGTCTTGGCCACAAGCATTGGGATATAGTCCGTTGGGGTGGAGGAGTATATGTGTAATGATGCTTAGATGTATAATAGTTGGAACGTCGAATATCCTCCTGGAAATCTAGTAGAAGCAGTAGTAGTTTGAGGCCTAGATAGAGTTTTTATTGTATCTACTACTACTACTTATCATTTATATAGCGCTACAAGGCATACGCAGCGCTGTACACCATACATAAAAGACAGTCCCCTTCAACTTTGTCACCAAATAAGTTTTCTCCACAACAAGGTACACCTGCTAAATGTTTCTGGACAGCAGATTCAAGGTCGGAGACCCTGGAAGAGACATCAAAAGCCTGTCGCGCAAGATATTTATGACAGTCTAGAAGTTTTCTATGTAGTTTATGGAATTACTCTTGTTTGTCAGAGGGAAGGAATTTTGCAAAGGATAGGGTTCTCTGTAATAGAGATTTTAAGTAAATAGTGGAATAAAGTTGATAATCCAAGATGCGACTGGTTAGCATTGATGCCTGTAAAGTTCTTCTGCCAAAAGAGTCTAAGGTTCTTGCTTTTTTGCCTGGAGAAGCAGAAAATCTGGCACTGCGAGTGCACTTTAAAGCACTCTACACCACTAAGGAATGGTGTGGTAGTCGTGTTCTTTCAAATCCTGCACATTTCTGTATCCTATACATTGTGTCAATTTTCTTTGGGGCAAGCTGTCAGAAGGGATTTACAATTTTTTAGTAAAATAACATTTCATGGCCGAATGGAGAACTGTAATACCCTCTCTAGGTAGAGAGTCAATCTAGAACTTCATAAAGTTCTGAACGAGGTTACTCCTCTGTTTATAATTTCAACGGTATAGCTTGAACCATCTCATGGACAAAGCCTGAAAAGGATACACTTTCTAGGAGAGACTTACGCCTCTGAAGTAGAGGCGAAGGATCAAATGGAATGCCATAGGACTCCTCATCTGAGAAGTCCTGTGGGTCTTGATCTGTCTTCTAGGAAAGGTCTGAATCTGATTCTTCAAAGTACTGCTCATAAGAAGTACATGAAAGAGAGTTTCAACTAGAATATCAGTTCTGCATCAAAGCATATGAGCTCTTTAAGATGGAGAAAGCTCCTTGAACTGGAGAAAGCCCCAATGGTTGATGTCGAACCAGTGTGCGGGACCTCTCCCATTACTGTCTTTCCGATGTATTCATGGGCTGGGCTGAGGCTGGTGCAAGAACTCTGTAAAAGCCTGTACAGACTGCTAATGAGTGGAGGAGTGGCCTAGTGGTTAGGGTGGTGGACTTTGGTCCTGGGGAACTGAGTTTGATTCCCACTTCAGGCACAGGCAGCTCCTTGTGACTCTGGGCAAGTCACTTAACCCTCCAGTGCCCCATGTAAGACACATTGAGGCTGCCATGAGTGGGAAAGCGTGGGGTACAAATGTAACAAAAAAAAAATGCAGTAGCTCTGAAAGCTCCTCCTTGAGCATAGCTCAGATTTCCTCATGAAGGGCAGGCGTCGGTATGGGCTGAGAAAGTGGTGTGGACGCAGCCTGTAGGAGATCTCAAACATCTTGAAGGCTCTTGATGTGAAATGATCTGGAGTGAGGAAGAGTGGTCACAGCAGAACAGATGCTTCCTGTGCATCGAGGATGTCGATGCAGGAGAGGTATGGGCCGAGTGTCTGGAGAGAGAATGATGGCAATGCTTCTTAGGCTTTTTGCACCACAGGTACCTCAATGCACACAGCACCAATGACAAGGACATAGAGTCCTGACACTTTCACAGCATCAAATCCAATGCAGCACCCTCTCAATGTTGAATGGGTGCACCAAATGTCAATGCAGGTTCCGCATCAAGTACCAAATCTCCTGCCATGCTCAATGTGGATACCAATGTCGATGCAGGATCAAAATGTTTTTTTAACTGAATTCTGTGGGCTTTAACCTCATGCGTTGGCAGAGGTTACAGTTAATTATGGAGGTCTTTGCCTGAAACAGCCCTACTGCATGCGTACACTTCTTAAAGCCACACGGCAACCTCGATGACATGGATAGAAAAATGGCCGATGCAAGGTCAAAAGGCTCTATAGACCAGGGAGCTCGAGTAGTTGCACACCTGAAAAAGCTTGATGCTTCCCTGGTATGGGAAAGGGCTTTGAGGGCTCTTGGGCTGAAATTTGAAAAACTGAAAAAATGTAGAAATATGAATTAACTATATAAAATTATCAGTGAAAAAAGTAAAATATGAAGCAAAAATATCACAGAAAAAAGGAAGACACCAAAAAGGCAAAGTTTTTTCGTGCTAAGGAGAGATTAAAAGCACAACCTCTCTGCTCCACAGAAAACCAAAGACAGCTAGTCCCCATGCTCGGATGTGAAGGTACTCACGAATGTGCAGTGGGCACGCTGCCTCAAAGATTTAAAATGACAGTGCACTTGGCAGTGTCAACACCGGGCTCTGTGGACCACATCACCCATATGTGAGATTATGATGCCTGCCTGTCCTCAGAGAATACTTAATTACAATTTGCAAATTTAAAATGCATTACTGTAAAACTGTAAAATATCCAACAGTGGGGACTTACATACATTAGAACACAGTAAAAGCTTTGTCCATACCACTAGAAAAAAATGCTTGTATACTGATTTAGTCACTGGATGCAGCTGATGCATAAATGCCTTTGCAGTGAGTTATCTCTGCATGCAGGACGTTCACATTTACTACAAGAAGTGCTGCACTTTTTGTCTTTCTGCCTTGGACAGAGGAAACAGCAAGCATGCGTCCTTGACTGATTGTCTGCCACCATCATTGGTATAAGGGACTTTTGGCACCGTGGTCAACGTCACTATTTCTCTGCCCAGGTGCAGAAGAAATAGCCTCCTCTTGTGTTGTCTTTGCTTGCCATTCTGGATTTAGGGCAACTCAAATGATAAAGGCATTCAGAGCACCGAGGTGAAATCATATTGTAAAATATTCCCCTTTGGCCAGTGTCGTGTCATACGCTCTGTTGTGTACATCATCAGCATCTAGTAAGATGTGGTGACTCCACTCTTTGAAGTATTATAATCAAGAATTGGGCTTCTTGTATGGACATCTCATCAACTTCCTGGGTTTTGTGCATACTGCTGAGTAGCATAACTACTTTCCCTTTCTTGGGGCTGTATTATTATTCAGATAGAAGTGATGCAACCTTGCAAAATGTAAACATTGATGACAGTGCTATGTTTCCCTTTGTGTTTACAAACTTTTCTGTTCTTGCGGATAGTTCCTAGCAATGTCATCGGCATCTCTCACAGCTTCTGAGCAAGAAGTTGTCTGCCATAACATTTCTCCTACTTATTATTTAATTGGGGCCACTTTTGACTCCAGTGAGAATCAGCCACTTGGCGAAGCAAACAACAGGCACTATCTAGTGAATAATCATGAAATATGAAATTGCTCAGTGTAATTGGCACAAAGTCATGTCATGAAAAACGTCAGGAAAAGCAAGATCTTAAAAATATACACAACTCATCATACACTAACATAAATATCGTATGGGGTCATTTTTGACCCCACTGGGCCCTCTAGGGTTCAGCTGAGTTATTTTACCATTAAGTCATTCTATTTTAGTACAAGTCCCATTTTATGTAATGAGACCTAGTTTCTAATAACTGGGGTTAAGAGTAAAATAATGTGTGTTGATGCAGCGATTTTCAACTGGTATGCTGCAGGAGTTTGGTGTCACTTCTGTCCCTCCCCAGCCAGTAACCTGGCATTTTAAGTTTTCTTCTGCAGCAGTCGGCAGCATCAGGCTGAGGTTCAGACAGCCTTCTCGCGCCAACCCCCCAAGTTTTCTCTCTGATAGGTGGGAAGCATCAGAGAAAAGGCTCTGGATGGCGCAACTAGGCTGTCTAACCTGCTGCAGTCAATGCCTAAAGAAGAAAACTTCTTAAAAGGTACACAGGTAAAGTGAGGGGGGGGGGAGTCAAGATTAGACCTTGAAAGTACTGCTATAGTTGAGTAGTTCTAAGAAAGTGCAGACCATATAGAAAACAGAAAAAATGATAAGGAATGAATCAAAACAGCTCCTGCTTTCTTTCAGCCATCTTCTTGGCAATGGTAATAATGGCAATGTAAGCGGAATACCAGTTGCTGTTTGCTATGAGCATAATTGCTTCTCTTTATATAAATGTGCTGTTCATCTGTTCCTAGCAACAGTGATCTTAGTAATGTCATGTAATGGCAGGGTACAGTTGTTGAAGTTGGAATAATGGTAGGTTTCTGCTTCCCATTTAATCTTTAATAAATTGCTAATTTTTCTGTTCTTACTTTCAGGTCTAATATATTTCTGTTGGCAGTTCTCAACCCAGTACTCAGGACATACCTAAGCCAACGAAGTTTTCAAGATATCCACAATGAATTTCCAAGGACTCTCCTGAAAACATTAACTGGTGACTGAGTCCCGAGGGCTGTCTTGAGAACCCCTGTTCTATACTGAAATAATAAAATTATTGACCTACAGCACTCTATATGCCTATTCCTCATTATAAAGAAACTACTACTATCACTCCTTATTCATAATGATGCTAGTGTGATGTTGTGATCAAAAAATGATTAAAATGTAATTGAAAAAATAGCCTCAGGTGCCCAGGGAACAAGGGAACCTATACATAAGATTCCACTGTATTGGCTAACATCACAGGCCCTACCACCATCCGAAAAAAAACACAATAATCAAAAAAACTCCCCTATAAACCCAAAATTTGATTATTGTGGTTTTTTTCGGATGGTGGTAGGGCCTGTGATGTTAGCCAATACAGTGGAATCTTATGTATAGGTTCCCTGGGCACCTGAGGCTATTTTTTCAATTACATTTTAATCATTTTTTGATCACAACACCACACTAGCATCATTATGAATTAGGAGTGATAGTAGTAGTTTTTTTATACATTTTTTTACTCCTGGCAGTTGTTTATATATTGCTATTCCTCATTAAGCAAAATGCTATCTGGGACCTGGAGCATTTCAGTAAATTTTGCTCTGGTGTCGACATTATATTCAGGAGCTTGAATTGTTCTTGGTGCTCTAGCTTCTGCTCCACACGGCACTTCTGAGCTGTCTGGATGTTGGAGGGGAGCCTGGACCTTGTTCTGATTTGTACCCTAATACTGCAAAACTTATGTAACAGCCTCAGGATGGTGTTTTCTCATCTTCTGTTGATGTCTCTAGCTATGTAGGCCACCATGGACAGGAACTTATATACAGAAGCACTGCAACTAGCATGCATTATTCTTGTATTGATAATCTATCTATATAAAACTCACCCTCAACGTTCTATTTGCACTGACGTCACTGAAGCCAGGTTCGTAAGTTCGAAGCTCTGAAGCCACACAAAATCACAGTCTCTGGGCCCCGCCCTCGTGTCAAACGTTATGACGTTGAGGGCGGAGCACATTCTCACCTCCAACGTTCTACTGCACTGTAGCTCTGCTCCGCCCTCGCGTCAAAACGCGATGATGTCAAGGGCGGGGCACACGTTACTCTATCGGTTCCTACTGCAGGGGCATTGACATGACGCTAAAATCTTCTGTTTCGGCAGGTCAGTGGGGTGGGGGGGTCTTCGGAGAGGGGGGAGCGCCGGCAGCAACGACATTGGTGGGGGTGGATGGGGGTGCACTGCCAACACACACATTGGGGGGAAGGGAATGGTGACGGACGCTGGGGGGCGTGCCAAAAGGGCCAGGGTGAGACAACATTCGCAGGGAGGCTGCAGGGGGGCAGCGACACAATATAATCTCTGGCTGGCTGGCTGCACGGGGGGGGGGGGGGGGGCAGGAGACACAGCACAATCGCTGCGTGGCTGCAGGGGGGCCAGGGGACACAGGACAATAGCAGGGTGGCTACAGGGACAGCAGGGGAGATAGCATAATCACTAGGTGGCTGGAGGTGGCCCACGAGACAGACAACAAATGCAGGGTGGCTGGAGGGGGGGCAGGGAATATAGAACACTCACTGGGTGCCTGGATGTGGCGCAGGGGACACAGGAAACTCGCTGCGTGGCTGCAGGGGGGCATAGAACACTCACTGGGTGCCTGTAGGAGGCGCAGGGGACACAGCAAACTCGCTGCATGGCTGCAGGGGGGCAAGGGACAGAGGAGACTCGCAGGTTGGCTGCAGGGGGGGGCAAGGGAGAGAACGCCATCGGTGGGTGGCTGCAGGGGGGCAAGGGAAAAAGTATAATCGCTGGGTGGCTGGAGGGGGAGCAGGGGAGAGAGGAGAATCGCACGGTGGATGCAGGGGGGCCACAGGAGACGCACCCGGCAGTCTCGCTCTCTCTCACACACACTCGCGCATTCACTCTCACTGTCTCACACACAGTCAATCTCACACATACTCTCTCAAACATACACACTACAAGGAAAACCTTGCTAGCGCCCGTTTCATTTGTGCCAGAAACGGGCCATTTTTTACTAGTGTCTTTATAAAATACTACCAGCACATGTCAAATAACACTATTAGTTGGCATATATATGACATGTCTTAAGAAAACCTTCAAACTCATTTTTTAAATGATAAATAATATCCTTAAAACACTGATGGTGCACCTTGACAGTGTGCTGCGAGATGAAAAAGATTGGCAATCACCGTATTAACGGTAGCCCATACTGATAACTTTCCCCTGAGTTGTTTTAAAGCTACACATACAATATATAGTTATCTAGGCAAAGATATCAATATCTACATTTACATACGAATGACAATATAAATTACATATAAAATGTACAGATATGTTTTTCTTTTCTGTATACACTCTCTCTCTTTTTTTTTTTTTATTTAACAAGAGGGCTTTATTGAGCAAAACAAGGAAAGAACAACAGTCGACACAAGCTATAAAAAAAAAAAAGACAATATGCAGACTTTCTAAATTGAGTTAAAATATGTTCTCCACAATGCAAAATGCATCCTCTGCAGTTTTACGCAACAACTCAAAAGGAAAAGGGAGAAGAAGGGGGGGGGGGGGGGGGGGGGGGGGGGGAAGGGGAGGCTAAACCCTACATATAGGGGTACATATCAAACACTTCAAAAACAGTGGAGATGGTAAAGCTAAACAAGAAAAACCAGGCCAGGTCTCATTCATCTGCAAACTTTTCTGTACACTCTCTTAATGTTATATTATGGTTTAGTAATTTTAATATATCACCTTTCATGGGGTACTGGCAAAGCAGTTTAAAAGTGGTACATCCTCCAATGCATACACATTAAAATATTACTTAAAACCATCTAGTTATGTCCTTGATGTCACTAACAGAACTCATTCACTGATTCATGGCCTAGATTAGGGCTACTCAATTCCGGTCCTCAAGGTCCAAAGACCAGTCTAGGTTTTCAGAATATCTACCTTGAATATGCATGACAGAGATTTGCATGCACCACATCCTTGGTATGCAAATATCACATGCATATTCATTGTGGATATTCTGAAAACCTAGCCTGGTCTGTGGACCTCAAGGACCAGTACTGAGTAACCCTTGCCTAGATAAAACATTTATAGATAAAACTAAGTTACCTGTGTAGAATTTTCTAAACTGCTCAATTCTGTGGATTTCTGTCCTCTTTGATGTTCACAATAATATTTGCTTGATTTCCACTGAGTCGACGAATGAGCTGGGGGCTGAGGATTGTTGGGAATATTTAGTTGCATCATTACCACTCCTCCACTTGGTGGTGGTGCAACTGCTAAAAGAACACATTTAGAAGGAAAGGGTATTTAGCTTTATCACAAAGCCTATAATCATAATACTTGTGTTTCTTTTGAGCTTCTGGGCTTAGAACAGTGGTTTTCAACTCAGGACTGTGGGCCATCCCATATGCCCCACCCAGTTTGGTTTGAAAGATATCATTAATGAATAGGAACAGTATATCCACATCTATTATCTTGGTTCTTCAAAGCTACATATATAAACATATACCATGAATATTCATCATAGATATCCTGAAAATTGGACTGGCTAGGCTGAGCCCATGAGAACCAGGTTGGGAACCAGTAGCTTAGACTAAGGATTCAATGGACAAAGGCAATTTGCAAATTAGGTTTTATTTTTTACCTTTTAAATTTGATTTGTTATGGAGGCAGAAGTGCCATAACAAAGAGCATTCTATTTTTGAGAGAAGCATCAACAAAATACTAAAATGTAGAAAACTAAAGGCAGAAGACTGGGCCCAGGCATGATCAACAGCAGAAAAGCAACACACAATCCATTTTCAGCCAACTCTATTACTCCTGTCTATTTTACATTTGAATATTTGCTTTATTTTATTTTTGCTGCAATAATGAAAAATGTCTAACAATGAAATTAACACCTTATTAATAACAAAGCTTTTACTGAAAAAATATAGCAGGTTAGATTTCTTGTATGGAGACGTTCAGTTCTGCCTTGAACATTTTGTTCTTTAAGTAGTTTAACTAAACATTTTTTTAAATTGATAACACACAGATATGATGGAGAACCACAAATAGATTTTTTTTTTTTTTGCAGGATAGCAACAATAAATATGTATGAGATTTATATGCATACAATGGAGACAATTCAAATGCAAAGATATCTCATTCATATTCACCGTGGATATCTGTAAAAACATATATGTTTGTGACTCTTCAAACAGGAACAGACTACCTCATTTAACACTTACGGATCTATGCGCTAAGCATTTTTCTTTAATATATTTGGTTCTATTGATATACACAATTACTACATATCTTGTAGGAACATCTCTTTAAACCTGAATAACAACAACTTTTATATTGCAGAAGCAAAAAAGATGGTTCAATGCGGTTTATAAGATCAACCTGGTAAGTTAAAGGGAAAATACAAAATACTAATTAGAGTTTTTTTTAAAGTTTTCTCAGCAACCACTTTGAATTTCAATGAGAAATTTTAAGTACTTATCTAGTGACCACTTATGTAAGCTACGTTGATGTTACCGCCATTGTAGTGTTACTACCTAGCAATTTCTGCATGTTAAAAATGTTCGAGCTAAAACACAGTAAAATAACTTCATTCAAATGATACAATTAACTATATGTCAGAATTTTACAATCACAGTGAACGCTCAAAAAGTGTCTACTCCCAGCTTTAACACAGGCCCTTCAGTCACTTTAGGAAGTTCTTGATAGCCTTTGCTCCAAAACCTTGTTCACACAGTGCTGGATTCTCATTTGGTTCGCCACCAACACCTTGCCCATGATTGCCGTTCCGATATGAAATGCTTTTAAAAAGAAATTATCTGTAAATTATCATATTATCAAATGCAAAATATTCAAATACAAATTATTGTTTACAAACATCTATGTCACTGTAACATCAACAACAGTAAGCTAGTACCCCATTTTATTTTCTCCAAATAATGTAGTTTTACAGTGCAAATGTTTCTGAATGCGTGAAAATCGATGAGTGGTCATGCTAAAAAGTAACCCTCCCATGTTTAAAGATAACCTCATTCCATTCAGCACATAAACGTAGATAGTAACAAATAAAGCTGTAAATTTTCACATTGAAATTCCAAGCGGTTGCTGAGAAAACAGCAAAAAAACTCTATAGAGGATTACTTTTTTGTCTCACCCTGTATATTAATCGCTAAGGTATGAATTTAAATAGAGGAAAGGCCTCGAGAAGCCCCTGGCAACAAAACACAAAGCACAAGGGGCTGGACTTCATCATTGGCCAGAAAACTTCTGTAGTGCTATTGTCAATTTCTTAACTTCACTTGAAATAGCAAGAATTTCACCAGATTTTACTTAACTTAATCAGGTGTCACATCGTGCGGGTTCCTCACACGCCTTGACCACGACCAACGATGGCTGCTGTTTCGTGGACCTGCCTTAGGGTACTGAGGGCCGTGTGTGTGCTCCGCAGCGATGGACCACAGTACTCTGAGGCAGGTCCACGAGGAATAGATGGGACACAGTAGGCTCTGGTAGACTATGACCTGTAACATGGAGGCATTCACCCTCCCAACCATTGCCCTTATAAAATTCCTTTGCTGCATTGCACTGGAGTATTATGATGCTCAGAAAAGTGCTGATGTGGAACTAGAGGCAAAGAATGTAACACAATCCAAGAGACATCCCCAAAACAATGACAGATCGGTGCAAAGCAGAAAATTCTTACTGCTAGGTGACTCCAAAATCAGAGGCATTAACTTAGGAACACAGTTCAAAGGACCCAACCAAGTGAAGTGCCTTCCAGGATCCTCAGCTACCAGAAGTACTGACCACATAATGAACATGATCCGAGAGGAGAGTAAGGATTCTAATACAGATGTTGTAATCCACCTAGGGACTAATGATCTGGCCAATGATAACAAGTTTAGGACATAGAGAGCATTCCAGAAGCTTGGGGAGGGACTGAAGTCTTTGGTTCGCACTGCAGCTTTTTCTGAAGTTATTCTTATATGTGAGGGAAGAAGAGAGACTTCGTAAAACAGAGGAATTCAATAGGTGGTTCAAAGTTTGGTGTAAGGAAGAAGGTTTCAGATACATAGGAGGATAGGGAAGTACATGGCAAAATCATGGTCTGTACTGTAATGATGGGCTCCAACTTTCAGTGACGGGGAAAATGGATCCTTGGGGAAAAATTCAGGAAGTATGTTTCTAGTCATTTAAACTAAAGGGTGGGGGTGACAAAAGGAGACAAACGAATCCAGAAAGTCATTCCCAGAAAAAAACTAATGGCAGAGGGAAAGGTCATGTAAATAAAGAAAACCATTCTAACTCAGGCCCAGATGCACAAAACCTAATGAGTCAGCAACGTGGTATTTATACCAGTTCTAGCCAGTTTAGCGAGCAAGGAATAAACTTAGAAATGCACAAAGGGGTTCTCTGAGCTATTTTCCTGCTATGATAGCAGCTAATTACTATACAAATGTGCATGCAAAGCAATGCACAGCCTTTTAACGACCCGATGCAAGAAGCAGTCCCTACCTTTACCGCTGAAATTTTAACGGGTGGTCAGGAGCTGTCGGTACTGCCTAGAATGACACCTGAACAGTGAAGGGAAGAGGTGGAGGGAAGAATTTCAGCCTGTCAGAATCATCCGGACCCCCTCTCTGTTGACTGCCTGAAGGTAAAAGGCTTCTATTAAGAAACAGCATTTGTGCCATCAGTGGAAAGATAGAGAGAAAACAGCGACTTAGCAAAAACAGATGCAATAATGAACCAAACTTCCAGTCATTACCTGATCAGAGTTCTCACGCAATGGGGTCATTAGTATTAATCTACAAAGAGACAGTGCAAGCGGAAAATTTAAAAAAAAAAAAAAAAGAGCTTTTTTTTTTTTAAATACATACAGTTTGTCTGTGTGGATGAAACCTGTCTGTGGCATGTACAGAGCAGCCACACTTAGTGATTGGCTGCTCTGCGCTTTATCAGCTGGCTGACTGGCTTCCCCCATCGCATACAAATCAGCCCTGTTCACAAAAGCAGCAAGCAGTTCATTTGCATTCGATTCTCTTTGGGAATCCATCTGTATTCCCAAATCAGTAATTTTTATCGATTTGAAAATACGGATGGATTCTTAATAGGGATCTTAGTGCATCTGAGCCTCAATTAGCACAGGGAAAGCAATGAGCACAAATTCTCGTAGTCTAAGTAGAAAGGTTCAAGATCTGCAAACCCTGATGTTTGAGGAAAACTTGGATATTGTTGCTATTACAGATACATGGTTCAATGATTCCCATGAATAGGATATGACCATATCGGGCTATAATCTTTTTAGAAGGGATATGGTGGGCTGAAGAGGTGGAGGAGTGGAGTTATATGTGGAAAACAATATCAGAGCAGCTGAAATGTGGGGTACCTGGGGAAAGGAAGAAGCTATACAGATCGTCCTGGAAAGAGAAGATGGAACCTATATCCACACTGGAATTATCTACAGACCTCTGGCACAAATGGAGAAGCTGGACAAGGACCTGATAGAAGAAGTTCATATATTTGGTATGAAAGGGGAGGTACTATTGGTAGGAGATTTCAACTTGCCTGACGTGGACTGGAACGTCTAGTCGGCAAAATCGGAAAGAAGCTGAGAGATCATGGATGCCTTTCAAAGTGCCTTGCTCAGACAACTGGTGACAGAACCCACGAGGGAAGGGTTGATGTTGGATCTAGTGCTCACAAATAGAGGAATGGGAATAGGACTTGATATACAGTCCTTTCAGTGGTTTCTCCAACTCCATTCAAAGTGGTTTACACATTATATACAGGTACTTATTTTTGTACCTGGGGCAATGGAGGGTTATATGACTTGCTTGGAGTCACAAGGAGCTGCAGTGGGAATCGAAACCAATTCACCAGGATCAAAGTCTGCTGCACTAACCACTAGGCTACTCCTCCAATGTCTCTGTGGGTGCCCACCCAGGTAATAGTGATCATCACACAATATGGTTTCATGTAAGAGCAAAAGCGGAATGCAGACGCACAAAACTCAAAGTTCTGGATTTCAGATGTACTGATTTTGGTAAAAAGGGGGTATGCTTGAAGAGGGAGCTGACAGCAGGGATAGAAAATGGAGAAGTGTAAGTGCAGTGGTCCAAGCTGAAAACTGCTATAAATATGGCAACCGATCTTCACACAAGTAAACAAAAACAAGAGAAACAGGAAGCCTATATGGTTCTCCAAACAAGTGGCTGAAAAAATAAGGGAAAAGAGGCTTTGTTCAAGAAATACAACAGAACTCAACGAGAAGATCACAGAAAAGATTACCAGATTAAGCTCAAAGAAGCAAAGAGGGAAATACACCTAGCGAAAGCACAGGCGGAAGAAAGAATGGCTAAAGAGGTAAAGAGAGTTGATAAGGCCTTTTTTTTAAAGATATATTGGGGAAAGGAGAAAAAATAGGAATGAAATTGCAAGACTGAAAGATACTGAGAATAGCTATAAGGAGAGTGATGAGGATAAAGCGAACATTTTAAACAAATACTTCTCTTCGGTGTTCATGGATGAAAATCCTGGAGAAGGACCATGGTCGGTGGCAGAGCGTATATCTGGGAATGGAGTAGATATTGCACCGTTCACAGAAGAAAGCATTTATAAATGGCTTGAAATTTTTGAAAGTGGACAAAGCAATGGGGCCAGATGGGATACATCTCAGGATACTGAGGGAGCTCAAAGAAGTCCTGGCGGGATCTTTTAAAGATTATTAAATAGATCTTTAGAGATGGAAGAGGTACCGAGGGACTGGAGACAAACGAATGTGGTCCCTCTTCACAAAAGTGGAGACAGGGCAGAAGTGGGAAACTACAGGCTGGTAAGCCTCATGTCGGTGGTAGGAAAAATAATGGAATCGCTGCTAAAGGAGAGGATAGTAGACTTTCTAGAAGCCAACGGGTTACAAAATCCAAGGCAACATGGTTTTTTACCAAAAGAAAATCCTGCCAAATGAATCTGATTGACTTCTTTGACCAAAGAACTGGATGAAGGACATATGACAGATGTAATCTACTTGGAGCCTTTTGATACTGTCCCTCACAAAAGACTCGTGAATAAGCTGAGCGGGCTGAACTTAGGACCCAAAGTAGTGAACTAGATTGGAAGCTGGTTGACCGACAGGTGGCAGAGGGTGGTGGTAAATGGAATCTGCTTGGAAGAAAGGAAGGTGAGTAGTGGAGTGCCTCAGGGGTCTGTGCTGGGGCCGATTCTGCGTAATATATTTGTGCAAGACATTGCTGAAGGTTTAGAAGGAAAAGTTTGTCTTTTTGCGGATGATGCGAAGATAGCCAACAGAGCGAATACCCTGCAGGAAGTCCAAACCATAAGAAGGGCTCTCCAAATGTTAGAAAAATGGTTGAGAGTCTGGCATTTAAAATTTAATCACCAAATAGCTCCAGTCTTATTGAATACAAAATATCTTTATTAAACACGTGTGCTTCAAAACCTGCTCACGTGTGTTTAAAACCTTTATTCACAAACAATGTTCTCTTATATCTTTCATACTCATTCACACCTTATAGTACCTGCATAGAAAATCTATAACAAGGAGGATTTATATATACATGACTTTCTTGAATATCATTACACACTGTGTCAGAGTTCATAACTTCTTGTCTCTCAAAGAGACTTCACAGAATTAGAAATACGGGACCTTTGCATGTGTCCATTCACTCTGCTCTTCCGGTTTCCGGTTTCACATAAAGTTTCATGAAAGTTCAAGACAAACCCCAACACACTTCTCTGGGGATGAACAACTCCACTTGCAATAGATTTCAGGCACTACATAAGCAGAATGAGACTTTCAATCTCATCTATCTCATCAAAATATAATGTTTTATATATAATAACTGCACTTACTTTAACTTGAACTTTCATGAAACTTTATGTGAAACCGGAAACCGGAAGAGCAGAGTGAATGGACACATGCAAAGGTCCCGTATTTCTAATTCTGTGAAGTCTCTTTGAGAGACAAGAAGTTATGAACTCTGACACAGTGTGTAATGATATTCAAGAAAGTCATGTATATATAAATCCTCCTTGTTATAGATTTTCTATGCAGGTACTATAAGGTGTGAATGAGTATGAAAGATATAAGAGAACATTGTTTGTGAATAAAGGTTTTAAACACACGTGAGCAGGTTTTGAAGCACACGTGTTTAATAAAGATATTTTGTATTCAATAAGACTGGAGCTATTTGGTGATTGATAATACGAGTGCTCCAGCAGCTCTATTGAGTCCCTAATTGTATAATATTATCAATATATATTTTTAGGGAGATGGCAGCGGCCGGATGGGATTCGAAGGCAGGCCTAACAGAAGACCGTGTAGCTGAATTATTGGGGGGAGCACGCCTATTTTCTGGGGGTATCCAAGAGCAGGAAAGTAGTTGGGATGATGTTTTAAGGATCCATAAGACCTTGGTAAGGGCGGAACTCCACTCGGTGGCATTGATTGAATATTGCCACACGCAACGGGTTCCTCGTGGTCTAAGAATCACTAAGGAGCCCAGATATCTGGGTAACGATAAATATGTCGCCAAGTGGAATACTGTTATCACTCAGTGCTCCCTTGATCTCATGTTACTTACAATTGATGCGTTACAGGAGGAGATACAGGGACACAGAGACGAGTTGTTTCAAAAACAGAATGCCATGAGGGGTGTTCAGGATAAAGGAACATTTGAGAAAAATCTAAAAGAACATAACTCAAAAATAGAGGAGTATACTAATAACCAAAGAGCGATTAAAATAGCAAAATTTCGCAGGGATGAATATGACTACACTAAGGGTTATGTCTATAGCTGGATGGACAAAAAACGCCGTACTCGTAGGGGTAAATTTGGTGGTAGAAAAGTACAATTTAAATTGTCGTCCAGTGAATCATCGGGTGACGATGAAAGAGGTTATACACGTAATAAAATGGAGTGTATAAATATGTGTAAGAGTTCTGAACACCCCGGTGATATACCGGATTCTTTTTTAAGGATAGGAGATCAAGGGCCCAACACAACAGGCGAACTAAAGGGAGGGCTCAAAGGACCCAAAACCAAGAAGCTGCCCAAGAAATAAACACTGTTATTAATATTTCAAATAGTACATTGTCACCAATGCAGAAGGAGGTTTTGACTAGGGGATTATCCTTTGTTCCATCTAGCAGGTATGATCCCTTTGAAACCAGGCGGGGTTTATATCGCTTCTTTAGAGAACTTAGATTACGATTATATTTTGGCAATTCAGATGATACAAATCAAGAGCCCATATTTCCACGCACAGGTCATATCTCCAGGTGGGTACCCCCGGGAACAATAGACCCTATGATTCAAGCTTTTCAAAAATTGGTCTTATACGATCTTGCTAAATTAGAGGAAAGAAGGGGGAACGAATGGAGTAATATTTCAGGGTTACAACGGCGTGGTATTCAAGAGCTGGCCAACAATCAGAATATAGTTATCCAAAGAGCCGACAAGGGGGGTTCCGTGGTGATTATGGACAGGGATAAATATAAACAAGAAGCGATTGGACAGTTGGGTCAAGACCAATATTATATATTGTTAGATGCTGACCCCACGAAACAATTACAATCAGAAATTGAGATATATGTGAATGAAGCAGCAATGAAAGATATTCTTACAAAAAAAGAAAAACAATTTTTGTGCCATCCATGTCCTGCTATTCCTTATATCTACTTTATCCCTAAAATCCATAAATCTACCAGGGACCCTCCCGGCCGCCCAATAGTATCCACTAAGAACTCAGTATTAGAGCCTCTATCTAAATACATTGATATGATATTGAACCCCCTGGTTTCGAGGGCAGAATCATACGTGAGAGATTCTATGCATTATATACAAATGCTTAAACAGCTAGAACCCACATTGAATAAAAAAGATCTTTACATGGTGGGGTTGGACGTAGTTGCCCTTTACACAAATATTCCCCAAGACAGAGCTATACAGATAGCATGTGAGCAATTTGAAAATCTCCACATTTCGCAGCTCAAAATTGAAGTATTGAAGCAATTATTAACGTGGGTGGTATGCCATAATTACTTCAAATTTGAAGATCTATTTTATAAACAGATAAAGGGGGTAGCTATGGGGGCAAGTGTTGCTCCGTCATTAGCATGCCTCTATATGATGCACTTTGAGAAAAGATATGTGTATGCGTCTAGATGGTTTCAATATATTACATCTTGGAAACGATATATTGATGATGTGATAATGTTGTGGCATGGCCCTATGGTAGAATTAAGGTTATTTCTGGAGTATTTAAATAGTGTAGATTCTAATATTAAATTCACTTCTCGAATAGCCCAAAATGAAATAGAGTTCCTTGATATTAAAATAATTAGAACAAAAGAAAAAGGGTTTGCGACTACTATTTTTCGCAAACCCACTGATCGCAACGTTTTGTTACATTATCAGAGTTTCCACCATCAGGGTTTAAAAAAAGGGATACCGGTTGGTCAATTACTGCGTCTTAGACGATTATGCTCCTCTATCTCAGAATTCAAGAAACAGGCTGCTGAAATGATAGAAAGATTTAGAGCTCGGGGTTACCCAATGAAGATCCTTAAAAATGCATACAAAAGGGCATTATACGCCCACCGCCCTTGGTTAATGTTACCTAAGTCAAAATCTCCTTCGAAGGCATTGGCATGTGTTATTCCGTTTTCTTTAAAAGCATCTAATATTAGCAGTATTATACATAAGCACTGGCATGTTCTTTCGATACACCCAGAATTTAGGGAACACCCCAAAGTAGCTTATAGACGACAAGCTAATGTGGGAGAACTACTAAAGAAATCAAAACAAAGAGAGGAGGAAGGCAGACACTCCCCATGTGGGAGATGTGTATATTGCCGCTTTTCCCTAAACACTGAAAAGATTGGTATACCCCACAGTGATAAAGAATTCATATTAAGGTATAATACTAACTGCAATAGCTCCCAAGTGGTGTATTGCATTATGTGTCCTTGTGAACTTTATTATATAGGTCACACTAAACGTCCCTTAAAGAACAGACTAGCAGAGCATGTAAGTAATTCACGTTTGAAGAAAATGATGTGCCCTTTGGTTGCTCATTGGTATGAGTGTAATCACACTGTAGATCAGTTAAAGTGTGTGATACTAACACAAATTCCCCTAGACAGGAGCTGTGGGGGTGACATCAGTTCTAGATTGTTAGCCATAGAACAGAGATATATTTATACATGGCAAACAGTGACACCCATGGGACTTAATCAAGAGGTAGAATGGATTTAAGTGCCTGTTTCTTTAAGGGAGAAGAAAAAAAGAAAAAAGAAGCTATGCATTGTGGGAAGATATAAGGGTGGGGGTTTTGATTCTCCCTGGTTAGTTCAGAGCCACGGCAGTTGGGTCCCGGCCTGAGAAAGTCCTTTGTTGGCACGCTGCCAAACAGAATTGGTTAAAGTAAGTGCAGTTATTATATATAAAACATTATATTTTGATGAGATAGATGAGATTGAAAGTCTCATTCTGCTTATGTAGTGCCTGAAATCTATTGCAAGTGGAGTTGTTCATCCCCAGAGAAGTGTGTTGGGGTTTGTCTTGAACTTTCATGAAACTTTATGTGAAACCGGAAACCGGAAGAGCAGAGTGAATGGACACATGCAAAGGTCCCGTATTTCTAATTCTGTGAAGTCTCTTTGAGAGACAAGAAGTTATGAACTCTGACACAGTGTGTAATGATATTCAAGAAAGTCATGTATATATAAATCCTCCTTGTTATAGATTTTCTATGCAGGTACTATAAGGTGTGAATGAGTATGAAAGATATAAGAGAACATTGTTTGTGAATAAAGGTTTTAAACACACGTGAGCAGGTTTTGAAGCACACGTGTTTAATAAAGATATTTTGTATTCAATAAGACTGGAGCTATTTGGTAATTGATAATACGAGTGCTCCAGCAGCTCTATTGAGTCCCTAATTGTATAATATTTAAAATTTAATGCCAAGAAGTGCAGAGTGATGCACTTGGAGTGAATAAATACAAAAGAGGTGTACTAGATAGGAGGGTTGAGATTAGTAAGTTCTGCTCAGGAGATGGTCTTTGGGGTGATGATGTCTGAAGAACTCAAGGTGATGAAACAGTGTGACAAGGCGGTGGCCATGGCCAGAAAGATGCTAGGCTGCATAGAGGGGTATAACCAGCAGAAGAAAGGAGGTATTGATGCTCCTGTACAAGTCGTTGGTGAGGCCCCACTTGGAGGAAAGGAGAAACAGGGGTAATATGATACAGATATTCAAATATTTGAAAGGTATTCGTTTGCAAACAAACCTTTTTCAGAGACAGGAAGGTGGTAGAACCAGACAGTGTGAACTGAAATTGAAAGGGGGCAGACTCAGGAATGTCAAGAAGCATTTTTGCACTAAGAGGATGGTAGATACCTGGAATGCCCTTCCACAGGTGGTGGAGATGAAAGCGGTAACGGAATTCAAAAATGCATGGGACAAACACAAACAAATCCTGTTTAGAAGGATTGGATCCAAAGAAGCTTAGGGGAGATTAGGTAGGAAAACCGGTACTGGGCTGACTTCTATGGTCTGTGCCCTGATGAAGGCTGAGTAGATTTGGATGGGCCGGAGTGGAGCTTTTTGGATGCTTTGACAACAACTTCAGAAATTTTAGAACAAGGCCATACCCTAAAAATGGCAAGGATAAATCAAGAACAGGTATACATATAACACTTCATACCATATGCAATGAGTTTATATTGTTGGGCAGACTGGATGGACCGTACAGGTTTTTATCTGCAGCCATCTATTATGTTACTGTGACTGCCTCTCTAGGAGAAGAGTCGTAGTCGAAGACAGTCAGCAACTGTACCCTAGAACCGTCCTCTGTCTCCAACTTAAATGGGATGGCAGCCACCATCTCCTTGACAAAGCCAGTAAAGACGAGAGCCTCAAGTAGAGACTTCCTTCTTTCCTGTTGAGGGAAGGAATCTGAAGGTATGCCATAAGACCTCTCCTCAGATAAGTAGTCTGGCTCTCCTTCAGACTCTCACAACTGGTCAGAATCAGACTAAAGGTACTCTTCCTGAGAGAAATGAGTCCTTGCCTGTGCGTCCAGGCCTTTCAGGGCACTGAGGGAAGGATTCATCATCTGACCCTAGGGAAGCTGCCTCCCCTGATGTCAAGTGGGTCACTGCATGGGCCGGCCCTGGCTCTGATGCTCATTGAGGCCAATGCATCAGTGGCTGCTTCGCAGGCAAAGTCTGGGCCTCCAAGGAAGGCTGGAGCTGTGCTGTGGCCAACACAAGCACTCTTGATGCCAAAGCACTCTGCTGCTGCAGCAAGCCTATCAGCTCCTCGCTAAGGATGGCCCAGAACCAAGGCTGTAGAAACAGCCTGGTAATCTGTTGTTACCGAATCAGAAGCCTGACTGCATGGCGGCTGCAGCATCGGTACCTCCAAAACAGAGGGGGAGTTCTTCTCTCGACCCCAACGCTCCAGAGCTCTGGGTACCGCACTTTGACGGAGACCAATGCCTGCTCCTTTTAGGCTTGGACCGGCGCCGAGCAACAGAGTCCTACAGTACTGTTGAGGACAATGTCAAATCCTCATGCCTTCTTGGTGTCAGGTTCAATGAAGATCGAGCATCATGGTCTTACCCCAAACACTGGAGACATCAGTTATGGGAATCAGTCCCAGAGATGACCTTAATACACTGGGCACAGTGCTCAAAGCCACTGGGAACCTTTTGGGACATGAAGGGGGAAACAGTTGATGCCAAATCAAACAGCTCAATGGTGAGAGGAAAAAAGGCCTCTCACCCCTGAAAAACGTCAATGCAACCTGGCCGGAACTCAGGCCCAAGAGAGCCTCTGGAGCCGAAAAAAGGAAACAAACCCACGCAAAAAGCACTAGGGACACTAGAGGGGCTAAAGAAAACAAAAAATAATGAGGAAACAAAGCACAACACTCGCAGGGAAGGCACCAGACAAAAAGGTAAAAGTTTGACGTTCTGAAGAGAGCGAGAGACCAGAAGAGAAGTTCAGAGACACAGACAGAAGAAGAAAGAAAAGAAGAAAGGGAGAATTTGTCTGGTTCTACTGGAAGAAGGGTAGCTGAAAAGAAGACCAGCGAGACCTGAAGTGTCCACAACCTTGTGAACTGACCATCTGAAGAAAGTACCTGTTGGTTCAGCTCTACCGGCCAGAGAGACTGTAATTCTGCATGCTGCAGAACCTGTGTTGTTTCCTGAGACGGGGACTCGCTGTGGAAAACAGCTGGAGTCTAAAGGGGAAAACCTGTGTCCACTTCATCTGAGAGACCACCTAGAGTCGGCTCGGTGAGGATTGCAGAGATTTATTTCCTATAGTCGGGGATTAGCTAGTGGGTTCTTACCTAAGCAAAGGCGGGTTAGTCAGAACTTTGTGATCAGGAAGATGTGCTGCTAACTGTATTACTTCATGACCTAGTCAGTATTACTAATCGGGATTGTGTAATAATCTAGTAACCAGTGATATCAGTGTTTTAGTTAGACAATACATTCTACAGTTGCTTATCAGCATAAGGGAGCTACAATTGTACAGCTGAGCTGTAGTGTAGGGTGTATTATACTATTTTCTTACCTATATAATAAATTAATATATTTCACAGCAGTGACTTTACCTTTATTCCAGTTCTCTCTAACAGAAGAAAAGTTCTGGTGTAGGCCCAGAACAGCCAGGTTCCTTTATAATATATAACCCCTGGACAGAGCTAGGAAGTTGGTTTAGCCAGACTCCTGTAAACGGAACCTGGGAATTACTCATTGGGTAGCTTTACCCAGAAGATTTATTCATCCTATAAATGCTTACATCTGCTGGGTGGGAAACTGAAGACTGTTGGTTCTGCACTCGCACATTTGATGCGAAGGCACCCATGCATGCTTGGTGGGATGCTACCAAAGGCCTCTTAAAGAGGCAATAAGCTGGGCAGCATCCGCATTGGACTCCATTGGATGATGTCACCTAGATGTGAGAATATTATGGCCTGCTTGTACACGGAAAATAATCTTTTGATCTGGTTGAACCAAAATACTGTTTTGAAATTACAAAAAAATTTTTTCTGAGAACTGTATAGCTACAAGTAGAACCTAGAACTAAACACTGAAAAGAACAGTTCATAAAAATCCTAATAAAATTACTAAGTAACGACTGCACGATAGAATAAGCAGAAAAGAGATTTTAGGTTATGACAGCTTGGATAACATAGTGCAGTGCTTATTAGAAAGTTCCTGCAACGTCTGATTTCAACAAAACTGGCAGTAAATTAGGATATGGTGACTTTTGATTTGAACAGTGCTTAGGATATAAAAGTTAATTTAGTACACAAAGATTTCTGCACTAGAATAGAAGGGGAAAACATCAGCAGGAATCGCTGTACAAGCATCACTATCAGCCATATCATTTAACATATCCATTAATGTTTAAAAAACATCTGAGTTGGTTAATGCTTGGAAATTTTCTACAGTAGCTCAATTCAACAATATCTCACTACATAAAAAGAATATAAATCCCACATATGTTGAACTTTCAGAGGTGTAATTCGGATAGGAGTAAATTCTAACCAAAGAGCATTCACCATAATCTTCAAAAGTCTAGTTTACTTAATATTTTATAGTTTAAATACTTTATATTTTACTAGTAAAAAAGGCCCATTTCTGGAACGAATGAAACGGGTGCTAGCAAGCTTTTTCTTGGGAGTGTGTATGTTTGAGAGAGAGAGCCAGAGTGAATGTGCGGGTATGTGACAGAGTGAGACTGTCTGTGTGACAGTGTGTGTGTGAGAATGTGACAGGGCCCCTTCCCCTGTTCCTAATGCCCCTCACCTCGTTCCCTCCCCTCCTTTTCCTCCTCCTTCCCACACTTTGGGTTCCTTAAGGCTTTCAAAAGTATATGTACCCCCGTGGCCCTAACGCCCAGTATCCGGATACCCCACCGCTTTCCTCCTCACCCCTCCCCCAAGATGTAATACTTTCACGTCCTTCATTTTTTTTTTAAGTGTCCTATCTACCCTGTGTACAAATGCCCAGCATTCAGATTGTGTTCCTCTCATAAATTTTCATTTCTTTCATTCATTCAGAACTTGCCCCCCCCCCCCCCCCCCCCCCCGAACACTTTTGGCTCCTTCAGTCTTTTAAAACTCTCCTATCAACCCTGTGTCCTAATGGCCAGCACTCAGATTGTTTTGCTTTGCCAAATTGTCTGTCACTGAAGTCACTGAGGTCAGTGTTTGCCTGCCTAGCAGACCACTTCCGGCAGGCACGGTCCCAAGCACATCCTGTTGGAGGTGAGAATTATTATATAGGATGTTTTTGTATATTTTAAGCATTTACATAATCTTTCAAATTTACTCCAATTCTCTACAGCATAAATGTTTTAAAAAGTTATAAAACTAATCTTCACTTGGGTTTGTCAGAATTGCAGATCACTGAGTTTATGAAAGTTTAAACCAATATAATAAGAAAACTTAAACCTATCTTCTCACACCTGCACAGTGTTGACCTGGAAGCTGCTGAGAACTGCAGGGTGAAGATGTTCTAGGAAAGTGTTCTGATCCTGGAGGCGGTAAATATCCTACTGATGAACTGCAGGAAAAGAGAGAGAGACAAAATACAAATTGTATTCATAATGTAAAATTTTTCAGATTACTGGAAAGTAAACTACTAAGGACTAGATTCTATATAGCACACCTACAAATTCGGTACCGAAATGAATTTCACCTAAGCGCATTCTATAAAGTACACCTTAATTTAGGCGTACTTTACACAGTAAGCCTAAATTTCTGCGCATTTTACAGAATATGTTGAGCACTGGTCCATGTGACTAAATTTAGTCACGGGTAGTTACGCCAAGTAAAAACTGGTGTAAATGATGATGCCTAAATTACAAGCAGACTGGGTATATTCTATAATCATGTGCATATGTAGGGGCAAAGCAAGCACTATGAGCACTATGCCCAGCCCTGAATGTACCTATATGGCAACATATATGGTCTCATACATACATGGCACTTATCCATACAATATGCAAATTCAGACATTTTATCTATAAAGCCTCTAGGACAATGCGGAGACATCAAGACTAACAAACACAACTTTTGTTTACTTTATTTGGGACAGAAGCTGCTGTAAAGGTTCCCAATGTTCCAGGACAATCAGGCAGTTATCAGAATTGACACCATGGATGGGTCAGCCAAGGACAGAAAGTATGTCAGCAGTACAGACTACAGCTTCTGATTTTTCTATAAAAAGAGGCTCTTATCAGAGATAGGGGCTGCTGTGTCAACATCCCAGACTGAGGAACATACCTGTGTGGGACCTGCCTGCCCATCTATGGGACACGCTGACATCTGAAGGACTGCATCAGGCTGTATGTGCCATGTATCTTTGTAGTGCTCTGTGGGTTAGAGTGACTCTCTCAATGTCAGACTGTAATTAGGGATTTATGTGCATTTACTCTAAGTTTATTTCTGTAATGAGATTGGCTTTGTCTTCATTTCTGTCTTTCTAATAACATGTTTGCTGCTATTATAAATAAAATAAAGGCTCTATTTTAATAATATTTGGGTGTGGAGTTAGCTCTTTCTATTATTTTTGGCGCAGTGAGCTTGGATCTAAGGATAAAGGGTCTACATTTGTATCCGATACTTCCTTTACCAGTATTAGTCTTGTTTGGGACCCATTTCTTCCAGAATTTATACTAAGTATCAGGTATTTATTTATTGCACTTGTATCCCACATTTTCCCACCTATTTGCAGGCTCAATGTGGCTTACAAAGATCTGTTATGGTAACAGAGAAGAAATACAATTGGTGTTGCAAAGGGATAAAGGCGGCAAGAAGATCAGGTTATGCAGCTCTAGAAAGAGACATTATAAGTAAAGGAGTGTGAGGGCTGTGTTCTAGTCATTATGGGTTCTCGTAGTAGGCTTTGTCGAAGAGATATGTTTTCAAAGCTTTGTGGAAGCTATTTAGTTCGTTGATCGCTTTCTAGTGAGTTGGTAGTGCATTCCACATCTTCGTGCTCATGTAGGAGAAGCTGGACGCATGTGTTAGTTTGTATTTGATCCTTTTACAGTTGGGGAAGTGTAGGTTGAGAAAGGTGCGGGAGGATCGTTTAGCATTTCTGGGTGGGAGGTCCACGAGCATGTAGGTCGGGGCAACTCCGTGAATGATTTTATGAATGATCGTGCATATCTTGAACGTGGTACGTTCTTTCAGTGGAAGCCAGTGTAGGTTCTTTCTTAGGGGTTTTGCACTTTCATATTTTGTTTTTCCGAATATGAGTCTGGCTGCAGTATTCTGGGCCGTTTGGAGTTTCTTGATGGTCTGTTCTTTACAGCCAGCGTAGAGTGAGTTGCAGTAGTCCAGGTGGCTTAGTACCAGGACTTGTACCAGGTTTCGAAAGATGGCCCTTGGGAAGAAAGGTTTTACTCTTTTGAGTTTCCACATGGAGTGGAACATCTTCTTCGCTGTATTCTTCACATGGTTTTCGAGTGTGAGATTTCGATCAATGGTGACTCCCAGAATTTTCAGATTGTTTGAGATGGGGAGGGAAAAGTTAGGAGTGGTTATGGTGGTGAATTTATTTGTATTGTGTTGTGATGTGAGTATAAGACATTGTGTTTTTTCCCAATAACACTCCCAAAAGAATATCTGTATTGTGCCTACACACAGATTTTAGAAACACCCATGACCTGGCCATTCCACACCCCCTTTTCAACTATGTGACTTACAATTTACGCACAGCACGTTATAGAATACACTTAGACAGTTCGGCATGTAAATTCTAATGCCAATTAGTGTTTGTTAATTGGAATTACCACCACTGATTGGCTTGTTAACCAATTAGGATATGCACATTGTTATGGAATACACTTTGATTTCAACATGGAACAGCGCAATATATAGAATCCGGGGGTAAATGCATAAAATTACTATTACCTACAGAAGTTCTAACTTCTAATGAAGAAATGTAATTTTGTATATAAGGCAAAGAATAATCATGATAAAGATGTTCAAATAGCTAGTGTTCATAAATATAATTTCAATTACAGAAAAACAAGAACTCTCATGCTATTAAAAATTCTTTTCATATAATGCAGATGTTTCTATCTATGACTATCTGAAATAGTGTTTAATGGAACAGTGAAAGTGAACATATACAGTTTTTTATGCCTTTTCCAAGCGAAAATAGGTATGTAATGTTAAGATATCCTTTCACATTATGAGCAAAGTACAGTATGTGAGAAACGGACATCAAGTTAACAGCCAGAGTCACTTAAGACGGATATCAAACGTGTACCGGGTCCTCAGGCCAACACTAAATAACTCATGGTAAAACAATCTTAAGACATAATGTGAGGATGGGACCACATACGATCCTTCCATTTTAGCTGGCTAACAACTAGAGATGTGTACTAATGTCGTTAACACATATTAGTAACTGGGCAATACTGCATAAAATGGTACCTGCAGTAAAATAACATGCATTAATAGAATAAGCATGTACTAATGCAGTAGTGCACCTAGAATTACTTTAAGTTAAACAGGCTTGTCCATGGAATAGCAAAGTTTCTTCAGGAATGAAATAAGAGACCAGGCACAGAATATTTTTAGATTTATGCTCTAATCTGAAGTCATCAAACAGCATAATCTACAGCAGAGGGGTCAAATTACAATCTGGAAGGGCCACAAACCAGTCAGGTTTTGCTATCTCTTTTCAATATGCATGAGATTATTTGCATACAATGCAGGGAGTACATACAAATCTCTCATGCACCGTCATAAAGCATCTTGATATCTTCACACCCCTGTTATAAAACATCTTGCACTGTCAAATACTTCAACTTGGAAAACTAAATTATTTGGTGAACAGAGAACGAATCACCACAGAAGCTCGATTAATGTATGTTTTTTTGTCCATAGACATGTTCATATACTCTCATTTGCTTATATTTCTTGAACATAAACATTATCTTGTTGTGCTTACGACTAGTGCAAACCTGGATCATAAGGAACACAGCATGACTTCTACTAGAACGTATTCTGACAATTTAAGACCTTTTTGTTCAACTTTACAAATTGAAGAAAAATTTGTATGCCACTTCTAACATGGCTGCCTGTTTCTTTTGTGCCACCTGCCCTGTGGCTCCAGGACCAGTGGTGCCATATTGCACTCCTCTATAAATCTGTTTGCAGCTTCGGGACCATTTTCAGGAATCATGACCTGAACTGGGAACCAAGGGGGTCTGTCTCTCTCCTGCTGACGGGACCCGGGTGATCGTTTCCTGACAGGAGCAAGAGAGAGAGAACTCCAGTGCTGGGCTCCCCTTAGAGGTTGGGGGAGGAGCAGACAGGGCTTTGGGTCCTCTGGTTTGGCTGGTGGGGGTCTCCAAGCCCCACCAGCGAAGTCTTCCTCCAGCGCTGTTCTCTGCCACATTGTCTGCCCTGCGGCTGCTTTTCCGCTCACATCACACATATAGGAAGTGGCACACCTGGTGGGGGTGGGCTGAGGGGGCAGGGTGGGAGGGCCTAAGCAACCAAGGAACTGTAGATTATGTTAGCTGTGAAATCTATCACCAATGTTGTATTAAACTACCTTATTACACTGCTGTTTTGCAACAAAAGCCTGCCTGCGATACCAGGTAACTGCTCAAAGTAACTATGGGAGAGGGGTAGTGTACGGATATCACAATGTAACTTTTTTGAAGCAGCAGACACAGAAATAAATAAATTACTGATTTCTTCCCAAAAAAAACTTTTTAACGCAGCAACACTGAATCAGATAAGTCTGATTTGCCAGAATCAAGCACACCTTACTGTGATGAAATTGCATAAAGGGCTTGTATGGACTAAGAATTGAAGTTCACTAATTCTTCTGGCTCAGGGTAACTGCCATTAGGAAAAAGTACCTTCCAAATGAGATATGTTACAGTAAAATATTCCATTAGTTTAAAAGCTGGTTTCATGAGAGAACAAATGAGCCATGTTCAGTTTACATGGAACTGGATGACATCTGTATTGGAGGCCTACTATGAAAAAGGCCTTTCATGGACTTGGAAAAAATTGGATAGTGAGACACTGGAACTCTGTCTATCAGCATATCATAGATTGATACAGAAATAATGTGCACTCTTGAGTAGGGGTTTGATCAAGCTGATAGACATAATACAGGTACTGAGCTATGTTTGGTGAACAGCAAAATGGATTTTGGCCCTATGTGGTACATAATGGAACAGGCTTTTTCTTGGGAGATAGCTGTACGAGAGGCCTTTTACATGCGTATAATGGCATGTATGAAAAATGCTTAATGAATTACTCCTGTAACAGGAAAAAAAACCTTAGGTAACATACCCCTAGGAAGGTAACTGAATTTAATTTGCCTTGAGCTACCACCGAAGAGGTGCGAGTTAAATTTAAAGAAAAAAAAGATTCACAAAAAACTCAGAGCACTCTGATTTAAATTATACAGTTTAATTTAATCTGTCAAAGAAACAGAAAAATGACAGCAGATAAAGATCATCCAAACAAACTACTAAGTTCTACAACCACTTCCTCTCTTTTAGATATCATGACACAACAAAGATAACTGCAACAAACAAACATTAGGCTGGGTATGCGATAAAGTCAGACAGACGCAAAGAAAATATGAAATTGAAAACACTAAGACTTAGTCGCTAGAACAGTATGAGGCTCATTTTCAAAAGAGAAAAATGTCCAAAAAGTGGCATAAATCTGCATTTGGACACTTTTCTCACAAAAACGTACAAACTGGTTATTTTCAAAACAAATTTGTAGACGTTTTTCTATGAAGTGCATCTGAAGAGTGATCAAATTATAAGGGGGCGTGCCAGGAGAGTAAGGGTGGGTTCTGAGCTTTCCTAACACTGGGACATTTTTCTGACATAATGGGACAAAACAAAAACATCCAGGGCTACAAGTTGGATGTTTCGGTCTACACCTGTTTTATAAACGAATATGCCACAAGAAAGTGCCCTAAATGACCAGATGACCATTGCAGGAATAAAGAAATTACACCCCGTTACTCCTTCAGTGGTCACTTGACCCTCTCCTACCCCGCAAAGAAATAAATGACACAGTACATACACCAGCACTATAACAGCTTCAGCTGTTATGACCAGTCCTATTAGAGCAGCAAATAGGTTCCTGGAATAGCCTAGTGGTTGGTGCACTGAACTGTAGAGAAGGTGACTCAGAGCCATAATCCACTAACTATTACACCTCTCTCTATACAGCCTAGCAACCTTCTAGCTACAGCCACCGCCTTGTCACACAGTTTCGTCGCCTTGAGATCCTCAGATACTATCACCCCGAGATCCCTCTCCCCGTCCGTACGTATCAGACTCTCACCGCCTAACACATGCAAACATTGGTTGGCAGCCAGTTCCAGGCTGGCAAGTTTGGGCCAGTCTTGGATTTCTAACCACCCCATTCTGATTGGGACCTCTGCTTATTAACATATTCATAAATGACCTAGAGATGGGGGTAACTAGTGAGGTAATCTAATCTGCCGATGACACAAAATTATTCAAAGTAGTCAAATCGCGGGAAGATTGTGAAAAACTACAAGAGGACCTTACGAGATTGGGAGACTGAGCATCTAAATGGCAGATGACGTTTAATGCGAACAAGTGCAAAGTGATGCATGTGGGAAAGAGGAATCCAAAATATAACTACGTCATGCAAGGTTCAGCGTTGGGAGTCACAGACCGAGAAAGGGATCTAGGTGTCATCGTTGATACGTTGAAAACTTCTGCTCAATGTGCTGCTGCAGCTAGGAAAGCAAATAGAATGTTGGGTATCATTAGGAAAGGGATTGAAAACAAAAATAAGGATATTATTCTGCCGTTGCATTGCTCCATGCTGCGACGACACCTCGAGTATTGTGTTCAATTCTGGTCGCCACACCTCAAAAAAGACATAGTGGAATTGGAAAAGGTGCAGAGAAGGGTGACAAAGATGATACAGGGGATGGGACGACTTCCCTATCAGGATAGGCTGGAGAGACTGGGACTCTTCAGCTTGGAGAAAAGGCGGCTGAGGGGAGATATGATAGAGGTCTATAAGATAATGAGTGGAATGGAACAGGTCGATGTGGAGCGTCTGTTTACGATTTCCAAAAATACTAGGACAAAGGGGCATGCGATGAAGCTGTAGTGTGGTAAATTTAAAATGAATCAGAAGAAAATTTTCTTCACTCAACGCGTAGTTAAACTCTGAAATTCGCTGCCAGAAAAGGTGGGTAAGGCGGTTAACTTAGCAGACTTCAAAAAAGGGTTGGATGGCTTCCTGGAGGAAAAAGCCACAGAATGTTATTGAATGGACGAGGGAATAATACAGTATTTCTAGGATGGGCGGGACAAATTGCTTGTTCTTTTGGCCGCTGTCGGTGACAGGGTGCTGGGCTCGATGGATCCTTGGTCTGTCCCAGCATGGTGATGCTTATGTACTTATGTACACTTGTGGTGGAAAAGCGTCAGCCACACAAAATCCTACCCACATATAGGTGACAAATGCAGCTATAAGGACTATTGTAGTGGTGCATAATTGAGTAGAGTAGTTTTTTCATGGATTTTAAAGGGCTCACCATTGTAAATGTTATGGTCCTATTCTGGTTTCCCCTCTTCTAGGTGTTATTAGGGGAGTTGACCAGTGGACCAGTACTCAGTGACAATGGACCACGCATTTCACTGATTACTGGGGGAATTAAGGCTGCCTTATTAAGACCTCTAGACTCTATCTCATTCCAACAGACATGTGCCTGTCTTCTGTTAGTCTAATACTTAGGAGATAATGATGTTCTAGGTCCTCTTTATTTACTGAGTTTGATCATGTTCTGGTATACAGAGAGTAATTAACTTGTAACTTTCATCTGTTAGACTGATAATCTAATGTCAGATAAAACCTGAGGAAATCTATTATCATATACATCTGATTCCATCACTGAGTATAGTAAGAAAGAGAAGGAGAGACAGTTTTTAGTTCTAAAGATTACAGGTTTATTTTAATACTCACCAAGTAATAAACGATTACAATGCACGCATATGTTCTTTCTCCAACTTTCCTAATTTCTGTCTATGTTCTATCCCGGTAGAGGGTAGTACAGCCCTACCAGTATTCTCCTTCCCTTCACACATGGAATTTCCATTCACAAGGATTCCAAAATGCTATCTGTTTCAAGTAGAATGTTTATTTTGTCTCAATTCCCTCTTTAACATACAGTGCAACCTCCCCCCCCCCCTCCAATTTAATCCACTATCATTGCTATATAATTTGTACCCTCATAACAGTGCCCATTGATTTCCCTCCTTCCACCAGGTCTCTGAGATGTCTATTATATCTACCTCTTCATTTAGTGCTATATATTCCAACTCTCCCATCTTATTTTTTAGGCTTCTAGCATTTGTGTACTGACACTTTAAATTGTGTTTTTTCCTTGAATCTTCAAGCTGCTTTGAAGTTGATGGGTATAATTTGCATCCTTTAATCTGTTCTCCCATTAAACACTCCTGGCTTTCTTTCACCATTATTGCTATGAGGTTATCTTGTTGGGCAGACTGGATGGATCGTGCAGGTCTTTATTTGCCACCATGTACTATGTTACTGCTACTGATCCGGGCAAAACAAAAGTGATACTATCATTTACTAGAGTTCTGTTTAACTTTCTGTTTCCATTTAGTTCGCAAACCATCTTTATATGTTTGCCACAAAAATGAGTATATTTATTTATTTATTACATTTGTACTCGCGCTTTCCCACACATGGCAGGCTCAATGCGACTTACATAGTAACAATAAAAAAATTACAAGTCATATGAAGAATATACATTTGAGAGGACCACTTAAATATGTTCTTGTAACAGCTGCTTCATTGCTTCAACAATTCTGCATAATAGCTTTTGCCAACATAATACTATTTGCAGTTCTGTAGTACTGAAAGCTGAGCTTTGCTTTCTAAGATTAAACATTTAAACAAACAACAAAAGTTGTTCTGCAAAAACTAAAGAAGTCTATTTTCCAGCATGATTGCATGGATCTCTACAAACCCACTACTGCCAGAGTCCTCAGGTCCCTCCCTAGACACCAAACACAAATTAAGGTACACACACAGCAATCTGAAAAACCTTCTTCCCCTTCGGAAAAGTAGGATCTAGAACTACATAAAAAGATCCAGATGGCGGCTACGAAATTAGTAAGCGGTCTTGAATGCAAAAATTATAGGGACAGGCTTATGAACCTCAACATGTATACGCTGGAAGAGAGGAGGGAGAGAGGAGACATGATAGAAACGTTTAAATATCTCAAGGGCATTTATGTACAGGAAGAGAGCCTTTTTCAAATGAAGGAGAGCTCTGGAATGAGAAGCATATGACAAAGTTAAGAGGGAATAGGCTTAGGAGTAACCTAAGGAAGTATCATTTCACAGAAAGGGTGGTGGAGGCGTGGAATGGCCTCCCGATGGAGGTGGTGGAGTCGAGGACTGTTCCAGAATTTAAAAAGACATGGGATAAGCATGTGGGATCGCTTAGGAAAAGGAAGAGTTAGGGGTTACAGAGGATGGGCAGACTGGATGGGTCATATGGCCTTTATCTGCTGTCATGTTTCTATGTTTCTATCTATCCAACTCATGACCAACTTAACCCTCACTCTAATATTTTATTATGTTTTTATAAGACTGTTTTTGTTTTTGCACCACACTTTAGGGGGTCTTTTACTAAAGCTTTGCTCGAGTTATCTCCAGCAGGACCCATAGGAATAAAATGGGCCCTGCTGCAGATAACTTGAGCTAAGCTTTAGTAAATGACCCCCTTAGTAACCTGTGTACTGCTAATTTTCATACATGAAACTCAAATGTTATGCTTGGACTGCCATTTTCAAAACAAAAATGATCTAGAAAACATATTCAAAGGAGAATTAAAAATACAGTCTATTTTCCATCAACAACTCAGCAAAAAAAAAAAAAAAAAAAGAAACCCCAAAAAACATTGAGGCAACTGTTGGCAAGTTCCACTTACCTTAAATTATTTTGTTGACCTGATGGCATGACACTGTAATAAACTGGCATTCCTGCTGGGGCCATAGATCCTTGATTTGACTGACTGGGGATTATAACAGACTGTGGAAAAGTCTGCTGAGACATTCCTTGTGAACTCTGAGACACTGAAACCTAACGATATTAAAAAAATAGCTGATTTTTAAAAAAATTAAAAATGTATAATGCATTTTAAAACTACATTATAACTACATTAATAAAATACCATGCCTTAGTAAATGATGCTTACCCAACTTTAACTACATAAGCTGCAATTATCCATATTTTCTTTTCCTCTTAAAAATTAGCCTATGTATGAGTTTGTTCCATGGCTAAACAGTGTCTGGCGTGTACAAACAGCATTTTACACCATTCTCCAAAGTATTACGTGAATAACTTATACAAAGGTACCCTGCATATGCACAAGTTTATGTGACCTTGTCAGAAGTGCAAGATGGGGGGGGGGGGGGGGGGGGGGGTGTTAAGGTTTGGACTTATGCATATGTACTTTATTAAGTATGCATGTATGGGCCCAAAATAAAATGGTAACTGTATGCATTAAACAGCTAACATAAATGTGCACCATGTATTTTATGTGCTATTTTCAAAAGAAAAGTATACATACTTTTGAAAATTTATGTAAATTATGTACATACCTTTTACACAAATTAGGTGGCCCGTTATAAAATTACACTATATTTGTTAAAGGCACAGACCATTACAAAAACAAACTTGAGATCTCAAATTCTGCACAACATACTTGCTGTCTTGCGTATTAGTACTAGTTAATTCTAACTGAACCTCTTATGCACCCCCCCCCCCCAAAAAAAAAAAAATTTGTAGATCTTAACATATTTGTTTTTTCTTTTTACCAATTTGACAAAATATGATTATGCCATATCAACTCTATATCCCACAAAAGTGGGATACTGGGCATAGTCTTACACATGAATAACAAGTAATCTGAATAAGATTTTCTTGCTCACTGTACAATAATTCAGCAACAAATGAACAAAAGTTGCCATGCTTCTGAACTTAGGAACGTTTCCAAGAGGATAAAAGGGAAAGAAGAGAAGCAAATTATATAGAAGACAACACCACCTTGTCTATTGACAAGGCAAGAATGGCTCTGGAAGAGCTGGCACATTAGGCAAGGAAATAGATAGTTCCTCCCCCTCACTAATCCCCATGGAAATGTTGAAAGTGGTGCCTACCTCCCCTTACCTGTACACAAAGGAAAGGAATCTTCTTGCAATCTTGTTTGCCAGATTTCTATGAAAGCAACAGTGATGGTCTAGAACAGTGGTTCTCAACCGATGTGATGCGGGGCCGGTACACAGCAGCAGGGATTAAAAAAAAAACCCAAAAAGCATGATCAACTCTCTTCTCCTCCCCTTGTAACCAGCACTGTGTCTTCTTCTTTGCTGACCCCCCCCCCCCTCAAGGCCAGCACCGTTTTCTCTTCTCCATGGTCCATCAAACCTGTTTTTTTTAGTGGCCTCTGCAGAGATAACAGGCTACCTGAGCCAGCACCAGATCCTTCCCTCTGCTGTGCCCCACCCCTCTGACACAATTTCCTATGTACTTGAGGATGGGATGCAGCATAGGCAAGGATCTGGTACCGGCACAGGCAGCTTGTTATTGCTGCAGGGGTCACTAAAGAAATCAGGTCTGAAGGACCAAGGGGAGGGAGAGGGCGAAGAAAGAGGTGCTCGACTCACAATGGGAACTGAGGGAAAAAGAGGGAGCACTGCTGGAATCAAGGGAGGGCTGGGGAAAAAAAGGGAGTGGTGTTGGACTCAAAGGGGAGGGGCCTGAGGGAAAAAGAGAAACTGGTGCTGGACTTACAATGGGGGATAAGGAAAAAAGTGTGAGTGGTGCTAGATTCAGAAGGCGGCTGAGGGATAAAGAGGAAGTGATGCTGGACTCAAGGGGGAGATGAGGGTTAAAGAGGGAGAGTTGTTGGATTCATATGGGGGGGGGGGCTGAGGGAACAAGAGGAAGATTTACTGGACTCATGGGTGGTGGGCTGAGGGAAGAAGGAGAGGTTCTGGACTTGAGGAGGGCTTAGGGAAGAAGAGGGAGAGACCTTAGACTCGTGGGGGAGAAGTGAAATGTGAACTCATGGGGAGGGGGGAGAGGCAGGGAAAGGGACAGGTGCTTGGACCTGCAGGGGTATGGGGATAGGAAAGATGCCAGACTATGGGGGAACCAGGGAGAGAAGAGGAAGATGGCATACCATTAGGGAGGGGGTGCTAGGCAGAGGGAGGAGATGAAGGACCATAGGAAGAGGGGGAGAGTGAGTAAGAGGAGAGAAGAGATGCTAGACCCATAAGAGATACAGGTACACAAACCCTGATGCTTTGCTCCTTCCCAGGTTGTGTAGGTGATAAGCCACACTTAGCAAGCTTTCACTTCTAGTATGCAGTTTGCCACTTACACAACCTGGGAAGGCACATAGCAATGGGATGTGTAGCCATGTCTCTTGGCACCAGGCTGGGTTTCCCGAGTACGCTCTCCTCTCCAAGCTGCTGCCCTGCTGAACACAACTTTTTGAGGAGTGGGGAAGGGAGAGAGAGAGGTGACAAGGAGTTGCTGAACCATAAAGGTGAAGCAGTGGCGTAGGGGGGGGGGGGCGGGAGGGGTGATCCGCCCCGGGTGCACGAGCTCGGGGGGTGCCGGCCCCGCTGGTTCCCTGCTCCCTCTGTCCCGGAACAGGCTACTTCCTGTTCCGGGGCAGAGAGAGCAGGGAACCAGCGGGGCCGACGCAGGTCCGAGTGATGTGCACTCGGGGCGGATCGGCCCTCCCGCAGGTAAGAATGCGGTCCGGGGGGGGGGGGGGTTCCGCTTCGGAGGGGGGTGCACCGCAGAGCGGGGGGGGGGGGGGGGGGGGGTTGCGCCGTGCTGCACCCGGGAGGGGGGGGGGGGGGTGCGCAGCGGCGACCCGCCCAGGGTGTCATTAGCCCTCGCTACGGCACTGAGGTGAAGAGAGAGAGAGAGAGGGGACAGGGAGTTGCTGCTTTACCCAAGGAACTGGGCTTCATCCCTGGGGCTCCCCCTAGTGATCACCCAGGGTAAGTTCAGCCCTACTCCTGAAGGGGTTACCCTGTTCTGTTCTAAGGGCATCCCAGGTCTTCCTTCCCTCCTTTGTATCTCTGGCACAGAGCCCTTTCCCTTGAGATGAATTTCTTAGGAACTCTCCTGCATTCTATATGTGCGAACTCAGTGGGAAAAGTGTCATGGTGTGCCGGGACTGTGCCTTTCCCATCACAGGGGAGAGAAAGAAAAGAGAGAAAAAAGAAATATATCAGAGACAGATATCGTGAGGGACTAGAAAAAGATAAGAGGAAAAGGGAGAAAAGACAAATGGACTGCACTCAATGGAAAGAGAGCAGAATACAGATAGGAAAACAGAAAAGAAGAAACCGGGAACAAGATGTTTGGAAAAATAAAGTACTCAGACAACAGAGGTAGAAAAAAAGTGTTTTATTTTGAATTTATTTGGTGGAGTATGTTAGCTTTGGGTGGGGGGGGGATTATATATATATATATATATATTCCAATACAAGAGGAAAAGCATTTCTTTTTTTTTATTTCTCCTATTTTGTGGTACATGCCTAGTTTGACTTCTTGGATTTCCCAGTTGAAATTTTCTTTTATATTTCGAATTTGTGATCTCTTGTTCTGTATTTGGTGTATGACCGAAGTGTAGTATTCTGTTGCCAACTAGTTTTTTTTTAATTTGAAAGTTTTTATTCAACACAGCAAAAATAATACCAAATACAGAAGTACAGCCACAAGGCTGTCAAGTCAAACAAGCAGTTCAAACTCAAGGTCAACATATATCCACATATATCCAAAATTATAGTGTTTTTCTCCCTTCCCTCCCACCCGTCCTCCCCTTCCAATCCCCCTCCTCCTCCCTCCCACTACCGTCCCATTCATGGCTAATGTCCCTGTGTGTCCATAGCAGTAGTCCAGATATGCTCTAGATGTATCCACTCCGTCGCATCAGGCTTGTATCTGCCCAATCTCCGATCCGTCAATTGCTCTAAGCCTACTATGTTGTGAAGTCTTAGTTTCCAATCTTGGATAGTGAGCCCTACACGTTGTTTCCAATGAGCAGCAATCTCCAACTTTGCCACTGCCAAACAGAGTCTTTTTAGCCGCCTCTGCCATTTCTGTTCCCTTTTATTTCCCCACCCTAGCAGACACCACTTCGGCTCTGCCGGGAATTGTATATCCAATATGGAGGTCATATGCATAGTTACATCCACCCAGTAAGGCTGTAAAAGAGAACAGGCCCACCAAACATGCAAGAAACTGCCTAATTCTTTTTCACACCTCCAGCACCGGTCAGATACATTTGGGTACATATTCTTCAATCTGTCCGGTGTATGGCAACTAGTTTTTGCGTAGAACTCTGCAGCAGTCCCACTTGTTCTGTTTTACCAGTATTAAGTGTATTGGTATTCTAAGGCCCTGTGTAATATTTGTAGTGCTGCCTGTTGTTTAAATCATAGGAATTAGTGCTATGGTAGATTTGCTACATGTATGATGAATTAGGATTTTTTCAGGTTTTGTGTTATTTCACAATGCGACTGGTAGTGGAGAGATGTATTTAGCTATTACTGAGAATGTGAGAATCAGACTTTTTTTTTTTTTTTTAATTTGCATGCAGAGCATGTTTACATTTAATATATAAGAAATGACATACTGTATCAAATCAAAGGTCCATGAGGGTCATGTATGCAGTGTGTCATGGATGCGAGCATCGTCCATCAAATGTATCCTTACTGAAAAAAGGTTGAGAATCACTGGTCTAGGATGGAGAGCAACAATGGAAGGGAAAACCAGCTTACAGAAATGAATAACCTGATTCCCATGACTTTTTCCTTTTATGTTCATGTAATGATTTATATTGTAAATCACTCTGGATAATTTTTTTGAAAGGAAGGCAGCATATATGTCTTTATAAATAAACTAGTAAAAATGGCCCGTTTTTGGCGCCGATGAAACGGGCGCTAGCGAGCACGGGACTCCCTTCCCCTCCCCTTACGGTACCTGTTCGGTCGGGGCAGGAAAGAAAGAGCCCCCTCTTTCCTGCCTGTAGCGGTGGTGGTAGCTTGCATCGTGTGGGAGTCCAGCTCTTGGCGTTTCAAAATGGCCGCCGAGAGTTGAAGCCTCGCAAGGCAGTTTGAACTCTCGGCGGCCATTTTCAAACGCCGAGAGCCGGACTCCCACACGATGCAGCAAGGAAGCCACCGCTACGGGAGGAAAGAGGGGGCTCTTTCTTTCCTGGGCCGACGGAACAGGTACCTCTAGACCACCAGGGAGACACGCGTAAGGGGAGGGGAGGTGACAGGGGGGCGAGGGAGGTTGGTGAGGTTAAGCGTGTGCTACCGTGGGCAGGGCGGTAAGTTGTAAGGGGCAGGGCTATGTGGCGAAAGGGGCCGGGTTCATGTGCACGTCGGCAGCAGCTGGGATTTGTTGGAAGGGGAGGAGTAGGGAAACACGCTCCACGTGTTTCCCTACTGCTCCCCGTGCGTTAATTTGTTTTCGTGTTCCGCCCTCGACGTCATCACGTGTGACGCGAGGGCGGGGCATGAAGATGTTGTGGCTTCACCACCATGAAACCACGAACCGGTGTGTGAGTGACTTCAGTGACGTCAGTGTCCTCAGAACGTTGAGGCTGCGTTTTATTATAGTAGATAATATGACAATCAAATATAAACAATTCAATAAAGGCAGATTTTCAGTTTGCAGAGAAGCAGACGTATACCATACCTGATATGATGGCACAGATGGATACTGAACTATCACTCCTTGTATATTATTCCCAATGTTGCCATGCTGGCCACCAACAATGTTTTGATTTTGAGATTGCTGAACTCCAACTAATCCTTGGTAATTTTGTTGTTGATTAGGTAAAACAGCTTGATAACCTGCAATTATACAAGGATCTTGTTTTGAGAACATTTTGAAACACTAAAGTTCTTTCTTCATTTAATAAGCAGCATTATACCTGCGGATTCTGATGAGTTTATTGGAAATTCTTTGTACTCTGCAACTAAACAAGGAAAACCTGGATTTCTATGAGCACCTTTCCTGCAATTAATTGTTGCTTTAACAGAACATCCACTAAGCACAAATGGATTGAACTGGATTTATAGATTTTATAGTGTCAAAACGGTTTACAATTAACAATTTTAGTACATATTACAGACACATAATTCAACTATAATAAAATCTCCTACATATCTATTCAAATGCTGTTGAAACAATCAAGTTTTTAAAAAAGCAAAAGAAGCAGCTTTATGAGGTTCATCAGGCAAAGAATTCCATAAGGTCCAGCATATGAAAAAACTCTTTTTCTGGTTGTTGTAAGCAATGTTTCTTATTTGTTACAGATGTTTTCCATAGATAGCAAGAATGAACAGCTCTTTGAGAACTCAGAATTAAGCACATGGGGTCCTTTCCAAGCACAGTGTACTCATCAGCTCAAGGAGGAATCAGTAGCGTAGCCAGAATTTAATTTTTAGATGGGCCTGGAGGTGGACTAGGTGGGCACAGGTCTCGCATTTCCTCTCCACCCGCTACCCCTCCCCGCGACAGCCCCCTGCACATGGTCAGTTCTGGTCATTTTTACTGACCTGAAGCATCGTTCTCCCTCCAGCACCGGTGATTCCCATAGCCAGCCTTCTGCCAGCGCGCGTCGTCGGAGCCTCTTCTCAGGCGCGTCCCGCCTACTCTGCAACTTCCTGTTTTCTGCAAAGGTAGGACGCAGGAAGTTGCAGAGTAGGCGGGACGTGCCTGAAAAGAGGCCCCGACGACGCGCGCTGGCAGAAGGCTGGCTATGGGAATCGCCGGTGCTGGAGAGAGAACGGCGCTTCAGGGCAGTAAAAGTGAGCAGACCACGTGGACGGGGAGAGTGGGCAGAAGAGGCTGGGCGGGCCTGGAGCAAAAGTGGCTGGGCCTGGGCCCGTCCAGGCCCACCCGTGGCTACACCCCTGGGAGGAATGCAACATTATGGCATAGTATGCTATTTACAATGTTAACATAATACACATTAAAACATCTTAATAATTAGCACAGGGCAGTGGTTCCCAACAGTGCCGTAGCGAGGGCTAATGACACCCGGGGTGGGTCGCCGCTGCGCACCCCCCCCCCCTCTGCGGCGCACCCCCCCTCCGGGTAGGATAGGGCAGACTGTCTATGGGGCCTGTTCCGCTCGTAACACAGTAACATAGTAAATGATGTATGCCTTGTAGCGCTATAGAAATGATAAGTAGATAGATAAAGACCTGTATGGTCCATCCAGTCTGCCCAACAAGATAAACTCATTTACATGGTATGTGATACTTTATATGTACACCCAAGTTTGATCTGTCCTTGCCTTTCTCAGGGCACAGACCGTAGAAGTCTACCCAGCACTGTTCTTGTACTAAGTTCTGGAGCTAACGTCGAAGCCCCTTAAAACTTACACTGCAGCCCATCCCTATCTATTCAGTCACAATCACAAACCTGGAGGATGTAATGGGGCAGTTCTACAAACTGAAGAGTAGCAAATCTCCTGGACTGGATGGTATCCATCCCAGAGTACTGATAGAACTGAAAAATTAGCTTTCGGAGCTATTGATAGTAATATGTAATTTATCCTTAAAATCGAGCATGGTACCAGAAGATTGGAGGGTAGCCAATGTAATGACAATTTTTAAAAAAGGGTCCAGACGAGATCCTGGAAATTATAAACCAATGAGTCTGACGTCGGTGCCGGGCAAAATGGTAAAGACTATTATTAAGAACAAAATTACAGAGCATATTCAAAAGCATGGATTAATGAGACAAAGTCAACATGGATTTAGTGAAGGGAAATCTTGCCTCACCAATCTACTACATTTATTTGAAGGGGTGAACAAACATGTGGATAAAGGTGAGCCGGTTGATACTGTGTATCTGGATTTTCAGAAGGCGTTTGACAAAGTACCTCATGAAAGACTCCAGAGGAAATTGGAGAGTCATGGGATAGGAGGTAGTGTTCTATTGTGGATTAAAAACTGGTTAAAAGATAGAAAATAGAGAGTAGGGTTATATGGTCAGTATTCTCAAAGGAGAAGGGTAGTTATTGGGGTTCCCCAGGGGTCTGTGCTGGGACCGCTGCTTTTTAACATATTTATAAGTGACCTAGAGATGGAGTAACTAGTGAGGTAATTAAATTTGCTGATGACACAAAGTTATTCAAAGTCGTTAAATTGTGGGAGGATTTTGAAAAATTACAAGAGGACCTTACGAGACTGGGAGACTGGGCATCTAAAAGGCAGATGACGTTTAATGTGAGCAAATGCAAAGTGATGCATGTGGGAAAGAGGAACCCAAATTATAGCTACGTCATGCAAGGTTCCACGTTAAGAGTCACAGACCAAGAAAGGGATCTAGGTGTCGTCGTTGATGATACGTTGAAACCTTCTGCTCAGTGTGCTGCTGCGGCTAAGAAAGCAAATAGAATGTTAGGTATTATTAGGAAAGGAATGGAAAACAAAAATGAGGATGTTATAATGCCCTTGTATCACTCCATGGTGCGACCACACCTCGAATATTGTGTTCAATTCTGGTCACCGCATCTCAAAAAAGATATAGTGGAATTAGAAAAGGTGCAGAGAAGGGCGACAAAAATGATAAAGGGGATGGGACGACTTCCCTATGAGGAAAGGCTAAAGCGGCTACGGCACTTCAGTTTGGAGAAAAGGCGGCTGAGGGGAGATATGTTAGAGGTCTATAAAATAATGAGTGGAGTTGAACGGGTAGGTGTGAAGCATCTGTTTACACTTTCCAAAAATACTAGGACTAGGGGGCATGCGATGAAGCTACAACGTAGTAAATTTAAAATGAATCAGAGAAAATCTTTCTTCACTCAACGTGTAATTAAACTCTGGAATTCATTGCCAGAGAATGTGGTAAAGGTGGTTAGCTTAGCGGACTTTTAAAAAAGGTTTGGACTGCTTCCTAAAGAAAAAGTCCATAGACCATTATTAAATGGACTTGGGGAAAATCCACTATTTCTGGGATAAGCAGTATAAAATGTTTTTGTACTTTTTTTGGATCTTGCCAGGTATTTGTGACCTGGATTGGCCACTGTTGGAAACAGGATGCTGGGCTTGATGGACCTTTGGTCTTTCCCAGTATGGCAATACTTATGTACTTATCAGGGCATAGACCGTAGAAGTCTGCCCAGCTCCCATTTTGTTTCCCAATTACCGGTGTCACCACCAAATCTCCACTAAGATTCCACGAAACCATTCCTTCTAAACAGGATTCCTTTGTGTTTATCCTACGTATGTTTGAATTCTATTACTGTTTTCATCTCCACCACCTCCCGCATTGCAAGAGAGCATTAGTAGGCCAATGCTCTCCTGCAATCCAAGGTATATAAGCTTCTTTCGCCTGGATGGGCATGAGGTCAGGGAAAGAATGTTGGCAAGACAATCGACTGGTTCAGATGGAACTCCAACATCACCTTCAGCAGGAACTTAGGGTGCGTGCGGAGGACTACTCTGTTGTGATGAAACTTAGTATAAGGTGCATCCACTACTAAGGCCTGACGCTCACTGACCCTACGAGCTGAAGTAACAGCTACCAAGAAAACGACATTTGAAAGTGCAAAACCCCTCCGCGAAAAACTACACTGGCTCCCAATCAAAGAACGCATCGCCTTCAAAATCTGCACCCTGGTTCACAAAATCATCTACAAAGAAGCCCCGAGTTACATGACAGACTTGATCGACTTACCAATTAGAAATACATCCGAATCAACACGATCTTATCTAAATCTGCACTACCCAAGCCGCAAAGGACTTAAATACAAAACAACTTACGCATCTAGTTTTTCCTACATAAGCACACAACTGTGTAACGCATTACCAAAATCCTTGAAAACGTACTACCACCTAAAATTTTGGAAATCACTAAAAACCAACCTGTTTAAAAAGGCATACCCTACCAATCCAACTTAAATGCCTAATCTCTGCAACACAACCAAACTAAAGCACGTAATGGACATAACACAACTCTTCCGTTCTCCGATTCCCTAATGTGGCTGTACCACATGAACTTGATCTTACCACAACATCACCCTGTATTTGTTCACACCGGAGCCTTCAAAGGCCTCTCCGGTACTATGTAAGCCACATTGAGCCTCCAAATAGGTGGGAAAATGTGGAATACAAATGTAACAAATAAATAAATACTTCAGATGACAGGAATACTTCAGTGGCTCAAAAGGAGCTTTCATCAGCTGGGTGAGAACGACACTGAGGTCCCATGACACAGGTAGAGGTTTGACAGGGGGCTTTGACAAACGCAAACCTCTCATGAAGTGAACAACTAAAGGCTGTCCAGAGATAGGCTTACCCTCTACATGTTGATAAGCACTAATTGCACTAAGGTGAACTCTTACAGAGTTGGTCTTGAGACCAGACTCTGAGAGGTGTAGAAAGTACTCAAGCAGGGTCTGTGTGGGACAAGTAAGAGGATCTAGGGTCCTGCTCTCACACCAGATGCCAAACCTCCTCCATTTAAAAGAGTAACACCTCTTAGTGTAATCTTTCCTGAAAGCCCGGAAGACTCGGGAGACACCCTCTGAAAGACCCAAGGAAGCGCGTTCTAGGCTTTCAACATCCAAGCTGTGAAAGCCAGAGACTGGAGGTTGTGATGTATAAGTGACCCCTCGTTCTGTGTGATGAGGGTCAGAAAACACTCCAATCTCCACGGTTTTTCAGAGGATAATTCCAGAAGAAAAGGGAACCAAATCTGCCGCTGCCAGTATGGTGCAATCAGAATCATGGTTCTGCAGTCTTGCTCGAGTTTTATCAGAGGAGAAGCATACAGGAGACCTGTCCAAGAGGATGGTATCTGACGCAAGTCTGTCGTGGGCCTGAAGCCTGGAACAGAACTGAGGGACCTTGTGGTTGAGTTGAGTGGCAAAAAGATCCACTAAGGGGGTGCCCCACACTCAGAAGATCTTGAGGGGTTATGTCCATGTGAAGAGACCACTTGTGTGGTTGCATTATCATGCTCAGCTTATTGGCCAGGGTGTTGTTTAAACCCGCAACTGTTCTTAGTCTTTTCTCCCTGGCTCAGACTAAAGTTGATAAGGTTACTGGAGGCCTGTATCTCCATCATCAGGCTACAACAGAAAATAAACTGAACAAAGGACCTCTAAGCCCAGGGTGTGCTTACAGACTGCCTAGACCCAGTTCTTTTCTCTTGCATGGGTTTCTTGTAAGTGGCTCATAGGAAAATGCCGAGTTGGTGAGCCCAATGCCTCCCGATACAGCGGGCGTGATCCAGTGCCACCCTGCTTGTTGATGTAATACATTGCAACCTGATTGTCCGTTTGAATGAGGATAATATGATGGGACAGCCGATCTTTGAAAGCCTTTGGAGCATTCCAGACCACTCGAAGCTCCAGGAGGTTGATCAGAAGATTCGTTTCCTGGGGGAACCAAGTTTCTTGAGTGTGAAGCCCATCTACATGAGCTCCCCATCACCGGCCAAATCCAACAACTCAATGGTGCCTGAAAAAGGGGTGAAGGCACGAAAAAAGGGAGGGAGTACTCGACCGGAGTCAGGGCCTAAAATTGGCCCATGTCAAAAATAAAGGAAACTTAAACGCATGCAAAAACTCACTAAGAAAATAAGGGTTTGTTTTTCTTTTTTAAAGAAAAAGAAACAAACCTCAATAAAAAAGAAAAGAAAGACCGAAAGCACTCAAAAAAGCTCTAAAACCGGGCGCGTGCAGAGAGACCGAGAAAATGAAGGTGCTCCTCACGTGGAAAAAATGAAACTGAGGGAACCATGTTCTTGTGGTGGGCAGAAAGGCACTCGCGCATGTGCAGTGGAGCACGGCTCGCACTTCACCAAGCTCTGACATTTTTTTTTTTTTTTACTTTGGCATAAATTCTGGACCAGGCAACGCAGATCACCGTCTACTTCACTTGCGAGAATATGTAAACCTGCTTGTTCTCGGAGAAAAAGTTAATAGAAGATTTATATTTAATAGTTACACAAATCAAACTATTTCTCTCTCTCCTCACTACCTACCTACATCCATTTCTCTATCTGTATGTTGTATACTTCTATAGAAACTTAAAGAAATCCATAAGTTTTCAACTGTATCATTTTATTTAATTACGTACCTTGATCTCATAGGATTCACCTAAAAAGAATTTTCTTATTACAATACTAGTAAAAAAGTCCCGTTTCTGACTGTAATGAAACGGGCGTTAGCAAGGTTTTCCTCTGAGTGTGTATGTTTGATAGAGTGTGTGTGAGAGTAACTGTGTGATAGGGAGAGAGTGAATGTGTGAGTGTGTGTGTTTCACAGAGAGAGTGAGACAGAGTGTGATAGGGTTGATGCTGCTTTAGTGTGAGTGGGTGGCAGGCAGTTTAGAGGTTGGTCAGCATTGTTGTGGTGTGTGAGCTGTTTGTAAGATTCCCATTTGTGACACAAATGAAACGGGCGTTAGTAAGGTTTTCCTTGGAGTGTGCATGTTTTAAAAAGTGTGTGTGATAGTGACTGTGTGAGAGACTGTGTGATAGTGACTGCGTGACACATAGAGAGTGAATGTGATACAGTGTGAGACATAGTGTGACTGTATGAGAACAGTGAGAGACAGAAAGAAACTGACTGTGAGAGAGTGTGTCTGTGACAGAGATACCCTCCTCCTCCCTTTGTGGTGTCAGCACCACCTCCCCTGCTCTGAAGACCAAATATGGATTTCAGGCCAGTTGTGAAAGCAAAACTGAAATTTGGTCAGCCTGTAAAAAAGGCCCGTTTCCAGTGGTGTGCTGGAGCAGGCTCTCACAGGCTTGCAAGAGCCATTTGTTAAGTTTTTAAGAATTTTGGGAGCCGGTTGTTAAAGTAAGGTCCTCCATGGCTACTTTAACAACTGGCTCCCAAAATGTGGGCTTGGGCCCCCTTGCTGAATTCTCTTTTACTTTGCTGGTGGGGATGCTGAGCCCTGCCAGCCAAGTAAATAGACAACTGCTGCTCCCCGCTCCTTGTTTCCAGCTCTGGGCAGCAGGCTGAGACTTCTGGAGCATGTGAGAGAAGTTCCAGCATGCTGCTCAGAGCAAGACGTTGGGAGCTGCCAGCAAAGGTATGCCTAGCGTGCCCGCACGAAGGGAAGGAGGAGAGAGAGGCAAGTGTTGCTCTCCCACCCCCCCCCCACCCCGGCCCTTCCAACTGCAGAGCTGGCTATCTCCGGAGAAAGAGCCTGTTGTTAAAAATTTACCAGCACACCCCTGCCTGTTTCTGAGAGCAATGAAACAGGGCCTAGCAAGGTTCTTTTTTCTGGCATGAATGTGTTGTAAGTGATTTTGTGTGTGTGTGAGAGAGGGTGGGGTGGACTGGGAGCGTGGGGGCGAGTGTCTCTGGTTTTGTGATATTGTGTGTGTGTCTGACAATGGAAGGGGGTGTGTTGGTGAACTGAGAGGGTTTTGTTGTAAGAGGGGGAGGAGAGGGGTTGTGTGGTTGTCTGTTGCTTGCAAAGTTAGAGGAAGCGGCAGGGGGCTTTGAGATTGCTTATTTTTGCAGTGGTGATATATATATATATATATAGAGAGAGAGAGAGAGAGACTGAGTGTGCATCTCTGCATGTTCCGTATCAGTGTAAGTGTGTGAGTGTTAATTTGCGTGGTTTTGGGGTGTAAAGGTGCGGTGGTTATGTGTCTGTATGTGATAGTGAAAAATCATGTGTGTCACAATACTAGTTTGTGTGTGAGAGAGTGTGTGTCTCTGTGTGTCTCACAGTGAGATTTATTGTGTGGGTGTGTGTAGGTGAGAGAGATTTGTGTGCTTTGGGTGAGTGGTTGCAGATGTGTGTAGTTTTGTGATATTGTGTGTGTGTCTCACCATGAGAGGGGGGGGGTGCGGTGTGAGGGGAATTGAGAGGTTTTTACAGGGAGCTTTTAGGGTGGTCAGTGTTTTTTTCTGGTCGGGGAGTGGGTTTTGCCTGTTGTGTTGTGCTTTAGTGTTTCTTTTTTAAATTGGTCTTGTTTTTTTTGGAGGGGTGGGGGTGGTAGCCACTCCTTTTTTCTCCTATTTTCCCTTTACTTCCCCTCCATGGGCATCAGCTGACCCCTGCCCTTCTTTATCACCATTTCTCCCTTCCACTCCATGAGCACAGTCTCCCTTGTTTTCATCCGTTATTTCCCTTGTGGTAGTTGAAGGGCGGGGTCGGGGCGTGCGAGGAGTGTGCAAAGGCTGGGGCACAGTGCAGGAAGCAGAGCGGGGAGCGTACATTGCGTTTTCCGGCTGTGGAAGGATACGATACCGCTCTCCTGTCTGTGGAGGGAAATGAGCTGACAGGCCAGTTGCGCGAAGTAACGGGCGCCATGTTTGCTACCCACGCGGTCAGCCCCGCAACGGCGGGATCGCAGGCCACGCCAAGTAGAGTTTTGGAGGGGGTGAGTACCGTGTGTACTTCCTCTGATGAGGCTGTGTGTGTGGGGGGGGGGGGGGGCTCTGCTTTTACCTCTGAGTTTTTGCAACTTATGCAAAGAGCCTTTTTGATGCAGTTTGCGTCCATAGAAGCTCCGTTGCCTGTGCCTCAGTATCCTCAGCTGGGCATCCCCGAGAGCCTTCCTAAAAGTCCCCGTTTGGAGCTTCCTCTCGTGGAGTGAGTGGCGGTGACTTTGGGGGGGGGCGTGAGGTGATGTAGGAGAGGGGGATGAGCGCGGGGCAGTATGAATTTCGGCGATGACTGCTGCCTGGCCACGTTTCTGCGTTCCCTTCGTTCAATCTTCTGTAATTTTTCCGCCCTCGACGTCATGACGTTTGACGCAAGGGCGGGGCAGACATGGTCAGTGAGGTGGCTTCACCCCCATGAAGTAACGAACCCTTCAGGGAGTGACTGAGTGACTTCAGAACGTTGTCGTCAGAACGTTGAGGGTGAGTTTTATTATAGTAGATCAGTAGTGTTTAATAAATTGTAACAGCAGTATTTTATTTCAAATTCTCATGAGGCTGAACCATAGACATTAATATTTTTCAGTTTCTTCTGGTACTTTAAAAGTAATCACAATCAATAACGTCAAGCTGAGAGAAGTAGGACAATGCAAAATTTATGACTAAGATACTTCCCTGTGGGGTTATAAAAAATTCTATTTTTAGCTTTCTTTCAGACCTCGGCATAGAAACAGACAGGTAAGAAACGTAGTAATCAGCAAAATGGCACAACTGCTTCATTTTGAAACACTATAGGAAGTATAAATGTACAAGTCATTTTTACATTTAAAAAAGGTAATAAAAAATAAATATTTTGATTTTAAAATGCAATTAACATATTTGCTCTTTTTTCCATAGAATAACATTTTATTTAAATTCTCTTATACAGAAATACTTTTTTAAAATTAAAAAACACCATAAACATGATAGAGAAAAATATTATAAATAACCAGAAAAATAATAGAATTCTTAAATATTTTGAGCCTTAATTTAACTAAAGTGTTATATAGTTCAGACATAGCATTATTAACTATAAACCCTCTTAGCAGAAGCCAGGAAGCAGCTGAAAAAGAGACCGGTTCACTGTGAGATACGTAACCCTCTCAGGCAGTGCTCCGGCCCCAAATCCAACAGCTCAGGAAAAAAGATTAAAGAAAAATACATAAAGAAAGGAAAAAGGTTCTCAAGTCTCTGAAACATCTTGAAGCCTAACGTATAAAGATGAAAAATAAAGGCAGAAAAATACACAAAACAGAAAATGTGCTTGTTAGAGAACACAAAAATCTCTATATAAATCACAGTCAGATAATTTAGTTCCACACAAATTCTAATTTTACTACAAATTATTGTTAACACCTTGGGACACTACTGAAAGTATTTGACTTGGCGACAGTTGTACTAGACACAGGCTTCAACTATAATACACAAAGGCACAACAGAAGATCCATTATCCAGAAATTCATTCTCTGGAAAAAAAATAATCTTGGTCATGGGCCCTAACACTTGTCGTCCAGAATAAAGTAGTGTGATTGCAGTGTTAAGCTACTTGAATGTTTAGAAATAAAGGTTAATAGTTGAAAACAAAAAGCAAAAAAACAAGAACATGAAATGACACCATTTTAATGGACTACATTTTTTTGACTGGCTCTCAGGAGCTATAGTTTTGCCTCTTGTCATAGAGGTAGGTTGACCACTTTAATCAAAAATCAATTTGTTTTTCTGAGGTTTATAAACCTGAAGAACAAAGAATAAGTAAACACTGTTGGAAGGCCTATGTAGTAGGAAACATTAGCTCCTTGTAACTCTGGGCAGTGGAGGGTTAAGTGAATTGCTTAGAGTCGCAAGGAGCTGCAATGGGAGGGGGGGAGGGGGACAACGACCCAACATACCTTTAATTGCACGATTAATCACAATTACATTTTTAATCAAAATGCAGCCCTAAGGATCTAAGTACTTCTACAAAACCATGGGCATTAAATGTAACTGTTTAATTTGGGTAGGAGGCCAGACTACCAGAAGAAAGTCTCAGCTTTCAGACCAACAATGTACATGGTACTACCATCTATCCTGTTTTTCCTCCCACCTATCCTGAAATCTCTCTCTTCTTGACTTACAACCTGCCCTGCAATATTTCCCCCTGCAAGTTCTGCAAATTTTTCTTGCTCTGATGTGCACCCCCCTTTTCCTCTTTTCTCCCTGGCTCAGACTAAGGTTGATAAGGTTACTGGAGGCCTGTATCTCCATCATCAGGCCACAACAGAAAATAAACTCAACAAAGGACCTCTAAGCCCAGGGTGTGCTTACAGACTGCCTAGACCCAGTTCTTTTCTCTTGCATGGGTTTCTTGTTACTGAGGAAACTCATACCAGTAATGGGGCTGCAGAAAGGCCTGTCAATGTGTTCTGGGCTCAGAGGCTCCAAATTGCAATTTTGTGCTTTGTTCGGAAAGTGGTCATGAGCATATGGTGGAAGCCCTGTTGAAGTTTCCTTACTGGAGAGGGAGGGTAGTGCAGGATGTTGCCGATGTCCCTCACTACACTTCCTCCCAAACTTCACCAATGTACAAAAGCTAAGAGACAGGAACAGACAGCTGCAGTATGTGCCTGACTCAGACTAGTTCTACTATTATTCAGTTTTTTAGTTTGATTCTGTTCTCTGGATTTCATGGAGGGGAACACAGGAGGTCCAAGTCAAGCCCAGGTAGTGGGTCCCTCTGCACTCCTTCCCCAATAGCCAGGCCTCATCAACTGAAAACAGAAGTGTGAAATGGATGAGGTAGTGAGCGGCTGCTGCATCCTCCTACCTCATTCAAGGCTTAACCAGCATTGGAAGTGCTCTTTTTCTTGATTATTTAAAAACTAAGTGAATTTTAATGGTTAAGAACATAATGTGGAATGGATTGAGTTTGTGGAAGTGGAAACAAATGGCAGTGTGCATGATCCCAGGGACTAACGGCCTCCCATCCTAAGCTGCTCCCATCCTAGAACCCTGTAATACACAGATAGAAGACCTAACGGAAGGTCAGGAAACATATATATTAGCTGAGGCTGGTGAAGACCTCTGCTTCTGCTGAACATCTAGAGTCAACTGATTCTTTGTGTATTAGTTTGCTGTCCTTTAAAAAATAATAATTTAAATTCATTTTGGTATGAAGTGGAAGCAGTAGTTTTATTCCCATTTCAGTCCCCCCTCCCTATGATCAACAGGGGGCGCTACAGATCAGTGGTGGGCAACCTCAGTCCTTGAGGGCAGCAATCCAGTTGGGTTTTCAGGATTTCCCAATGATAAGAACAAAATCAGTGCCATACTGGGACAGATCAAAGGTCCATCAAAGCCCAGTATCATGTTTCCAACAGTGGTCAATCCAAGTCACAAGTACCTGGTAAAATCCCAAAAGGGTAAACCAGATTTTATGCTGCTTATTCTAGAAATACAAGATAAATGGCAGAACTTTGTCCGTAGACACTTTGTATAGCTACACAACAATCTTTAGACAAAGTGATTATATTGCAATAGGGCCCTTGTTGACTGCAGAGGTTATCTCATAACTTGCCAAAAGTCCGTATGTGCCAATTGTAATTGTGGCTCAAGGGACTGAGTATATTTGTAATCATTGATTGCCTCCAGCCAACCAGTAGTACCGAATAGTGCTCTCGTATAAAAACAAACTCAGGTGCCTCATTAATTAACATCAATTGAATGCAAACCCAAATATATGGGCACTATAAATCTTTATATGTACTACTGCTCGAATAATTCAAAAATTAAACATTATTGCAATAAAAAAGCAAATAATGCACCAAGACTACTTAGCTTGCGAGCTCCAAACTATATCGTGTTTATCTTCTAAAGTTGGAGCTTCTCGGGTTTCACCATACCAATGTGGAACCTTGCTGGCAACTCCGATACCGTTGTACGCCCGACAGGACCCTGTTTCGCGGTCTCTTGCTTTGTCAAGGGCATAAATCTCTAAAAAACGGAAACGAAATTGTAAGTATTAAAAACAGCTTAGTTAACATTTATTTTCTGAGCGCACCTGGCTTCTGGACTCATACGATCAGCTGCTTATGACGTAGCTTTAAGGGGTGGAGCCTCGATGGCTATAACTAACAACGCTAGCGCCATTTTTGTAGTGGCGATACTCTGACTACAACCGTCGACACTGTGAGTCCAGAAGCCAGGTGCGCTCAGAAAATAAATGTTAACTAAGCTGTTTTTAATACTTACAATTTCGTTTCCGTTTTTTAGAGATTTATGCCCTTGACAAAGCAAGAGACCGCGAAACAGGGTCCTGTCGGGCGTACAACGGTATCGGAGTTGCCAGCAAGGTTCCACATTGGTATGGTGAAACCCGAGAAGCTCCAACTTTAGAAGATAAACACGATATAGTTTGGAGCTCGCAAGCTAAGTAGTCTTGGTGCATTATTTGCTTTTTTATTGCAATAATGTTTAATTTTTGAATTAGTCGAGCAGTAGTACATATAAAGATTTATAGTGCCCATATATTTGGGTTTGCATTCAATTGATGTTAATTAATGAGGCACCTGAGTTTGTTTTTATACGAGAGCACTATTCGGTACTACTGGTTGGCTGGAGGCAATCAATGATTACAAATATACTCAGTCCCTTGAGCCACAATTACAATTGGCACATACGGACTTTTGGCTACTCTAGAAATAAGCAGTGGATTTTCCAAATTCCATCTTAATGGCTTATAGGCTCTTCTTTTAGGAAATTATCCAAACCCTAAGCTAACTGCATTTACTACCTTTTCCGGCAATGAATTCCACAGTTTAATTACATGTTGAGTGAAGAAATATTATCTCCAATTTGTTTTAAATTTACTACTCAGTAGCTTCATTGCATGCCCCCTAGTCCTCATATTTTTTGAAAAAATAAACAAGTGATTCACATCTACCCGTTCCACTCCACTCAGTATTTTATAGACCTCTATCATCTCTCCCCTAAGCTGAAGAGCCCTAGCTACTTTAGCCTTTCCTCATACAGAAGTCTTCCCATCCCCTTTATCATTTTTGTCGCCCTTCTCTGTAACTTTTCTAATTCTGTTATGTATTATTTGAGATGCCGTCCCTCCACGGAGTGATACAAAGGCATTATAATATTCTCATTTTTGTTTTTGGTTTCCTAATAATTCCTAATATTCTATGGGGATAATTTTCAAAAGAGAAAAATATCCAAAAACTGTCATAAAGCATCATTTGGACGGATTTCTTCTCAAAATGTCCAAATTGGTATTTTCGAAACCTGTTTTGCAGATGTCTATTTATGCATTTCATCTGCAGTGCGTCCAAATCACAAGGGTGTGTGTCAGGGGCATTTTGAAAGTGGGATTAGGGCATGTCTAACACTTGGACGTTTTACAGCTGTAATGGCACAAAATGAAAACGTCTATGGCATAGACTAGGGCTGCACATCGATTAACCGAGTGATCAAATTCTCTAGCCACAATTAAAATGTTTAATTGCACGGTTGATTGCATAAAGCATCCTCCCCTCACATTTCCTCCTGTACAGTGCAGAATATAGACAACATAAGTAAATTTTCAGAACTGACATGTTTCCATTAGTAAATTAAAAATAAAATAAATTTTCTTATTTTTGTTTTCTGTGACTTTTTTTTTTTTTTTCTAATCATCTTGTTACCTGTCTCTGGTTCTGCTTCCCTCTCTATGTGCTCTGAACTCTGTTTCCAGGATCCCCTGTCCATTCACTGTTTCTTTTCTCTCCCTGCCTATATCCATCTTTCACATCCAAATTGCTTCCATTTTTCTGCCTCCTCCTCAAATCAATCTACTTCCCAACTCTTCTTTTTCCCTCCATCCATAGGCGACATCTCTTCCCTTCTCTCCTGTTCCCTTCTATATGCATTTATTCTCTCTTCCCTTGTCCTACTCTGTTCATGTCCACCATCTCCCTTCTTTCTTTTTATTCTTTCCTCCATCCCCCATTTCTAACATCTTTCCCTCTCTTCCCCTGCCATCCAGCATCACCCTTTTCTCTCTTCCCCAACCATCCAGCATTGCTCCTCTCTCTCCATCATCCACCATCAGCCCATCTATCTCACTCTTCCCCCTCAACATCCAGTATCACCCATCTCTTCCCTCACACACCATCACCATCCAGAACTGCCCCGTCTCTCGGTTCAGTCCCCCCAACCATTTAGTATCAATCCATCTCTCCTCCTCTCCCCACTAGCCATCACCACAAAAACAAAACCATCATCCCTGGATGCATTGCCATTTCTCCCCCTTTATCCTACGTTTCCCCATTCCCCATAGTCTGTATTGCACTATCTGTCCTCACCCCTCATATTATGCATTGCCATGTCTCTTCTCCATCATATTAGGCATTGCTCTCTTTCCCCACCCCCATATCCTACATTGCCCTATCTCTTCTCCTCGTCTCCCTCCTCCCCATGGTCTACACAGCTCCATCTCTCTACACCCTCCATATCCAGCTTTGTCCCATCTCTTCCGTCCTTTCCCATACTCAACATTGCCCCATCTCTTCCCGCCTCCCCCATACTCTATATTGCCCCTTCCTGTCTCCCTGTCCTCTCCCCCTCTTCACCGCAGCTGTGGCAGCAGCAGCAGTAGCAAGCAAAAGGCAGGCACAGGAATGTTCCCCCCTGCATGCTGCACTGGCTCTGCCAGTCCCAGAAAAAAGGAAGTTACATCAAGCGGTCCATATATAATATTAATAATACTAAAAAGCACAAACTCTCAACACTTATAAATTCAAAGGCACAAGATAAAAAACAATACACAAAGAATATGTTAATTAAATCATAGACATCTGAACATTAAAATCCAAATGATATCTAAATAAAACTCTAAGTCAATTTTGAACGTTAAAACATTAAATGGGACATATACCTATTAGGGTCCGAAAGGGCACAAATACCTAATAGTTAATAGGTGTAGCAATGAAAACAGCTCAGTCTAATAACATTAAAGAAGAACATCAATTTAAGAAATCAAATAAGAGAGCAATTCTCAGTCCAGAACAGAAAACATCTTTGCTTTGGATCTTCCTCTGTCTTCAACTTAAATGGAATTAACAGTCATCTCCTTGACAAAACCAGTCAGAGAGAGAGACCCTCAAGGTGGAGATTTACATCTCTCTTGAGGTGGAAAGGGATCAGAAGGTACCCCATAAGACCTCTGACAAGTAATTAGGGTCTTCTTCTGAGTCCCATGAGTGGTCCTAATCAGACTCCTCACCATATTCAGACCGGACTGAGTGAGTCTGTGCCTACCCCGGTACATGTTCATGCCCCAAAGAGCGCTGAGGTACAGCCCTACCCTCACACTCCGGGGAAGCTTCCTCTCCTTACATTGAGAATGGTATTGCATGGGTCTATGCTGACACCCTTTGAGGCATCAGGGATCTTTCCATAGGCATGCATGGAGCCTCAGGAAGAATCTGGGGCTGGTCCACAGTTGACGCAAGTGCCCTTGATGCCTGAGCAGATTGCAACTGCAGTATCTGTGCCTATTCCTCTCTGAGCATGGCTCGATACTACTCATCGAAAGAAGGCATCAGCAAAGGCAGGGGAGCCGGGACAGAGGCAGTGTGTCGGTGCCTAACCGGAAACAGGAACCTGACTGCTCACACTTGCGCATTGGCACTTCTACCAAAGAGGGGGAGTGCTCCTCCCAGTGCCAATGCCCCGACGCTCCCGGCACCTGAGTTGAAGAGGACCAATGCTTATGCTTCTTGGGCTTCCCGCATGCTCCGCACTGCAGTCCTTCAGTGCCAATGAGGATGACACTGATCCTGTACGCGCCCTCGGTGTTGGGTCCAATGTGGAGTGGTCCCGGGGCCTACTTTCAGCACCCGATATCAAGAGAGGTGGAATCCTCTGTGTTTTACCTCCGAGCTTGGGGCTTTTCACCACCAAGTTTATGTGGATGCTCATGGAAAAGCAATGGGGAGGGAGAAATGAGAGGGAGATAATGGACATGGGGCTGGAAGAGAGAGAGAGAGAGATAATGGACCTGAAGGAAAAAGAAGAGAAAATAGAGATGCCGGATCTAGGGGTGTGAGTGAAGGAGATTACCAGCCCTTCAAACCCATGATTAATCGCGATTAAAATTTTTAATCAAACTGCAGCTCTAGTTTTATTTACTCTGTTGTAAATTTTACTGTGAAATCTAATGATTTAACCCTATAGCTTTCTTAACAGTTCCTATGTAAGGCCTACTGACTGAACTATGTAGTTTGCTATGTGTACAGCCTCCTACTGGTGGAGAAGCAAAAAAATACTGATGCCTTGGGATACTGGCACCCTGTGGTTAAACTGTACAATTCATCTTTTGACATCTGCTGACAATTACATCTAATAGTTAGATATATTATTATACCTTGAGGACAAGCCTAGCTGCAGTATTTTGGTCCATTTGCAGCCTTTTTAGGACACCGTCCTTACATCTAGCATAGATGGAATTGTAGTATTCAAGGACTGAACTAGCAGTCTAAAGATGTCTGGCAAGAAATATGATCTGATTCTCCTCAGCTTCCAATGAGACCTGAAGGATGTTTCACTACTGAGGAAACCCGAGGCTCAAACGTGAGGTACTGTCAATTAATACACCCAGTACCCTATGCGTAGAGTCTAGGGGGTACGACACGTTGCCAATAGTAAAATTATTATATGTGGTATGGTCAAAGGGGTTGGTTACCACAAGAAGTTTAGTCTTATCTCTATTTAACTTAAACTTAAATTCGGAAGCCCAGGATTCCAAGAAATCTAGGCCATGATCTTAGGGACAATTTCTGGTATACCAGTCTTGAAAGGGATATAGGCTGCAATATTATCCGTGTAAAATAAAAGTGCAACTTACGATCAAAAAGGTCAAAGGCACTTGAAATATTGAATTGCATCACTAAAAACTTAAAGCCTAGACTGACTGCTTTCCTAAAATCAGATATTAAGGTGGTCAAGACTGTCTCAGTACTATAACAAGGCCTAAAGCCTGACTTGGATTTATGCAAGAGGGAGAAAGAGGAATGGTGATTCATAAGCTGAGTACCAACTATTCCCTCCATTGCCTTAGTTAACAATGGCATAGAAGTGACAGGCCTGTAATTAGTAATGTCTCCCAATGAAGTCAAGGTGCTCTTAGATTTTCCTAACCATACTGGAACATGCACATATTCAATGCAAGTTCTACATACAACAGTTTTATAGTTTTTAAAATGACACATGTAGACTTGTATAACAGCTCTTAAAATATTAATTATCATGAAGTATAAGAAAAGAAAATACACAAACCTGTCTGTTGTGTTTGATGTGGCAGTGGTTGGTTTTGCTGTGTATTATAATGGATGGAAGATACCGGTCGATATTGTTGATTAGCGTGAGGATACTGACTAGGTGCACAATAACAGGCTGGTATCTAAAGATGAATGACATTTTATGAATTGAATATACAAGAAATGTAATTTTCTCTTTCCTATAAAAGAACATCATTTCTCTAATTAAAATATGTACAATTCATTGAGTCCATTATTCATAATGCACAGCCAAAACAATCAATGGCAAATAATTTAACCAAAAATATAATACCTTATATTTTAAACATGCATGTCAACATCAACAAAGTCAGACAGACACAACATTCTTGGTTCTGAACGCAAATTACATAGCTCAAATCTCAAGTTCATGAAATCATCAAAATATGGAGTAGGTTAACTTTGAACTACTAATATTTCAACCTGATTATCTCTGAGGGTTTTTTCTTTTTTTTTTTTAGTTCTGTATATTTATATTAGAATCATTTTGTAGGTAAGTACCACCATGCTAATTCTATCTAGATTATTAAATTGAATCCAGTAACTCGCTCTATCTCCAATGTTCCTTAGTAAATGGTGTTTTATTCTGAACAATAGTTTTTCTTGGTCACAAAATAAAAAGCTGGCTTTCAAACAATCAGATAAAGTGTACTGCTGTGTCTTGGCACCTGTGGAAGAGACTGCTGCATAAATCCCTGCTGTTGATTAACAGGATGACACGAAGGGGAGTAGCCTGCATTAGGAACTGGTTGACCTGGTGGTGCTGGTGATGCCATAATATATCCAGTCTGTTGAGGTGGCTGAAGTACTACTGTAGACTGGAACATGGTGGGATGAGGTTCAGAAGTTTCAACAGAGGGCTGGCGGGCAAGACTCATATGGCTAAATTGTGATCCTAAGTTGTCTTGCTGCAGTGTGTAAAAGAAAAAAAAAATCATATTAAATGTATTTATAAATTAAGCAACAAATAAGAAATAAATTAAGTGCTTCATTAAACTGTTGATTACATGAACAGACTGGAAATTATAAATAAAAAATTAAAATGTCATCCCAACTATTTATACTGTTCAAATTGTGATATTGCTATAAAAGGGGGAAAATGCAATAGTTTTAAAACAGTAAATTATACACAAAATTAAAATTCATGGAGAAAAATCTGGTTCATCCATTACCCATTTAAAATATGGTAATTTACTCCCTCATTCTATAAAAGGTCTCCTCAATTTAAGTGTTATTTGGACGCTTAAATTATAGAATTCTGCCGTTTATGTACATGTGTGTGCCATTATAATTATGTGCTAAAATGGCTCAGCATGAAATTGTCAGGGGCTATTCACAGGGGAAGAACATAGACAGGGTTGACATTAACATGCTTAATCTAGAAAATAATGTGAATTACATGTGTAAATGTCACAGCCATGCTACATTGAGGCCAGCACCCTGTCTCTGCTGGTGGATATTCTGCGTCACAAGTATTTTTATTCTTTCCAAACCAGCATTAAAGTTGGAAAGAATTACATGGAGGGCGTATTCTTATGTGTTCATAAACCATAAATTTAGGTGCTAACATTTCAGATAATTAGGAGTTCTTTGAAGGTACTGAACAATTATACATATACTGCAGCAGGACATGATTTATCCACTCCTACCGTAGCTGAGATAATATTTAACAATCTCTCTGACCTCATGTGCAACTTTCTTTAAAATCAGTCACTTTATTTTCTAACTCTTCTTACTCTCTTACCTAATCTATATGTCACATCTTTGCTTTACCTTTCACTATCAATTAAAATGTTCTATTACATATTGTGTTGACATTGTAAATAGTATACTATGCTATACTTTGTATAGTTATTTGAATATTTTTTACTGCTGTAGTTGTCTACTGCTTATGTTTGATTTATTCTGACTATACACTGCTTTGAGTGAATTCCTTCAAAAAGGTGGTAAATAAATCCTAATAAATAAATAAATGAAATAAGGTTTACTAGTGTTCTTATTCAATAGGTACTATTGCTGGGTACCTTTTCACTTAGGAGTCACTGCCACAGAAAAGCCACAAAAACTGAGTGGGGGATATAAGACAAGGAAGAAGAGGAATGGGAGCAGTAGAATAAGAGGTGGTTTCTGATGTTAATATTTTTTTTCAAAAAGGCAGTTTATCCTATAATTTTTTTATGCAACAGGGCATTTTATCAATGTTTGCTACAATCTAAAACTCGAAGCCATATTGTTACGGTATATTGTCTGGACCAAGCCTCAGTAAGGAACAGTGCCCTTTCATTTAAGTAGACTGCGTCAGCATATCCCTATGAGCTAACAACTCTCATGATCCTAAATACTGTTCTAAACACTAAAGGCATTTCGATCTAGCTCACAGTTTTCTCAGTAGTTCTATATTTAGTTTCAATAACTATTTTACTGTCCCCAGAGCTTATAATCTAAGTTTGAACATGATTATACAAAAGTATAGAATTCAAAGGAGCATGGCTTATGAAATTTTCCAACCTCACTCTTTACATTTGTCTATGTTGCCTGTGGGTTGGCAGATGTGGGGGGTATTTATGTATAGCTTCTGAGTCTGTGAATGTATGCATATGTATGTTGGTTAGTGAGGGGTAGTTGTATGGGTATGACAGTTCGGGGATAGTTTTACAGGTTGGGGCAATTTGGAGAGTGGTGGGGACAGTTGTGGGGGGGAATACGTTTGGGGGAAATGATTTTGGATGGTTTGGGATTAGTTGCAGGTGGTAGGTTTTGGGGTAGGGCAGTTTGGGGGTTATGAAGAGTTAATAGCAGGGCAGAAGACGTTTGAAAGGTACAGTTCCCTAATTGCTATGTTTCTATTTATCTTAGTTTCTGTGCTGTAGAAGCTGGAACTGCTAGCACCATAGAAATAAGTTAGACCTCTTTTTTTTTTGGGGGGGGGGGGGGAGACATGCTTGTTTCTCTGGATCCCTTAAGTCCAATCTGGCCCACTGGTGAACTTGATGTGGGGGGGGGGGGGGGTTCACCCGGTTTCCTCCCATGTCATTTTTCATCCTATTCCATTTAATTTTTGGACAATTATTTTGCTTCCAGACAGTCAGATGGACAGACAGACATTTTTAACTCCTTTTGTATAATTATTTTCAGCTTCTGTTGGGTTGGAAAGAATAAAAAGAGGTGGAGAACAGCCATCTGTCTATGGGGAGAAAAACAAAGTGAAAAAGCACGAGTTTGAAGATGAGCCAGGGCTTGCAGAGAAATAATCCCCCCTCCCCACAAAAAAAAACCAAAACAAAAAACAATGGCCAAATCATTTTTATGAGAGAATCAGTTCCAGCTTCTGCAGCACAGAAACAAAAAGAAACAGGGCAGTTAGGGAATTCTTCCTTTCAATCTGCTCCCAATATGCCCCTCCACACCACAAACTGCTCTACCGATATGTCAGACCTGTGAGTTCTTGTACCAAGTAGAGCGCTGCCAAGCCCGGTACTCGGACCAGGTTCTGCTTGGTGGCCGGACAACCCCGGATTTCACCTGCGCTAACCGCCGTTCCCCAGAGGTTGAGCCCCTAGGTGCGGGTGGCCAGCAGGGCTTACGAGATGGAGCAGGCAGCGGGTGATGAACTTGACAGCCAGACAGGCAGCAGGCAAGAGAGTGATCCAGGTACAGGCAGAGTCAGTAGATAGGCAGCAGACATGAGAGTAATCCAGGTACAGGTAAGGCAGGCAGCAGACACAAGAGTAATCCAGGTACAGGCAAAGTCAGTAGGCAGGCAGCAGACACAAGAGTAATCCAGGTACAGGTAAGGCAGGCAGCAGACACAAGAGTAATCCAGGTACAGGCAAAGTCAGTAGGCAGGCAGCAGACACAAGAGTAATCCAGGTACAGGTAGAGTCAGTAACGAAGAACAAAGTAGAGGAGAAGCACACTATTGAGCAAGTAACACCTATCAAAGTAGAAGCCGAATCAAGGAGTCTAGGGAGAGATCAGCTGATAAATTGCTGGCGTCTGACATCATCAGGAAGAAGGGGCACAGCCATAGGACAAGAGCAAGGGAAGGAGGAACTGGAAGACCAATAGGAGAGAAGGGAAGCCAGGCAGAGGAAGAGCAGACCCAGGTGGGTGGAAGCAAAGCAATCAAGGAGCCTAGAAGCCAGGCAGAGAGACAGCAGAGCCAGGTGCATGGAAGCAAAGCAATCAAGGAGCCTGCAGCCAGAGAAGAAGTATACACACATGGCTCAAAGCTGTGCCAGTCAAGTGTGCATGAAGATGGGACCCTGCACAGCCCAAAGACGCCGTTTGTGTTGAGGTAGGGGACATGACACGATATGTCCCTGCAACTCTCAAAACTACCCCCAGCAACTGCTCCACCACCCCATGATATACCCCCAGCAACTGCTCCACCACCCCATGATATACTCTCAATCACTACAATTAACTTCTCCCCCATTACTCCCAAAATGATCCCCTCCTAAAACAACCCCCCCAATTAGCCCCATATAACACATGCAGCACACACACAGACTAAAAATAATTCGCTAGTTATGATGTGCTCCATTTTACGTTATTCAGATATTTCAACTTTCTATTTCTACTGTGAAACCAACTGATTGAATTGTACAGTTTTCTTATTAAGAACATAAGGATTGCCATATTGGGTCAGACTGAAGGTCCATTATCTTGCTTCCAATAGTGGCCAATCCAGGTCACAAAGTTCTCGCAGAATTTCAGAGTAGCAAGATTCCATGCTACCGACACCAGGGATAAATAATGGCTTTCCCCAAGTCTACCTTAACAGTAGTTTAAGGACTTTTCCTTCAGGAGCTTGGCCAAACCTTATAAAAACTCAGATATTCTAACAGCTTTTACCATAAATTCCAGCACCGAGTTTCAGAGCTTAACTATTCACTGAGAGGAAAAATAATGTTCTCCCATTTATTTTAAAGTATTACCATGTACAAAAGAACACTGGGACAGACCAAAGGTCCATCAAGCTCGGTATCCTGTTTCCAACAGTGGCCAATCCAGGTTACAAGTACCTGGCAAGATCCCAAAACAGTACAATACATTTTATGCTGCTTATTCTAGAAATAAGCAGTGGATTTTCCCAAGTCCATCTTAATAACGACTTACGGACTTTTCTTTTTGGAGTGTCTCCTTGCTTGTGTCCTTCAGTTTTAAACAGTTTTTAAAAAATTGAACTTCAAATGCAGTACAAAACTAATATCCACAATATAAATAGTTCAATATTTTCAAAATAAAACAAAAACTCTTTACCCTCTCAACCTCAACTAAACCACCCCTTGTAAAAATCTCCATTATTGTTGGGCTTAACTTCAAAACAAGCTTTAGTAAACTGGAACCTATAAAAATCATAAAAATTTATACAATATGTTCTGAAAACCAAAATGATTTCTCAAGTATGACCTATTCCTCCCCTCCCTCCATCCATCCATACTCTCTGGGAAACAACTATGTTGAACAACCATCACTCTAACCTTCATCCCTTCCCACATATCAACAGAACTAGTTACAACCCTTCTCCAAACTGAAAACTATAACCCCCGTCCAACCTCCACCCCAGGCAGTCAACAGTTCAGGTGCTGCTTGGCTTTCTGTCAGAAGCAAGGGGCTCTTGTTTCTTATAATCCCCCATGTTCTTAAAGTTGAAAAACCGTCTCTCTCTGTCTACTCCCCATCCACCCCTTCATACCATATTAGGGTTTGGCCCATCTTTGAGTTAATCATCTTTCTGTCAGATCCCTCCTATACCTCATTCAGGAGACAATGCTTGTATACACGATTCCCAAATAAAAAGAAATTATTTCTTCTGTTTCAGGGTTAAGCTTGCTTCCTTTGCCTCCCAATGAACCAGACAAAGCAGATTCCTCCATTTCTAAAAGGAGGGTGGTTTAGTTCACCTTTGTACTTTTTGCAAGAGTAAAACAACTAATTCATGTTTACCTGTTCTACTCCTTTCAGGATTTTGTAGACCTCCATCATTTCCTTCTCTCAACCATCTCTTCTCCAAGCTGAAGAGCCCTAACTTCTTAGCCCATGCCTCATATGATAGAAATCCCATTCCCTTAATCATTCTGGTCGCCCTATTCTGAACCTTTTCTAAATCTGCTATATCTTTTTTGATATATGGCGAACACATTGCACACAATACTCATGATGAAGTTGCAGCATGGAGCGATATAGAGGCATTATAATATTATTAATCTTATTTTCAAGTCCTTTTCTAATAATTCTTAACACTGTTTGCTTTTTTCGCGGAAGACTTCAACATATTGTCCTCAATAACACCTACATAGATCTTTTTTTTTTTGGGTGGCGATTCCTAATGTGGAAACTAGCATCAAGTAGCTATGAATTGGATTACTCTTCCCAACATGCATCATTCTGCACTTGTTCATATTAAATTTCATCTGCAATTGGAATGCGCACTCTTCCAATCTCCCCTAAGGTCCTCTTCATAGATGGTCGATGACTCAGATGTTTGGGGAGGCTGAAGTGGATGAAGCTAATGCAGGGTGGGATGGGGTATGATGGGATAAATATAAATCTTTGGGGTTGCAGCACCTGTACCTGTGGGAGCACTTCTGGACACAGCAACTGTACCTGTGGGAGTACTTCTGAACACAGCAGGGAAGGGCCCCTTCACTGTGTTGCTCTGGTGCAGCTGCACCAGCTGCCTCCCCCCACCACCTCTAACTAATGGTAATATGTACATTGAAAACACTCCAGTGAATTGTATGCTACAAAAGGCAAAATAAAGCACCAAAATAGAACACTTTAAACAGAACAATATTTGCAGCGTTCAGGAAATATACGTTGGTACTTTAACTCTTCCAGTCAGTTCTAGCTTCCCAATCCAGCATCTTCCTCTTGGTCATGAGAACAGTGATGTTCAACAGCACTGAGCAGTGATAAAATCATTTGCTCATCAATGTCTTAGTAGGTTGCCAAATGGCCACCAGGTTTCAAATCTGCTGCCCTTTATTGTTGAGTTACCAAACATGTTTGATTATGTATTATCTGTATTAGCTGCACCTTGTGGTTAGAGCAGCAGGCTGAGAACCAGGCAAGCCAGGGTTTAAATCCAAATGCCACTCCTTGAGATTTTAGAAAAGTCAGTTAAACCTTCCATTGCCTCAGGTACAAACTTTGGGCCCTGTTTCCTAACCGGCGCTAGCATTTTTAGAGCACACTAAAAATTAGCACGCACTAATGCTAGAGACACCCATAGGACTATATGGATGTCTCTAGCTTAAGTGTGCACTGATTTTTAGTGTGTGCTAAAAACGCTAGTGCACCTTAGTAAACAGGGCCCTTTGACTGTAAGTCCTCCAGGGACAGGAAAATACTTAGTATACCTAAATGTAACTCACTTTGAGCTACTACTGAGCATGTTATGAGCTAAATCCAAATCCTAATATTAGGCATATTGAAAAGTAATACAAAAACTTAAAGTCACTACTATACCATAAGAACATAAGAATAGTCAGACTGAGTCTGATCAATGGTCCATCTAGCCCAGTATCCTGTTTCAACAGTGGCCAATCCAGGCCACAAGTACCTGACAGAAACCCACACAGTAGCAACACTCTATGATATCAATCCCAGGGTAAGCACTGGCTTCCATATGTCCATCTCAATAGCAGACTATGGACGTTTCCTCCAGGAATTTGCCTATAATCACACTGTATATTTTCAAAGCACTTAGCCTTCCAAAGTTCCATAGGTTTCTATGGAACTTTGGAAAGCTAAGTGCTTTGAAAATATACTATATAGTAACATAGTAGATGACGGCAGAAAAAGACCTGCACGGTCCATCCAGTCTGCCCAACAAGATAACTCATATGTGCCACTTTTTGTGTATACCTTACCTTGATTTGTACCTGTCTTTTTCCGGGCACAGACCGTATATGTCTGCCCAGCACTATCCCCGCCCACCAACCACCAGCCCTGCCTCCCAACACCGGCTCTGGCACAGACCGTATAAGTCTGCCCACCACTATCCCCGCCTCCCAACCACCAGCCCCACCTCCCACCACCTGCTCTGGCACAGACTGTATAAGTCTGCCCAGCACTATCCCCACCTCCCACTACCGGCTCTTGCCTCCCAATCTCGGCTAAGCTCCTGAGGATCCATTTCTTCTGAACAGGATTCCTTTATGTTTATCCCATGCATGTTTGAATTCCGTTATCGTTGTCATCTCCACCACCTCCCGCGGGAGGGCACTCCAAGCATCCACTACTCTCTCCAGAAGTCACACAGCAAGGGCTCACCTGTTAAAAGGCAGCAGTGTACACAATGAAGTACAACATCAATACACCTATTGGGAAAACTGAATGGATCCATCCTATTCAGACATTCAATGCTAACACAATACCTGTTTTTTTTCCACATACAAACACAGACAGGCCCTCACCAAGTAAAAAAAAAAAAAAGTAACCACAAATGAAAAATAGAAATATGTAGACAAAAAATTAAATGAAACCCCAAGATACCAGTCTCTGCAATCAGTGCACCACCACAAAAAAAAAAAACCACACCACACCTGTGATGCATTTCCCTCTGTACTTGCAAAATATAAACATAACAGATGTAAATTTCAAAAACCGACAAATTCTACTCACTACATTTAAAAAAAATAAACAAATGAAACAAAAATAGATAGGGCCTCTTTTACTAACCACAATTGTGATTCCCGGCATGGCAAATGCGTCGCAATTTGCCACGCAGGAATCACTAGAGACATTTTGTAAAAGAGGCCCATAATAAGGTGATACCTGTTTATTGAATTAATTTAATAATTTCTTTTGACTAGCTTTTGGAGTTTACTGGCCTGAGGAAGGAGGTTTAGACCTCTGAAAGCTAGTCAAAAAAATGTATTTAGTCCAATAAAAAGATGGTCATCTTATTTTATATTTTTTGTTTTATTTTTATTAACCTTTAAAAATTGGACTAACATCTACCACACTATTTCACTCTACATTAAAAATAAAATTTTCTTTTACCTTTGCTATCTCGCATTTAATTTTTCTAATTGTGCAGGTCACAGTCTGGTTACTGCCTTTCCGTCTTCTCTTATCTCTTTCCATATCTCCTGTCCATTTATCATTTTTCTCTCTTCTCACATCTTCTTCTACATCAAGTTCTATTTATTTGATTAACCGCTTAAAAGACAAATTCACCAAAGCAGAGTACAATACATAAAATGTACAAAATAAATATGAAAAGAACACCAATAAATCAATAGAAAAGAACAGTACAAGTAAAAAAGAAAACCTACTGCATGTGCTGCATCCCTAGGACCAAAATGAACAATCCCCCTTACTCACTGCCCCAACAAAAAGGAAACAGTTCCTATTATCTCTGTATTGAAGGCCTCCCTAAAATATTGTGCCTTCAGTAAATGCTTAAATGTTAACTGGGAAGATTTCACCCACAAAACTCCAGGTAGTTGGTTCCATTATATGAGACTCATCACGCTAAACATTGGGCTATATATCGAGCTCAAGAAAACCTGGCAAAGTGATGGAACAGTTAAAGAGGATTGCTGAGAGGACCTCAAAGCTCAGGTTGGGGTATAGGGTAGTAATAATTGCCTAAGAAATAATGGCCAGCCTGTCTGTAAAACCTTATGAATCAAAACCAAAATTGTAAATGAAATATAAAAGGCTACCTGCGCTAGTGTTCCTCCCTTAAAAGGAGGGTCACATGGTCAAAACTTGTCAGCCCATACAAAAGTTTCACCGTCACATTCTGGATCGGCTGAAGATGTTTAAGCTCTCTCTGAGTAAGTACCCTGAACAAGGCATTGCAGTAATCTAAATGCAAAAGAACTACTACATGAATAATAATATCAAACGAGGTACTGAACAAATTTGTCTCTGTTTAAAAAAAAACAAAAAACACTTTTTAACCACCAAAAACACATGGCATCTGAAAAAAAAAACTGAGAGTCAAGTTCATGAGAAAGGAGAATCTGCATCCCATCAATTAATAATGGAACAGAGGGAATTGTATATGTAGATCTACAAAAATACACTGCCTGGATTTTATTCATAATCAACTGCATTCTGTGTGTTCCCAACCATTGAGTAATCTGAGAAAAAACAGAATTCAGACATTTCAAGGACTGAGTATCCCACACATTCAAAGCCACTAAAATTTGGATGTCATCTACATAAATGGAGGGGATAAACCCCAAAGACTGAAACAGCACTGCTAAGGGCGCCAAGGTGATGTTGAACAAAATTGAGACTAACAATGAGCCCTTAAGCACCCCACACGGAAGGGAAAAGCCTGATGAATATTCAGACCCCCAGAAAACCTGATAAACACGATCTGATAGATAAGAATGAAACCACTGTAAAAGATTGGAAGGCAAGCCAATATCACACAAGTGGTTTAACAACAACTGATGGTCCACTAATCCAAATGCTGCAGAGAGGTCAACAGATGACAAAAAGACAATTTTCTCTTCACTCAGCATTTCTTGAATAATTGTCACAAGACCTACCAAAGCACTCTTAGTACTTTAATTAGTATGAAATCCTGTCTGATTGGGATGTAATTCTGCGTGTTGATCCAAAAAAAAGAATTTTCACCCAATATTCAGCAAGCTTTGAAAAAAATGGTAAATGTGCTATTGGTCAATAATTACAATACAATAGCCTTGCTCACACTATAGACTTTTTGGTGAGGTCTAATAGTAGCCTTTTTCCAAGCCAAAGGCACATAAACCAAACTGAAACTATCTTAAATCATCTTAAAAAGAAATGGAAGAAAACACACATAAAAACGTTTTAACACAGGAGCATCCATATCTGACACTGATATTTTTCTTCGTGCTTTTTTTCCATTTTCTGCCTCTTTGACCACTCAGACTTATTTCATTCTTACTATCCATCTTTCATTTTCCCTGCTTTCTAATTTCCTTCCCTCACCCATGTGTCTCCCTCTCCCTGCCTGCAATACTCTCCTCTCTGTTTCTCACCCTCCATCTGTCTCTTTGTCTCCATCTCCACCTCCCCTACCATGCAGCATCTCTTCTCTCTCTTCCCTGCCCCAGTCATCTAGGATCTCCACTCTCTCTCCGACCACACCATACTATCTAGGATCTCTTCTTTGTCTGTCTGTCTGTCTCTCTCTCCCATCATTCAACAATGCACCTTTGTCTCTCCCCCCACCACTGCCCCTCCCTCTCTTCATTCTAACATCACCCTTCAGCCTTTCTTCTCCCACCATTCAGCACTGCCTGTTTCTCTTTCCACTATCAGCCCCCACCCCCCACCAAATATCTAGCTTTGCACCTCTGTTTCTTCCCTCCCCCTATAATCCTCTCTCTTTCTTATTTCCTACCTCTAGCATTACTTTCTTTCTTTTTCCTCCCCCCAGCTGCAAAAAGAAAAACATACTGGAACTTCCCCTCCCTGCTGCCTTTCTGCCTGACACACTGCCTCTCCCATTCATTGGCCATCAGTAAACAAAGTCTGTGCATGGTGCCATAGAGCTCCGCATGTCACTGACAGATCTGCCGGTCCCATACACTATGATGCAACTTTCTGTTTGGGCAGGAAACAGCAGAGCTGTCAGAGATCTACAGCTTCACTCACAGACTTTGTTGATGGCCACTGAATCAGGGAGGCAGCAGGTCAGGCAGAAAGGCAGCAGGGAGGAGAAGCTACAGATTATATTTCATGCTGTGCTGCTGCAAAATTGGGACGCAGGGCTCCAAAAGAGAAGATGGCTGCACTTGGGCTGGGGAAGCTTAGCCTCCCCAAGCCTCTTATACAGGGTGCCTATGGTCTTCCTGCAATTTCCCACAGTCTGCATGCAATACAATAACTAATATCTGCCAGCATGGGCAGGGCCAGATTAAGATAACGGCAAACTAGTTACAATCCAAAATTTAAGGAGGCCTTACCATAAATTGGGAAGAGAGATTATCAACTGTCTGGCTGCATTTTCAGGATTCAAGAGATATTAATATATTAGATATTAAATTAATATTTATATTAATGTCCAAAAGCTAGCAAAATGGTTAACATTTTTCAGAATTTGAAACCTCTAGCTGCTGATCTCAAATTCTGCCTGCGAAACCTGTGCACAGGATTCGGCCAATTCAAAAGCAGTAAGGACTGAGCACTGGAATGCTGATCTAATAATAAAAAATGAGAAGGTAAGCTGGGGGAAGGTCTTGTACTGTATAAGGGAAGTTCCTTCATGTGGTGGGAGGAAGAAAAAAAATAAAGGGCCACACTCCTAATGCATTTCTATGGGAAAAACAAGTCCAACTGCTGCAGAATACATACACTGATCTACTGTAACATTGCAGTTAAGGAATGCACCTTTCAAATAGCCCTCCTATTCCAATCACAGAGAAGCAAAGAACCCATAGAAATATAAATATACACACATACATATGAACACATGCATGACCACATAGGAACACACATTCAGATATACAAATGCAATAATGCACACACACAAAAACTAGGACTGCTGATCAATCATTCAACATGTGCGATTAAGGCGCAAATGCTAATCGCGATTAACATTATTAATGTCATTAACATTGACCACACAGCCCTGAAATTAGGCTTTTATCCACTTCCAGAAGGCAGCCCCCAAAAGCATTTCCTGGCTGGGCCAGGCAGAGGCAGTCTGTTTCAGTTGCTGTGTCAGCTGGTGACACACAGCACGCTTTGAGGACTGCAGGGGAAAGGGGTGTGCAAAAATGGGAATTAGAGAGACGTCATTCCCGTGTACATGGGGGAGGGGGGTTGTAGAAACCCTGGTCCTGTGCAGGGTGGGGATGGGGGCATAGACATAGAGGGATGATGGAGTTGTGGAAGGTAAGGAGTGAGGGTGGGTTTACTACCCCAGGAACCCCTACAACTGGGTGGCCCTAGGCATTTTCCCAAGCTTGGTCAATGGTAGCTAAGCCCATGGCTTAGCTGTTGTAATGAAAAGTGGCATATCAAATGAATTCAAACCTGAATCTTATTTCTTCTGCTATTCACTGAATCTTATAGTTTCACAATCTTTTTTTTTTAATTATATATTTTTATTTTGTTTACATAATAAACAAATGCATAAGCAATATCGGCATTAAATGAAAAGAAAAATAAAATCTTCCTATAGAAATTATCAACTTTGTCCACATATATTTAGATCCAGATACCAGAAAAAAAAAAAAGAAGAAAAGAATACTTCATCAATGGAGCAGTAGAAAGCCTAATAACACACGCAGCCGATATACAGCATAATTTTAACTAGTGGTTGCAGCCAAGGAGACCCTAACACCTTCTTTAGAATTAATAAATTCCAGCAGTTTCTTTGGGTCAAAAAAGACATAGTTAATCAAATTTAGAAACACTAAGCACCTACAGGGAAATTTCAATACAAACAATCCACCTAGGTTGAGAATTCTTGGTTTTAAAGCCAAGAATTCTCTCCTTTTTTTCGTGTGTTCCTTGCTAAATCAGGAAAAATTTGGATTTTAGATTCCAGAAAAACAGCATTTATATGACGGAAATAAGAGCAAAAAGGTAAAATTATGTATCATACCTGATAATTTTCTTTCCATTAATCATAGCTGATCAATCCATAGACTGGTGGGTTGTGTCCATCTACCAGCAGGTGGAGATAGAGAGCAAACTTTTGCCTCCCTATATGTGGTCATGTGCTGCCGGAAACTCCTCAGTATGTCGATATCAAAGCTCCATCCGCAGGACTCAGCACTTAGAGAATTACACCCACAAAGAGACACTCTGCCCAGCTCACCACCGCCGAAACGGGGGAGGGGAATTAACCCAGCTCATCCCCACACAAGTGGGGGAGGGGAATCCGTCCAGCTCATGCCCGCGGAGCGGGGGAGGGACACCACCCCGCCGATGCGGGGGGATCTGGCTTATCCTGCAACCGCAACCGCGGGAGGAGCTGACTGACCCTACCACCGCCGAAGCGGGAGGGGTACAAAGCTGCCCTACAGCCGCACGAAGCGGGAGGGAGTGCCGGCAGAATTTAAGTCTCAATCCAGCCCCGTAAAACGGAGGGGAGAGGAATGCAGCAGCTCACTGTAACACAAACTCGTCTCAACTCTTGAAGAATCCAAGTGAAAAAACTTGAACACGAAGTCCTCCTGAAGTCACTGAAGACTAAACTTGAACCTAAAATTCAACCAGAATATAAACAGTACAGATATCTGGGAGGGGCTATGGATTGATCAGCTATGATTAATGGAAAGAAAATTATCAGGTATGATACATAATTTTACCTTCAATATCATCATGCTGATCAATCCATAGACTGGTGGGATGTACCGAAGCAGTACTCACCCAGGGCGGGACATTGAAATCCCTGACCTCAACACTGAAGCTCCAAACCGGGCCTCCGCCCGAGCAGCCACAGTCAAGCGGTAATGCTTGGAGAATGTATGGGCCGATGCCCAAGTTGCCACCTTGCATATCTCTGCCAAGGAGACGGACCCGGCCTCTGCCATCGAGGCCGCCTGAGCTCTAGTGGAGTGAGCCTTCAGCTGGATAGGCGGCACCTTCCCCGCGGCCACATAAGCCGCTGCAATGGCTTCCTTGACCCATCTTGCCACTGTAGGCTTAGCAGCCTGCAGACCCTTACGAGGACCTGCAAACAGGACAAACAGATGATCCGATTTCCGGAAATCATTGGTCACTTCCAAGTATCTGATGATAACTCGTCTCACATCCAGATATTTGAGAGCAGAGAATTCCTCTGGGTAGTCCTCCCTACGAAAGGAAGGGAGACAGAGCTGCTGATTCACATGGAAGCGAGAAACAATCTTGGGCAGGAAGGAAGGCACTGTGCGAATAGTCACTCCTGCCTCAGTGAACTGCAGAAAAGGCTCTCGACATGAGAGCGCCTGGAGCTCGGAAACTCTTCTGGCTGAAGTGACAGCCACCAAAAAGACTGCTTTCAACGTCAGGTCTTTCAGAGATGCCCTCGACAAGGGTTCAAAAGGCGGCTTCTGCAAGGCTCTTAGTACCAGGTTGAGATTCCACGCAGGCACCAGAGTGCAGAGGAGGGCGCAGGTGATTAACTCCCTTGAGAAAGCGCACCACATCTGGCTGCGAAGCCAGGGAAGCACCCTTCAGGCGGCCCCTGAAGCAAGCCAGAGCCGCTACCTGGACTTTAAGGGAACTGAGCGACAGGCCTTTCTCCAGACCTTCTTGCAGGAACGCCAACACTGAAGAAATTGGAGCAGTGAAGGGAGAAAGTGAGCCCGCTTCACACCACGCTGCAAAGGTACGCCAAACCCTGGCGTAAGCCGTAGAAGTAGAGCGCTTCCTCGCTCTCAGCATAGTGGCGATGACCTTGTCTGAGAAGCCCTTCTTTCTCAGACGCTGCCGCTCAATAGCCAGGCCGTAAGACCAAAGGGGGAGGGATCCTCCATCACCACGGGACCCTGATGTAACAGGCCCTGCTCCACTGGCAGCCGCAGAGGATGGTCCACTGAGAGCCTGATCAAGTCCGCATACCAGGGACGTCTGGGCCAATCCGGACCCACCAGGATTATCCGGCCCGGATGCTTTGCCACCCGGTCTAGCACCCTGCCCAACATGGGCCAGGGCGGGAACACATAGAGAAGCTCTTGTGTTGGCCACTGTTGGAGAAGAGCATCTACTCCCAGGGATCGAGGGTCCCGTCCTCTGCTGAAAAAGTGCGGCACTTGGCCGATGACGCCATCAGATCTAGGCTCGGCTGGCCCCAGCGCTTCGTGATGTCCAAGAACGCCTGAGCAGATAGCTGCCACTCTCCGGGCTCCAAGGTATGGCGACTGAGAAAGTCCACCTTGACATTCATGACTCCGGCAATGTGGGCCGCTGACAGCTGTTCCAGGTTCGCTTCCGCCCACTGGCATAGATTCATGGCCTCCTTGGCTAGAGGGGCGCTCTTGGTACCTCCCTGGCGGTTGACATAGGCCACAGCCGTGGCATTGTCCGACAGGACCCGCACTGGCTTCAACGCCAGTACCGGGATGAACTCCAAAAGCGCCAACCGAATGGCTCTGAGTTCCAGGAGGTTGATAGACCACTTTGCCTCTGCAGGAGACCAGAGCCCCTGCGCTGTCCTTCCCAAGCAGTGGGCTCCCCAGCCCGACAAAGAGGCGTCCGTCGTGACGACAATCCACTCCGGGGTCACCAGAGGCATTCCTGCAGACAACTTGTCTGTCTGCGTCCACCAGCTCAGCGCCTTGCGCACTGCTGGGTCCAAGGGAAGGCGCACAGCATAATCCTCCGACATCGGAGTCCAGCGCTGCAGCAGAGAGTGTTGTAGTGGTCTCATATGAGCCCTGGCCCAGGGCACTACTTCCATCGTGGCCGTCATAGAGCCCAACAGCTGCACATAGTCCCAAGCCCGAAGAGGAGAGGCTACTAGGAACTGGTCCACCTGAGCCTGAAGCTTGACAATCCGATTGTCTGGCAGGAACACTCTGCCCACTTGGGTGTCGAATCGAACTCCCAGATACTCCAGGGACTGAGTTGGGCGCAGCTGGCTTTTCTCCCAGTTGATGATCCACCCCAGGGAGCTCAAAAGAGCAACCACCCGGTTCACAGCTTTGCCGCACTCTGCATAAGAGGGGGCTCAGATCAACCAGTCGTCCAGATAAGGATGGACTTGTACTCCTTCCTTCCTCGGGAAGGCCGCGATGACCACCATTACTTTGGAGAAGGTCCGCAGAGCAGTAGCCAACCCGAACGGGAGGGCTCTGAACTGGAAGTGTCGGCCCAGGACTGCAAAACGCAGAAAGCGTTGATGAGGAGGCCAGATGGGAATATGCAAGTACGCTTCCTTGATGTCCAAGGATGCCAGGTACTCCCCTGCCTTCACTGCCGCTATAGCAGAGTGGAGAGTCTCCATGCGAAAGTGCCGAACTTTCAAGGCCCGATTGACCCCTTTGAGGTCGAGGATAGGCCGTACAGAACCTCCTTTCTTTGGTACCACAAAGTAAATGGAGTAACGTCCCTTGCCAAGCTGATTTTCTGGCACCGGAACGACCGCACCCAGGCGGATCAGATTGTCCAAGGTCTGCTGCACTGCCACAGCTTTGACCGGAGACTTGCAGGGAGAGAGTACAAACCCGTCTCTTAAGGGTCGGCAGAACTCTAGCTTGTAGCCGTCTCTGATGACTTCCAGCACCCAAGCGTCTGAAGTTATTGTGGTCCACTCGCCCAGAAACGAGGACAGCCGCCCTCCAATCTGCACTGGGGCGTGGACCAAGGCCCCGTCATTGGGTACGAGACCCTGGGGGAGGACCGGAGGGAGCACCTCCGGGACGGCGGTCTCTGCGAAAGGAATGCTGCTTGGGGGAGAAGATCCTCTTGAAGGAAGAGGGGGCAGAGGAGCCCGACCTGCCCGGGCGGTACCGACGGGCTTCCTGAAACCGTCCTCTGGAGGTACCGGGGCGAGTACTAGCCCGAGCCCTGACCTCTGGTAACTTCTTGCCCTTAGACGTGCCAAGATCGGTCACGATTTTGTCCAGCTCGACCCCAAAGAGCAGCTTGCCTTTAAAAGGCAATCTAGCCAGGCGGGATTTAGAGGCGTGGTCAGCAGACCAATGCTTCAGCCAAAGCCACCGCCGCGCAGAGATTGTCTGAGCCATGCCTTTAGCTGAGGCCCTCAAGACATCATACAGCAAGTCTGCCAAATAGGCTAAGCCCGATTCCAGGGCCGGCCAATCAGCCCTCAAGGAATGAGCCGAGGGGGAAGCCCGCTGCACCATAGTCAGGCACGCCCTGGCCACATAGGAGCCGCAAACTGAGGCCTGCAAACTTAAAGCAGCCGCCTCAAAGGACGACCTTAAGGCCGCTTCCAATCTTCTGTCTTGGGCGTCCTTTAGGGCCGTGCCACCTTCCACCGGCAACGCCGTTTTCTTAGTCACCGCAGTGATTAAAGAATCCACGGTAGGCCACAGATAGGCCTCACGTTCACTTTCAGGCAAAGGATAGAGGCGGGACACAGCCCTAGCCACTTTAAGGCTCGCTTCCGGGACATCCCATTGAGCCGAAATTAAGGTGTGCATGGCATCATGCACGTGGAAGGTTCTAGGCGGGCGCTTCGTCCCCAGCATAATGGCGGAGCCAACAGGGGCTGAGGGAGAGACGTCCTCCGGAGAGGAAATCTTCAAAATGCCCATGGCCTGCATGAACAGGTTGGGCAAATCCTCTGAACTAAAGAGCCGCGCTGCAGAGGGGTCATCCGCTCCATCCGAGCGGGGATCCGTCTCCTCCAAGGAATCCGCAAAGGACCGTTGGGAGAACTCAGATACGCTGCCCTCATCTACATCGGAGGAGACAAAGTCCTCCAAGGCCTGGGAATCAACCCGAGGGCGTTTACCTCCGGGGGCCTCAACCTCTTTACCAGACGAGGGAGCAGGGGCAGCGTTTTGCATAAGGAAGGCCTGATGCAGCAGCAAAACAAACTCGGGGGAGAAACCCCCCAGACTGTGCACTTCCGCAGCCTGGGCTACAGCCCTAGATGCACCCTCAACCGGCGCTCGCAAGAGCGGGGGAGAGACATGCTGCGCATCCAAGATGGCGTCCGGCGTGACACTCCGCGAAGGAGCCGCGCGGGAAGAACGGCGCTTAACTTTAGCTGCTTTTGTGCCGTCGCCCAAATTAAGGGCGTTCATGGCATTAATGTCTCCCACCTCAAGGGCGGCCCAAGAAGAAGCCGTCCGAGCCGCGTGGCCGGCCAAGATGGCGGAGGCGAGCAGCGGGGGATGGGCGTTTATGGCGGGAAAAACCGCCACACCGGAGGAAGGACCGGGACACTCATCGGTCACGAAACTGTCACCCAACAAGGGCGAATCAGACTTTAAGACCCCCGCATCCCCTCTAGAAGCGCCCAAGCGATCCGGGGAGCGACTCTTTGCGCCCTCGCCCTCCGACGCCATAGGCCACGTAGAGATCAATCGGGGAACCCCCTGCCCGCTATAAAAAGGTAAAAATTACCTGCTTTCCGCTCCGAGCTGTAACGACCTGGTGTCCCAGTGAGTAGCTGCAATAAACGTTTAAATAAACGTCGAAATAAACGCCTTTAAGGACGTTCAAATTTTTTTTTTTTTTTAATGGAGCCAGCGGGAGGGGGGAGAAAAGGAGGGACCTGGCGCCACCAGGTTTGCACTTGCTCAAGAAGAGCCCTCAACCCCAGGCACTCAACAAAACCTAAAAATTAGGCTTGGAGGCCTAGCCAGAGCTGCTGCTGTGTGTGACCACCACCTGCTGAGATAGAGAACATACTGAGGAGTTTCCGGCAGCACATGACCACATATAGGGAGGCAAAAATTTGCTCTCTATCTCCACCTGCTGGTAGATGGACACAACCCACCAGTCTATGGATTGATCAGCATGATGATATGGAAATATTATTTCTGTCCGACTCTAGGGCAAAAGTCACTAGCAGGGTAGTCCGTTCCATTATTACCAGGGCCGTGCCAACCCAGTAAGCGGGGTAAGCACGGCAGGGGGGCGCCTGCCTTCAAGGGCGCCGCCGCCGCCAGCCGAGTCAGTGACAGTTCTAAAATTAAAAAATAAACCTCTCTGCACCTACCGCGTTGGCGCCTATGCGCATGCGCTGCCTTTCCGTGCGCAGCGCTCGTTCGTCTGTTTGGCAATGGCACCGCCCCCAGCCAGCTCTTCCACGAGGACCGAGTGTTGCCGCCGCCGCCACGTTGGAGTGCTGTTGAGAGGAGAGCCGGCGCCGCTGTTTGGATGGATTGAATGATGAGATCCGCTGCCTGCCCTGCCCGCTCCGCATTAATTTTGTGTTTTGCTGAGACTGACTGTGCTGTGGACATCATTGGTAAGAAGAAGACATCGCCTTGTTGTTTTCATTACTGTAATGGCTGGCGTGGCGTGGGCCTACTTATGGGGGATAAAGAAAGTGCATTTGAGGCTGCAGGTTGGGGGAACTGGAACCAGCTGCTGGGAAGAAAGGAAAGACAAGGCAAGGAAATTTCTGTGGGGGGGGGGGGGAAGAGAACAAGCTAGAATCAGGGAGGAAGGAAGGAGGGGAGACTAAGGGGACAGGAAAGGAAAACAAGTGCTGATGGAACAGAAAGGCAAAGAGGCAGATAGGGAAAACAAGGCAAGGAAATTTCTGTGTGTTGGGGGGGGGGGGGGGGGGGGAGAAGAGAACAAGCTAGAATCAGGGAGGAAGGAGGGGAGACTACAAGGGCACGAGGAAAGGAAGATAAGCTGACGGAACAGAAAGGCAAAGAGGCAGACAGGAAAAAAGCAAAGTGAGCCATTACCCCCCCCCCCCCCCCAAAAAAAAAAAAAAAATAGATGGCAAAATAAGTACAAAAATATATGAGCATCTTCAGCGTAATATTAGCATGCCTGCATGGTATTGTATAAAGGTTCCTGAGTAATAAATTGGATTGTGACATAAGGTCATCTGCTATAGAGAGATTCTATTCGACATGAGGTTTAAAGTGGTAGTGCTTAAATATAGGTAGCAAGGAGGGTAATCAATCATGTGATAGGCTTTCGGTTTTGTATCTGTGTAGTGTTATTATTTAGTGTTTAAGATGGATGATTATGGTATGCCTTCTTGAAAAGATCTGTTTTCAGTAGCTGTGTACAGATGTATGAGAAACTGGCTTTTAGAAAATTGAAATGAAATATGAACCTTTTTTTTGTTCAGCAATCCCTCAAAGATGCACGCCATCTTTCAGCTCCTATTTCCTTTGTATCTTGTGCCAAACCAGGGGGGGGGGGGCGCCAACTGATAGTCTGCAGGGGGGCACCAGAGACCCTTGGCACAGCCCTGGTTATTACTTCTAGAGAACTTTCCAGAAATTCAGTCACGTTTAAACCAGGTTGAGGTTGCTCAGTCAAAGATCTAGAAGTTCCCACTATATATTGGGCTCTGACTATGGGCGGATAGCCCTCAGCCAGAATTCCCAATATTTCACCAAAGTATTTTTTTAACATATCAAGGGCTGGAATAAGTGATGACTTAGGAAAGTTTAAAAACCTCAAGTTATTCCTTCTTCCTTGATTTTCTAAGTACTCAAGCTTACGAGCTTGAATATCTCTGTCCCTGATGACTGTCAAGGCAAAATTCTGTAACTGCGTGATTCACCTTCTAATGCATTAGTTTTATTTGCTTGAACTTCAATCTTGCCAGACACAGATTGATAAGATTGTTTTAGCTCCAAAATCTCTCCCTTAAAGGAGTTAGAAACCTGTAGAAGGGAGGAATTCAAACCTTGGATCGCATCTCATAGTGACTCCATCGTCACCACAGCCGGTCTCTCCAAACCACCATTCCCCCTGGAAGCAGAGCCCTGGATTAGAGGAGGGCTGAACAACTTGTCTCTCCTCTGATGTTAATCTCCCCGGGGACGACGTGGCCTCCTCATTCAGCAGAAGCTTGTTCCTTCGGGCGCTTCAACGTGCTGTGCTGTAGCTCCATCGACAAAGAACTACTTCCAGGTCGTGGGGGGGCTGTGCTAGAGGGAGGACTGAATGAAACTACCTTGATGCTGCTGTCTGCCTCAGCAATTGCGGAGCCCATCGAAGCAGGCATTGGCTCTCCTAGCGTTCAAACCCCAAACCACACCAGAGTAGCCTGACGTGAGGTGGGGGTTTCTACCAGGTTCGAGGAGGTAAAAGCCTTAGTTTTCCCCTTTCTTTTCCCCATTACCAGCATAGGGAAAGTTCCTAACAATAGGCATGCTCACGGATGTTCAGAAGCACACAAAACGCACAACTGCTCCAGTCGCCATCTTGGATCCTGTCTCCTAAAAACAGCCTTACATTTTTCACAGCCTACTTCTGAAATGCAGCCCTAAATAAAATGATTAAAAAGCCAAGCAATAAAAAAAACTTATTCACACAGTTTATCTTAGTAATTTTTACTTCATGCCTGTATGTATTCTTTGACTCCTTATGCTTTTTTATCCATTACTTTTTAACCTTTACCAAATAGATGGAGCCACCTAAATATACCGCACGGTCTAATTTCTGTTTCACCTCCGACACTGTTTTTTTAACACTTGGCGTTTTAATCATTCAGCGATATATTTTTTTTATACTCTCAATTTTATTTTTTTTTTTACTTATGTTTATACACTCTTTACGCCTTTTATTTGTTTTTGACACAATCATTCAATTGAGTTTTTACGATCTCTACTATTTATGCTTTCATTAGTTGTGTCATATTAGATTAATTTGGTTATTATGATTTCTACTAACACTAGTAAAAAAGGCCCGTTTCTGTATGAAAGGAAACGGGTACTAACAAGGTTTTCCTCCCCCCCCCCCCGTCCTCTCCAAGTCCCACGGCCCCCTTTCCTCCCCTCCGATTTCCACGGCTTCCTTCCTCCCCTTCAGTCTGTCCTCCCTCCGAGTTCCAGTCCCCCCTCCCTCCCATCCCCCAACGTGCACGTCGCCCCCCTCCAAAATCACCAACCCCCCTCTCCCCCTCTCTAACCGGGGTCCCGGCGGCAGCATTGAAGAGCGAGCAGGCTCAGCAAGTCTGCTGCCTTTGCCTTCCCTTCTCTTCGCTCTGACTCTGGTCCCGCCCTCACTTCCTGTTTTGGCAAGGGTGGGACCAGAGTCAGAGCGAAGAGAAGGGAAGGCAGCAGACTCGCTGAGCCTGCTCGCTCTTCAATGCTTCCGCCGGGACCCCGGTAAGAGGAGGAGGAGGGGGGCAGGGAGTCTCCTGCACGCAGGGACGCCGCTTCCGACAGTTTTGTTTTTTGCTTGTGTTTCAGTTGTTCCGGTGGTCCCACCCGGAACAGCTGAAACAGAAGCGGAATAAAAAGCTGTCGGTAGCGGCGTCCCTGCGTGCAGGAGTGAAGAACTTTGAAGCAGGTGGCTGTTACGGAGGGGAGGGTGAGAGAAGGGTGGAGTGGTCTGCTGGGAGCACGTCAGAATGTGGCTAGTGACACCAGTGTGATCTACCGCACTTAGCAGACCACCTCCAGCGGAAGCCACGGTCCCAGGCAGCTTCAGAACGTTGGAGGTGAGAATTATTATATAGGAGGATGTGTTTATTAACAATCTTTGTATGCCCCTGATGCAGCCCTTCTCAGGCTTTTAGGTCTTTTAATGTTGTGGTGAATAAATATTTTTATGGACCTTGTGTGACCTGCTCTTTGTTTAAACCATATTGGATCTTGTAGATCATTTGCCCTTTTCTTTAGTGGAAGACTGACAGGGAGTATAATAATACAATGAGAGAAGTGCTGGGTCATTATCACAGTGTGCTATGAAATCCATAATATATTTCCAATATCAGCTAAACAAATATGGTAATAAGGCGATAAATTAATGGCCCATTTTGTACGGGACCCTAGGCAATGTATGTATGTTACCAGAATACAAACAGGATCTGGACAGGTGGTTCATCTTACAAAGGCCACTGCACACCAGTTTTAGAGTTCAATAGAGACTTATATGGTCCACGCTCTTTCAGAGCTCAAGATCTATTTGGTGATTAAAGGTCTAAAACCCGGTGAGGCTGCAGGTCTGGATGTACGTAGTAGTACTTGGAATTCAATTTTGTAAAGGCAATGTTATCCTTTAATGTAACCTTCACAGGATATATTACCCACGATCTGGAAAATGGAAGAGGTCATTAGAAAGAGGACAAGTTCTAACTGTAGTTTTGCACAAAAAAGGAAGGAATCTACATCTGATAGGCTCTTACTGTCCCCATTTCCCTCATTAATGTTGATGTAAAAATCCTGAAAGGAAACAACCACTGAAGTGGAGAGATGAAAGGAACCTTACAAAGTACGTAGAAAGACACAAACAGTAAGATTGACGCATGATTCTTCCAACAAAATCACAACAACAAAAGCACATTTGCAAGAACTAGCTGTGCTTAGAGGGTGTTCGTGGAACTATTCATTTATCTACCTTGTGGTTTTACCTTGGAAGAAATTTAGCTTGAGTTGATTGTCCACCAGAGACCCTTGAGGTAGGCTCTTTGAGCCGAAACATGGACAAGTGTCAGGTCTTTGCGTTTGTCAATAAAACCACACAATAAGAACTTTCTTTAGTTAGTATGATTTTGTTGGAAGAATCATCCATCAACCTTACTGTTTTCCTGACAATGTAATAATCCTGGTCACAGTAAGGGAGAACAGATTGTGAGAGGTAGTACTGGGACTTGGTAGTGGAGAATCAGACAAAGTTTGCGAAGGGGTGGAGTGGGAGGGAATAATTCTGAGGTTGGGTGCAGAAAAAGCATTCAATAAAGTATTATGGCACTATATGGTGCTGGATCAGTCGGGGGGGGGGGGGGTGGGGGGGATACAACTTACACTGAATTGGCTTGCTTTGTTCGAGTGCTTGACTGTCAATAGCCTTGTTATGGAGATGTTCTCCTTGAGGTTGGGGGGAGGGGACTTTGGCAGGCCTGTCCCTCATCTACCATACTGTTCATCCTTATCTTAGAATCAATAACTACGAAAATCCATGAAAATTCAGCTATGAAAGGGGGAGGGTGTCAAAATTAGTCTGTTTGGAAATGATGTTCTGCTATTCTTGACTGAACCTTGTCCTCTTGTAACAGACTCTTCAGGATGGTTTCAAAGTTTTGCAGGCCTGAAGGTAAACTTTGATAAATCATTAGCCATGATTGGATCCATGGTTTCCAGGGAACTGGCAAGGCAACCTTCCCTTGTGTCTGGAGCCAGAACAACTGAAATACTTAAGGGTCTGGATACCCAGATAGGTAAAGATGATGTATTCTCTGAATGTCAGGGCTACGACAGGCAAATTGCTTAAAAAATTACCTCTGGAAAGATCTTTTTCTATGACGGGACATTGTGTGCTTCTCAAGATGGTGCTCTTTCTGAAGTTGATATATCCCATGTAAGTGCTGCCCTGTTGGCTAACACATAGAGATGTGGCCTGTTAATCCAGTGAAATTTATTTGGAGGATTAATTTGGCAAAACTTTAGTGTAAGAAAGAGTGTGTGTGTATGTGGGGGGGGGGGGGGGGGGGGGGGGCGTAGGGTTGCTAAATATATGTTGATATAATGTTGCCTGTCAGCTATACTTCATGTGGAAAGGGTAATGTGGATTTATAGATTCTCTTCTGATGGCTTGGTTGCAGGTATGTTGGCACTAAGCGTACAAAGGCTGTGCCAATGCTGGCTTACTTTCAACAGTCCAACAAAGCTGCACATATTTGGGCTGCAAAAACTAGGCATGGGGCACAATTTTTTACTTGCCATGGTGACCTGATGCCTGGAATTTGTTGAGCCCTGCCATAATGTGTATTGTTATTTGAATATGTTTACTGCTGTAACTGTCTATTATCTTTCGACATTTTCTTGCTGTATACACTACTACCTTGTGTGAATTTTTTCAATAAAGCAGTAAGTAGACAGTACTAAATAAAGTTAAGAACTAGTTACTTATTTTTATGACACTGGATAACATCAGATAATGTTACCTATCTGCGAGTACTGATATTCAAAACAAACCTATTACAAGTAAGCAACTTTCTTCTCTGAGGACAAGCAAGATTTTTTTTTTTTAAATCTACAAGCTGACTTCCAAGGAAACACAGGGGGGAAAAAAGGTGACAATGGGCACTAACCTGTTTTTCTTGTCAAGAGCCCTTTCACTTTTTTTTTTTTGAACTGACAAAGTCAACCTAAAAAGAAAGTAACAGGCCCTAATAGGGTTGGAGTTGGATTCTAGAAACAGAGAAAAATAAAGGCAGATAAAAACCATACTGGCCTATGTAGTTTGCCTATTTATGCTATCTACTATCCCTTTCTCTCTCTTAGAGATCCTATATATTTATTTATTTGTTGCATTTGTATCCCACATTTTCCCACCTATTTGCAGGCTCAATGTGGCTTACAATGTTCCATCATGGAATTTGCCATTCCAGAGTAAAAGATACAATTGGTATTACATAAAGAACATGGATGACATAATAGAATTAAGCAATCAGGTATAGCGAGACAACACTCAGAATATCAGGTAACTGGTGGGGTGTTACAGTTCCTAGGTAAACTTTGTTGAAGAGATAAGTCTTCAGTGATTTACGAAAGCTGATTAGGTCGTAAATTGTTTTCAGGTTAAGTGGCAATGCATTCCACAGCTTCGTGCTCATGTAGGAAAAGCTGGACGCATGTGTAAATCTATATTTTAGTCCTTTACTTGTCTCAAGCTTGCTTGAATTCAGATAGTCTTCATAATGCATGCGTGTGTTGTTGTTTAAATTGTGCTCTTTGGTTTGTTTGTTTTTTTTGTTTTGGGGGGGGGGGGGAGGGTTAATTTTTATTTTTGCATGGATTAGTTCTTCATTACATGGTGACTCTCATCTATCTGTCTCCTAGGAATTCGAACCCTGATTCTAGGGAGTTTTTATTGCTCCATTATCCTAATCTCAAAAGGATTAAACATAAGAATTATTTTGTCAGTGCTTTTGCATATCAGGCTGCTACTTACTGGAATAGTCTTCCATGAAACATCAGAAGTCAGGCTATTATGCCACGTTTCGGAAGTTGTTGAAATCTTTATTATTTAGAAATTATTTGACTTAATGACTGTTAATGGATTATTTTTGGACTCTTAGTCCTGGATCAGTTATGAAATTTTTTTCTTCAAATGTTTTTTTTTATATATTATGAATTTTTTTTTTTTGCTGTAATATTCCTGGGAATGCCCAGTCTTCTTGACATGTAAGCCACACTGAACTCAGGAGGCAAGTATTGGGTATAAGTGTCCTGTAATGTAATTTAATCTTCACCATCTCCACTTGGAGGCCATTCCACAGAAGTTTATACTGCAAGCTTTGCAAATCTCCTTAACGAAAGCCAACCAAAAAGGCTGCTGACAATGACAATGGCTCCAACATGAACCTAGATGTACCTTTCCATATCATGTTCACCTGAGTATAATCTCCAGTCTTTTGCTTCTCCCTGGACAGATCATTTCTTGATACTTTCCACCATGACAAGTTCTCATTCCCATCTTGTAACACAGCTCGCCCTTCTATCACCAGTCAATTTCTCTTTTGAGATCCCAAAACATCTATCCCTCTCTTTAGACTCATGTCAAGATACTTTTTTGACTCTCCCCCTTGAAGAAGTTTCCCTCTGCTGGAATACCTCTTTGCAATCTTATTTTACTTTGCCCTGGGATGATTCCCCTGATTCCAACATAGGTTGTCCTCATGCTTCATCTTTAAAATGCAAGAATCCTTGGTTCCTCTGCGGGTTAACGTTAACGTTGTCAAGTACTTAAGGCAGAGCATGTTTGGCATAAGAACCGCTCTGTTGAATCATGTCAGGCATGTAACACACTCTCTAGTTCTTATAATAAAGAGAATAAGACAGCAAAATGGTCATATTATGCTAAATGCATCAATCCTATATAATAATTCTCACCTCCAACGTTCTAATCTTGCTGCCTGTTTCCATGGCTCTTTCGGAGTTGCTGAGCTAGGCTCTGTAGTCAGGCTGACGTCACTGTTGCAATTATGCTGTGAACTTCAGAACTCGCGAAAAAAGAAAAAAAAAATCCATGCCTCACAGCTGATCCATGTCCAGCGACCCTCCTCTCTCCCCTGCAGCCACCCATGTCCAGCGACCCTCCTCTCCCCTGCCCCCCCTGTAGCCACCCATGTCGTGACCCTCCTCTCCCTCTGCCCCCCTGCAGCCACCCATGTCCAACGACCCTGCTCTCTCACCTGCCTCCCTCCAGCCACCCAGGTTGTGTCGCAAATTCTTCGGGGCACGCAGGAAAGATCCCCGGTCCTGCATGCCCACTGCTGGCGCTGACCCTCCCCCACTGCCGGATCACTGTTCAAAATGGCCGCCAACACTTACAACGGCAGCCTCCAAGACTACAGCAGAAGTCTCGCGAGTCTGCCATTGGAAGTCTATGTGCTCCAAATATTCATTAAAAATTACTCTCTTAGCTGCCTCTTGTTTATACCCTTTCAGAGGAGACCTGGCCTTGATAACAGAATATCAATGACCTGTAAACAGGTTATTTCATCACCTATTCCCCTCTCTCCCCCCCCCCCCCCCCCCCCCCCCCCCACACACACACTGATTTTGATTCTTCCAATACGCTCCAGCTTCCATCTGGTTCTAGACACCTTATCATACTGTTAACTGCCTTGAAAGTATAACTTCAAGATGTCTCTCCTGGTCAGTGCATATCAGTTTCTTATGACTTCCCACGAACACTATGTATATCACACATTTCTGCACCCTAAATATGTAACTCTGTATTGTCAATGCACTAATCTTGACTAATAGGCAATGGACAACTACCCAGTCTCTTATTTTGTTTACTCCCGAAAGGGTGCCCACTCTATTGTAGATTTTAGTATCATCCATAAAAAGTCAACTTGGTTTAATACCCCCCCCCCCCCCCCCACACACACACAATATCTCACGAAGACTGACAAAATTGATCCCAGGAGATTTCTGAGGCACTGCAAATCTTTTACAGGGGCAGAAAGAACTTCAAATCTTTTAGCTGCCAAAAACATAGACAAATGAGATGGTTTAAAAAAAAAAACTATTTTACAGATTGAAAATTAACAACACATTTATGAAAAAAAAATACTGCCCCTAACTGCAAAACACTGGCGCAAAGTAACAGGAACTATTTCTGCCTCTTCTATGTTTATCTTCCTACATTAGGAAGCATATGAATGTTAAGTCATAAATAACTTTCCTTGATTCTTTAAGGACACTGAGTAGCCATTCCATACCTGAAAATAGTGCAAACATTACCATCAAAGCTGCAGAAAATCATTGCTCAGAGTCAGAAGTTTCCAGTACATTTTTAACATCCAGTCCATCAACCTCCATATCAACTATTCCATGATTTTGATCTTTATGATGTAATTCTCCTCTCTTAGCAGGCAAATAATAAACATAAGCAAGAAGTAGGAAACTATATTCTGGACCATTCAAAATGTTTCTTAAACATTTTCTTCACTGAAATCACTGGAATTTTAGGAAAATTTAATACATGAAGGTTGCAACTTTGAACACTTCGCTAAAGACTAATTCTTAGAACAACTGTAAGATCTTTAACCAAAATTGCCTGCAATTGCTTAACAAAAGCTACCAACACTTCCATTATAAATTTTAGTAGAGATCTGAGTCAAATCAAAACTATGCAGAATCATTTTATCATCCAACTTCTTTTCTTTCTGAGCAAGCTCATTAACACAAGGAAACAAAACTGTTGTTAATTCAAAGACCGCTTCCCAAATTCTCTCCAAGTTTATAACAGGTTGTGACAGAAGTAAATTAGGAACAGCCAAACCTGGAACTTCATTGGGACTCTGCAACCCCTGTGATCCATCAATCATCTCCGGTCGGGTTCAACATACCAGTACTGTGATGACACAGAGTCAAACCAGCATTTTCAATAGCTATGGCACAGTTCATCTGGACTGTCCTTACACCTCCCAGAAAGCCAGAGCCCAAAACTGAGCTCCCTCTGAGTGCCTTAGTGTTTTCTCGAGTTGATGCCGCCATGGGGGAACTCCAAGCCTGCAGCTGTGGAGAATTGCCTCTGGTCTGGACTTCCTGAAAAGATGTGCCGCTCACTTCTTCCAACGGCTGCATCAATGCTAGGAATCCTTCAGACCATTCCTCTTGGACTGTATGCTGCACCAGTTCAAAAGGGGCATGGCTTTGGCGGTTTGTGGTCATTCCCAAATTTACACGCTTTGTTACAGAATATGGCCCAGTCCACGTAAATATACGTGCAGGGATTTACATGTTTTCATTGGTGTAAATGGATGCACATAGTTTTAGGAGCTGGAATATCAACTAAGCATATTCTATATACCACGCCTAAATCTTATAGAATACGCTTAGGCAAAAATGATTTCCATGCAAATTTTCCAGGCGCCATATATAGAATCTCCACCTTTATGGCTTAAAACTACATTGGCTCGAAAGTTGGCTTTATAAGTTGAAATAGCACTACATGCTTGGCACTGAGGACGACTCTCATAAAGAACACAGACAATAAATGCAGTCTTAGCTAGAGTTAATTAAAGGTAATCTAATACTTGTATTTGTCTGTGGTCTGGTGTCAGATGAAGATTGTTGTTGAGAGATGGCGACTGGATGGGAGTGGGAGGGAGGGAAGGGGAATAATTGAGAATGCAAAGGATGCTAAGTGGAAATTTCATCGGACATATCACAAAATAGAGATGTATTGATGGGAGCTTTAAGAACATATCCATATTGTTTTAAATTGTCCCCTAGAACCCACAATATGCTCACTAATTGTTCAGCTTCTGGGCGACTGGTAAGGTGGGATGGGAGCTGGGAGATTGAAGATAGGAATGAGTTGAGTGCACGTGTTCTCGTATAGTTATGATTGTTGATATGTTTTGGTTGACTGAATTGTTCAAAACACATTGTTTCGAATGGAAAAGGGGGAGGGTGGGGGGGGAAGGAGGAGGGGGGAAAAGTTTGATGAATATAAGTAATAAGATGTTTACTTGGATACGAATTCATGCTTAAAGTCATGTACATTCGAAACCTGCAATGTGTGTTTTCTTTGATCAGGTCATCAATCAAGGAAAAAGGGGGGGGGGGGGGGGGAAAGGTTGCAACAAATAGTTGGAAGGGGGGGGGGTTTAATGCATAAATTTGATGACCATTACTATGGATGTATACCGGTGATGTTTCTGTTACAGCTGTTCTTTATGTGCTATAGTGAAGTTGTATTTTTGGATTTTGTCATCAATAAAAACTGTTGAAATCTAAAGGTAATCTAATACTGAAGAATACTGACCCTAGCTCATAACATTCAAAACTACTGTGATATATTATTGTTTGGAGAAAAGCCCTCAGAAACCACATCGTCCTTGGTTTTAAACGCTGTCACAGAATGTATGCATGTGAAAAGTGCTTCATTTCTATCACTGGGCTAGAAAAACTCCAAAATCTTTTTTCAAAATTTTGTGATGCTTATCTAAATTTAAACAAAAATAGAACTGTTATTAACATTAATTCTCCACTTCTCTCAGCGCTTGAAATAAGTTCTCATTCAATCATATTCTCAGGCTTGTTCAAAGCATGGGAAAAGTATCGCAAATATATAAGACAGCATTTAGCTTGTGTCTCAAAATCAGCACTGGCAGTCTCTCGTTCAACGGGGCCACCGTTTCACCCCACGAGGCTTCTTCAGGAACGAATGCTGAATAATAAAGCGATAACTGAGTTTTCTGAAGTTTCAAAATGGCCCTGTTGAACGAGAGATTGCCATCCATTATCCTCTCCGTAAAAAAACTATTTCCTTACTCTATCCTCTTTTACCTTCATTCTATGTCCCCTTGGTTCCAGAGCTTCCTTTCAATTGAGATACCATCTCCTTTAAATCAAGACTCCATCATATCTCCCTTCTCCCACAGTATACATACTGAAATACTTAAGTCTGTCTCCAAATGTTTTATGATGGAAACCACCAACCAACCATTTTAGAAGTAGTTACACTCTAGAACAATTCCATCCTGCTTGTATCATTTTGAATGCGTGGTCTGCAGAATTGTAAAGAGCACTCTAAGAATTCTGACTATTGCCTTAGTCAAAGGCACTGTCATCTCCTTTTTCCTGCTGACCATTCCTCTCCCTCTCCAACCAAGCCATCATTTTTAATTTATTTATTTTTGCCCATCTGGCCTCCTCCAAGATCATCAGATACTATCACCTCCAAGTCCCACTCCTTTTTTGTGTACATAAGTACTTCTTTACCCCTTATACTTTACTGATCTCTTTGGTTTTTGAAGCCCAGACACATAATCCTGCATTGCTTAACATTAAACATTAGTCGTCAAATTATAGTCCACTAATTTTTGCGAGATCCTTCTCCATGTTATTCATATCTTCCAGGGTGACTTTCCTATCGTAGTTTTTGGTATTATCCCCAAAGTGGCAAACTTTACCCAACAATTTTCCTAAAATATTGCTCACAAAAATGTTGAAAAAAAAAATACAAACTAGACCAAAGTTTGATGAGAACATAAGCATTGCCATACTGGGACAGACCAAAGGTCCATCAAGCCCAGTATTCTTTTTCCAACAGTGGCTAATCCAGGTCTCCAGTACCTGGCAAAATCCCAAAAAAGTAAAAACAGCTTATATGCTGCTTATCCCAGGAATAAGCAGTGGATTTTAATAATGGTTTATGAACTTTTCTTGCAGGAACATGTCCAAACCTTTTTTAAACCCTGCTGCTTTTACCACAATCTCTGGCAACGAATTCCAGAATTTAATTTCACACTGAGTAAAGAAATATTTTCTCCAATTTCCTTTAAATTTATTACTTAGTAGCTTCATCATATGTCCCCTAGTCCTCATACTTTTGGAAGGAATGAACAAGTGATTCACATCTAAGCCATCTCTTCTCCAAGCTGATGAGCCCCAGCCTCTTTAGCCTTTCCTCATAAGGAAGTCTCCCACCCCCTTTATCATTTTTGGCACCCTTCTCTGTAGCTTTTCTAATTCCGCTATATCTTTCTTGAAATGTGGAAAGCTGTACACAGTATTTGAGGAGTGGTTGCACCATGGAGTAATACAAGGACATAATAATATTCTTACTTTTTATTCTTAACATTTGCTTTCTTAGCCACTACTGCACACTGAGCAGAGGGTTTCAACATATCAGTGACAATACCTAAACCCTTTTCTTGGGTGAAGACTAGTCCAAATGTTAGTTCTATCTCACTTGGATTACTGCAACGTTCTATTTCTTGGGATTAAGTGTCAATATCAGAAAAAAATTGCAAATCATACAGAACACTGCTGCTAGATATATACAGATTGAATAGACATACTAGTGTTTATACTCATCTAAACAAACTGCACTGGCTTACCATAGCAGAAAGACTCAGGTTCAAAGCTGCTTGTTTAGTTTTTCAAATCCCACAGGGCTTCACCGCTGAACTGCTAATACTGCTTCGCTACCCTGCTTATAATCGAACGAGAAAAACGCCCACGTTCCGACCTAAATCGGGAGATGGACGTTTATCTCACAAAAACAAATAATGCGGTATAATCGAAAGCCGAACTTGGACGTTTTCAACTGCACTCCATCGCGGAAGCGTACAAAGTTGACGGGGGCGTGTCGGAGGCGTGGTGAAGGCGGGACTGGGGCATGGTTATCACCCGAACAGAGATGGGCGCCTTTCGCCAATAATGGAAAAAAAGTATGCGTTTGTAGCTAGAATTTAGGGCACTTTTCCTGGACCCTGTTTTTTCACGAATAAGGCCCCAAAAAGTGCCCTAAATGACCAGATTACCCCCAGAGGGAATCGGGGATGACCTCCCCTGACTCCCCCAGTGGTCACTAACCCCCTCCCACCACAAAAAATGATGTTTCACAACTTTTTATTTTCACCCTCAAATGTCATACCCACCTCCCTGGCAGCAGTATGCAGGTCCCTGGAGCAGTTGTTAGGGGGTGCAGTGGACTTCAGGCAGGTGGACCCAGGCCCATCTCCCCCCTACCTGTTACAACTGTGCTGCTTAATGCTTAGTCGTCCAACCCCCCCAAACCCACTGCACCCACATGTAGGTGCCCCCCTTCACCCCTTAGGGCTATAGTAATGGTGTAGACTTGTGGGCAGTGGGTTTTGAGGGGGATTTGGGGGGCTCAACACACAAGGGAAGGGTGCTATGCACCTGGGAGCTCTTTTACCTTTTTTTTTTGTTTTTGTAACAGTGCCCCCTAGGGTGCCCGGTTGGTGTCCTGGCATGTGAGGGGGACCAGTGCACTACGAATCCTGGCCCCTTCCATGAACAAATGCCTTGGATTTATTCGTTTTTGAGCTGGGCGCTTTCATTTTCCATTATCGCTGAAAAACAAAAACGCCCAGCTCACAAATTGTCGAATAAAACATGGACGTCTATTTTTTTCGAAAATACGGTTCGGTCCGCCCCTTCACGGACCCGTTCTCGGAGATAAACGCCCATGGAGATAGACGTTTTCGTTCGATTATGCCCCTCTATGTCTGTTCCAGTCTAACAAACTGAAACAACAACTGATGCTAGAATCACTGTCCCAAAAGACAATTCGAAATCAGATTTTCAGCTCTCTATTCCTCGTTTTTGGAGTCAAAATATGAAACTCCCTACCTATTCCCATCGGAACAGAATATAGCTACCTCAACTTCAGGAATAGGCTAAAAACCTTTCTCTTCCCAACGACTGCTTCATAACAATTCATCGGGACTTCTACCTCCCAGTATTACCCATTATCCTTTTCTTAATGTTTTTAGTCTCATGCATTACACCAATGATCTCTAATGTTTCTCACACCTCACACTATTTGCTTTTGTCTCATCTAAAATGTAAACTGCATTGAACCCTGGAAAGGGGATATTAGCGGTAAACAAGAATTGATTTGAATTGAATAGTGTGGAATCTTGAATCATGTAACTATATTTGGGTTCCTCTTCCCTACATGCACCACTTTGCACTTGCTTACATTAACCCCCAAATTCTACATAGTGCGACCTAAGTTGCACATGCAAATCTGGTCATATTCTGGTTTGCACAAGAAACTTAATTAGCTTAACAAGTCAATCAGAGCCGATAACTGCCACTTAACAGGTAATTATTGCCACTAATCAACTTTAATTCGAATTTACTTGGACAATTTTCTAAGCATATTCTATAAAGTGATGTGTGTACATTCTAAGATGCAGATCTCAAAAGGGGCATGGCCATGGGTGGGTTGTGGGCTTTCCTTGCAATTATGCACAGTGTTATAAAATATGCCTGTTCTGCACGTATCTTTGGTGTCGGCATTTACATCAGATTTTAGCTGGTGTAAATGGCCATAACTAAATATAGTCGCAGGAAGCACTGGGTGTATTCTATAAACTACAACTAAATTTAGGTGTATTCTATAAACTGTGCCTCTGTGTATTTTTTGTGCTGATTTTTTAAGCGTAATAAATAGAATCTAGCCCTAAATGTCTTCTTCCAAAATTGAAAAAAAAAATAAAAATAAAAATCAAACAACAGAAAGGAAACTAAAGAAAGAATTTTTAAAAAAACCCAATCTGTGTGCAGTAAAGACCACAGAAAAATGAGACAGCATAAATATCTCCTTTCACTTTTGCCCACTGCTTTTCCACTTCACCCAGGTGTTCCCATCCAGCTAATGACTCCTTGAAATATCCCTTCATCTTGACAACATTATAAGTACATAAGTAATGCCACAATAGGAAAAGACCAAGGGTCCATCGAGCCCAGCATCCTGTCCACGACAGCGGCCAATCCAGGCCAAGGGCACCTGGCAAGCTTCCCAAACGTACAAACATTCTATAGATGTTATTCCTGGAATTGTGGATTTTTCCCAAGTCCATTTAGTAGTGGTTTATGGACTTGTCCTTTAGGAAACCGTCTAACCCCTTTTAGTTTTCCTAAAGTCTAGGTAGGGCTCTCATTATTTTAATGAACCTTCTCTCTACAAATGTCCAAATACTACCATCTGGTGTTGAATGGATGACAGATGATTACACTTGGATATCAAAAATACACTCATTTGGAAGTACAAGGTCAACTATGACCTTCTCCCCTGGTGGATTCCATTATCAGCACCTGAAAGTCTTCCTTGCTAATATTTTTTGTATCGCCTTCTCTAAAAACTTGTCCAGATCTCTTTTGTACTATGCCATGCTAGTTCCCTTGATTGCATTAAAAAAAATACTTTCTACAATTTACTTTCAATGTGCCAGTTATTATTTTCCAGGACTATCCTCCTATGAACTTCAATAATAACTCCCATCCAGTTATGTTTTCCAGGCTGAAGAGCCCTAATTTGTTTACCCTTTTTCCCCCATGTGATCCATCCCTTTTATCATGTTTGTTGCCTCTCTCTGAACTTTTTTAAGCTCTGCTATATCGTTTTCAGATGGGATGATCAGAACTGCACATAGTATTCAAGGTTCAGCCACAAGATAGACCTATACAGATATGTAATATTCTCAATTCCTTTTGGAGTGATCCCTAATATTCTGTTATTACAATTTGTTTAGTAGCAACCACAGCACACTGGGCTAAAGATCTGTGTAAGTTACCCACAATGACTCAAAGATCTTTTTCTTGTTTTGTGACTCCTAATTTGGAACCCACCATTTTGTACCCATATTTGAAGTTGTCTTTCCCTTAACCTGTCCACATTAAAAGGCATCTATCATTTAGATACCTTATCGCCTAATCTAACAAGTTACTTCATTTTGACACGCTCCTATGCTCTTTTATTGATTTTATGTTTGAAATCCAACTGTGAAAGTAGAGCTATCCTAGAATCATATATAAAGTTACAATGAAATGTCTTATGGCCCCTTCCAGAACACCAGATGGAAAACTTCTTTCACTTTAAAGCATAGGATTTCCTAGTGGACAGTTTCCTTGGTGGAACAAGAATACTGAATTTGGTAGACCTAAGGAAATCAGTATGAGTTGCTATATTTCTAGGCTGTTAAGAATCAAAGGCTTGGGGCTGAAGTACAAGAGCAATATGTGTTCATGAGAATGAATTCAGTTTGTTTACAATTTACATACACCTAATAATTAAAGATGTGCATAAAATGCATATATATCTACAAACAAATACAGTCTGCACGCTTATAATATATTTGTTTTATCAATTTAAATCAGAAATATCAACTCAAAGAAACTAGACATTCAATCATGCACAAAACAAAAGAGGTCATGAGAAGACATAGTACCACAGAGTATTGCTGGGTAGGTGAGACTGGCAGGAGCAGGGATGGGTAAGAAACTGCAGAGTACTGAACAGGATGCGAAGAAGACTGCAGAGGCCGAACAGGCTGAAGAAGTAACAGTTTGACAAACATGGTTAATACTCAAAAGAAAGTGCAGATAGGAAGCAGATAAATTAAAATTTTCAGGACATGATTCACATAAATCTGAGTAGTAAAGTTAATGAAAACTTATACTGAACTACAGTGGAAACACAAATTATTCTAGGTCTCAACAACAGAGGTGGCAGTTAAAGATTTGTTACAACAGCTTTTAATTATTTTACAAATATTTGTGTTTCAAGTTTTGAAAAGCTTCTTTTCATGAGTCTCATTGTTATGAGTGTAACAACTGGGATGCAGTTCCACTGATCTTTATGGAAACCAATGAAGCTATTGCACATATACATGTGGAAAAACAATAAAACATAAAACTTCAGAAACTTGGAAAAACAGACTCCATGAAAGATTTTAAAAACAGTGGCAGTACTTAAGTGTCTAATACATTAAAACAAATAGATGTTCAATAAAGTGTCTAAAACATTAAGAAAAATAAGAAAGGGAACAAGGAGAACACTACTGAGGGAAGAGACATGAAAGCTGATATTCTGAAGAACAATGTAGCTAAAAAACTAATAATTTAAATACTTTTAAATACAACTACACAGTAATGACCTGAAATATGATATGAGAGAATATATTTCAGAAAAAAAATTATTATTCATTATTTTTCTGTGGTAAACTACTGAAAATAGTTATACTCAGAAAAATAACCCTGCTGGCAAACTTTTGCTTTATTCAGTCATTTTTCTTTATGTTACAATTGAGCTTATTTTCGAAAGAGATTGCCGGCCATCTTCAGACACAAATCGGGAGATGGCCGGCGATCTCCTGATCCCAGCCAAATCGGTATAATCAAAAGACGATTTTGGCCGGCCCCAACTGCTTTTCGTCGCAGAGCCGGCCAACCTTCAAGGGAAGGTACAGAAGGCGGGACGGGGCGTGGTTACAAGATAGCCGGCTTCACCCCATAATGGAAAAAAGATGGCCAGCTCAGACAAGCATTTCGCCAGCTGCACTTGGTCCATTTATTTTTAGGTCCAAGTCACAAAAAAGTGCCCCAATTGGCCACATGATCACTGAAGGGAATTGGGGATCACCTCCCCTTACTCCCCCAGTGGTCACCAACCCCCTTCAACCCAAAAAATCTTTTAAAAAAAAAAGATTTTTGCCAGCCTGTATGCCAGCCTGAAATGTCATACCCAGCTCCCTGACAGCAGTATGCAGGTCCCTGTAGTATTTAGTGGGTGCAGTGCACTTCAGGCAGGTGGACCCAGGCCCATCCCCTCCTACCTGTTCCACTTGTGGTGGTTAATGTTGAGGCCTCCATAAACCCCCAAAACCCACTGTACCCACATGTAGGTGCTCCCCTTCACCACTTAGGGCTATGATAATAGAGTTGTGGGGAGTGGGTTTTGGGGGGCTCAGTACCCAAGGTAAGGGAGCTATGCACCTGGGAGCTACTTTTATTTTTTAATTTCTAGAAGTGCCCCCTAGGGTGCCCGGTTGGTGTCCTGGCATGCGAGGGGGGTCAGTGCACTACAAATGTTGGCTCCTCCCACGACCAAATGCCTTGCATTTTGCTGGGTTTGAGATGGCCGGGCCCGGTTTCCATTATGGCTGAAAAACGAAGCCGGCCATCTCCTCTACACCAGGCGATCAATTTAGCTGGCTTGGCTCTGCCCCCTTGCAGAGCCGGCGCCGAAGATAACTCATTCCGTCTGTGGCGCTAATGGACGCTTTCAGAGCTGCTCTCTCATGGATTGTGCCTGTGGCATTTTGCTGCTGCTTTGCGGCATTTTTAACAAATATTATTTATAGCAAATTTTTAAATACATATTGCAGCTTTATTTTTGTGAGTGCTAAACAAGACCAGTGTTCCACATTTTTGCCCTTTTAGTTTTCCTTAGTTTTTTCGGCACTTCAAGTTTCCTTTTTCCGCAGCTCATTTTTCTCTTAGGCCTGAGCACTCCAGTCAGGATAGTATTTGCTTTTTCATTTTTTCCATCACTGAGCCATTTGATTTCACTTTGCCACTTTCCAAGTGGTTTTAAGCAGTTCACCAGATGTGGCAAGACAATATTGAGGACTGATCTTCATAATTGGTGCTTGCCATGCCTGGGGGCCTAATCATGAAGCTCTCTTGTCACCTCTGTTGCCAGATGTCCAAGAGGACCCTTGAGAGCCAAGAAGAGTGCAAAACTATTTTTGGCATCAAGAAGTCTAGCCTCGTCGCATTGGAGACATGGTCCCAGGGATCTGCATCGGACACTGGGGATATGTTGTCATCGAAGTTTCCACCTGCCTTGATGTTGAGTTTTGGCAGTGCCCACTGGAGTTGAGTATCCTTGGATCAGATCCCAAAGACGCGTAAGGATTCAATATCATCCTCGTCTGCACCAAGAGCTTCCAATAAAGTTCACTGCGCAGAGGCCAAGAAGTACTGACATCAGTCCCCCTTGAAGCACGATGCCAGGAGCATTGGAGCATCAATGTTGCTGATACACAAGAAGTGTTTGCGGCATGAGGGCTGGTGCACCAGCCTCCACCAGGCCAGAACCAGTCACCCAATTTGGCCCGATAACTTTCTGTGGACTTGACCATGCTGACTGAGCCTGCGCCTTTGCTGGTGCCTGTCGTTAAGGTACAGATCTGGGTCCATGGTCCAGGAGGAGCTGATGCTATGCCATGGCTTCAACGGCGTTGATGTTGGACCAGATGTTGGTCTAGCCAACCTTGAAGGCCCATGCTTTCACTTGTCCGTGCACCAACTTCAATAATTAAAAGGGTGTCAAGGCTGGTGCCAGCTGAGATGGATTAGTATCTAGTCCCTCAAGGGAGGGAGCTTCCTCAAAGTCCAGGTCCTGAACTGTGCCAAGGTGCTCTCACTCTGTACTTACCCATCACATCAGTAGTTTGAGGCCCTGAGTCTGAGTCAGACCACTCCCGGGCATCTGAGAGAGAGAGATGGGGATCCCTGGAACTTCTATCAGATCCTCCTCCACCACATGAGAAGAGGAAGTCTCCTGCAAAGCTCTCCTTTGCCAGTTTTGTAAGGGAGATGGCAAATATCCTCTCATTTAAGATGGAAGTTGAGAATGAGCTTAGGGCTGAAATGTTGGGCATCCTCAACTTTGAGGCTTCTCTCTGAGGCAGTAACAGTGCTCATTCACAACATCCTCAAGACTGTTCAGATGAGATTGTGAGAGCCCCCCTCCCCCATGTCTGTACAGTCCATAAACAGAAAGGCCACTTTTTAGAGTCCAAAAGGCTCTCGAATCCGAGAAGCTCCAGCTGCCACACCACTCTATTGTCGTTGAATCCGCTCTCAAAAGAGCTTAGAGTATCAAGTTTCACTCTTTGGCACCCCCAGGGAGGGATGTTAGGACCTTGGATTCTTTTGGAATGAAGGTATATCAGAATGCTATGCAGTCCTCCAGCATACATTCCTATCAGCTCTTCATGTGCATGTACTTGAAGTCCTTGGTGAACAATGCGATGGAATTTGTTGACACTAGAGTAGAGTGTCATGGACTTGATATACTGCTTTTCTGTGGTATAACCAAAGTGGTTTACCTATTCTATGCAGGTATTTTCTGTGTCCCTACTGGGCTCAGTCTATTTTGTACACCTACTGTCATGTGTCCAGCATCACCCCCTTTCTCTCTTCTCTGCCATTGCTTTTCTGTTCCTCTGCATCACCACCACCCAACATCGCTTCTGTATCTTCCTCCCCCCAACCATACAGCATCGCTCCTGTCTCTTCCTCCCTCCAACCATCCAGCATCACCTCTCTCTCTTCCCCCCAGCCATCCAGCATCGCTCCTTTCTCTCTTCCCCCCAGCCATCCAGCATCACTCATGTCTCTCTGTCTTCCCCCCAGCCATCCAGCATCGCTCATGTCTCTCTCTCTTCCCCCCAGCCATCCAGCATCACTCTTGTCTCTCTCTCTTCCCCCCAGACATCCAGCATCACTCATGTCTCTCTCTCTTCCCCCCCCCAGCCATCCAGCATCGCTCATGTCTCTCTCTCTCTTCTCCCCCAGCCATCCAGCATCACTCATCTCTCTCTCTTCCCCCCAGACATCCAGCATCACTCATGTCTCTCTTCCCCCCCCAGCCATCCAGCATCGCTCATATCTCTCTCTCTCTTCCCCCCAGACATCCAGCATCGCTTATGTCTCTCTCTCTTCCCCCCAATCAGCATCGCTCATGTCTCTCTCTCTTCCCCCCCCCAGCCATCCAGCATCACTCGTCTCTCTCTCCCCCCCTCAGCCATCCAGCATCACTCATGTCTCTCTCTCTTCCCCCCCCAGCCATTCAACATTGCTCATGTCTCTCTCCCCCCCCAGCCATCCAGCATTGCTCGTCTCTCTCGCCTTCTCTCTTTCTCTTCCCCTCAGCCATACAGCATCATGCCTGTCTCTTCTCCCTCCAGGCATCCAACATTGCTCCTGTCTCTTCCCCTCCAAGTCATCCAGTATCACTCCTGTTGCTGCCCCCCACCCAGTCACCCATTATCACTCCTGTCTCTCCCCCCCATCCAATATTGCTCCTGTCTCTCCCCCCAGCCATCCAATATTGCTCCTGTCTCTCCCCCCCAGCCATCCAGTATAACTCCTGTCTCTTTATCCCCCTCTCCCAGCATTGCTCCTGTTTCTTCCCCCCCCCACCCCCCAGCCATCCAATATCACTTCTTTCTCTTTCCTCCCCCTAGCCATCCAGCATCACTCTTTTCTCTCATGGTTGGTAGGCTACAGAATAAGCCCTCAGATGCACCAGTAGGGTTTTTCTTAATATATAGATCCCCGGCACCTGGAGCACTGTACAGTCAGAATTGTGTCAAACCATTGCTAAAGCATCTGTTGAGTTTTCAACTTAGGTTATTTTGGGTGATCTTAATTTACACCTAGAAGACCACATTGAACACAACACAAGAGATTTTTTTTTTAACTTCTTAGAATCGTTACAAGCAGAATTGTTTTCTATGGAACCCACTTGTGACAAAGGCCATGCATTGATCTTATTATTTATACTGTAAAGTCAGCCCTGAATCCACTGATCACTGACTGTCATTGGTTAAAAATTCCTAGTTCAGATTATGTCCAAATTTAGTTTAAATGTGTTTGCTCATAATGAAAACTGGAAGACCAATTCTAATTTAGCTTTGATCCAACCAAAAATTGATCAGAAAGCATTCTGGGAATTAATGCAATTGAAATTAGAGACAACGCCAAGCTCACCTCAAACTTTGGGTAGCTGGAATAATTCCGTTTCTATTTCTTTGGATGACTTAGCCCCACTAACATCAAAAATATTATACAATCCTAAAACCTCTCCTTGGTTTGACTAGTACTTGCTTTTTTCTAAAACAGGAATGTTGCCATTTAGAAAGGCGATGGTGGAAATCAGGAGATAGAGTTGAAAAGGTATGGAAAATAAAAATTAGTCATCAAAAAAGAGAAATGAATGAAAGATGAAAGAAATATTACTCACAATTGATAGGAAAAAGAATTTAAACCATCAGCAACTTTTTAAAGTTTATAGGAAATTCACTTTTTGTAAGGGATCAACTGAGGGGATTGAACAGCAGATGTGAAGGTATGCACAACATTTTTTGAATATAAGGTTAATACAATTCAATCTTGACCCCTGCCCGAGTAGCTTTATAAACTCAGCTCCTGACAGTATCTACATTTGGATTACTTTTTTTTTTGTTTGTTTGTAAACTTGTTACTGTCAGAAGGCAGAAGGCTTTTTCTGCCATGAGAAAGATTATTTTAACTCCTATCCCCAAAATCATGAGTGCAGACCTATTAGAACCTAGCAATTTTAGGCCCACAGCTAATATACCATTGATCATTAAACTGGTTGATGCTATTGTGAGTAAGCAATTATCTGTCTTTCTGGATTAATTTCAAATATTGCATCAGTCCCAGTTTGGGTTCAGTAATGCGCACAATATAGAAATGTTGTTACTGGCAATGGTCTCAAGAATTAGAATCTTTAGACATAGGCCGGCAAACTAAATTATTACAATTTGACATCTCTGCCACCTTTGATACAGTAAATCATGATATTTTACTATACAAACTGAGTTCAGTTGATTAACTGGTTCAGTATTAGACTGGTTTAGAAAATTTCTGATAAAAAGATCTTATAGTGAAGAAGTCTGGCTGATTATCACGTTCCTGGAGGCCCCCCTGTGGGATTCCTCAGGGTTCCCCATTGTCTCCTTTGCTTTACAGCTTCTTTATGAGCTTTTTGGGATCTCTATGCCTAGAACAGGATACTACGTTATTTGTTTATGCTGACAATTTTTGCTTATTACTACTTCCCTCAAAGACAGTTGATTTCCTCCAAAATTTCTGATTGTATTACTAATTTAAATGGTTTGGCTTATTCTCACAGACTCAAATTCTCTAAAAAGAAACATTCTTTGGTTCAAAAAGAATGAACAACTGATACCAGACTGTATTACATTAAGGTCTGGTGAGATTATGCCAGTTCAAAAATGTACTAAGATACAGGGTGTTGTCTGACTCCTCACTGACATTGGATGCACAGATTCATTACCTTATTAGCCATTTCTGCCCTGGGTTCATCCTCATCCTTCAGCTTAGTGAGATGAACTGAGCCATCCCCCTGACAAAAACTGGTGGAGAGCTCTTCAGGGGGAGGCATTCTCCTCTCATGTGGTGGAGGGGGACCAAAAGGAAGTTCCAAAGACCCTATATCTCTGAGAGAACTTCGGGTTCCTCCTCAAAAACCCGACTTTAACAGTAAATCAAGACTTTTTGGTTTCTAAACTTAACTACTTTTTGAATATTTCTCTATTTGTTTTTTCATGCAGAAACAAACGCTTATTTTAATGCATTCTGACTTACTTCTTTTTTTTTTATCAGAATATAAAAATGTCAAAGGTTGTGGAGGCTTTTGTACGCACTGTAGAGTGTGTATTTATCAATTCTCAGCTTGTGACCTCTACAAGTGTATTGTTGATAACTTATCAACATTTAAACACACAAGACCTATACCAGTGCTCCAAGCTCAATGAAAAGAAAATATTTTAAAATAATCGTGATAAAATGATTATTGTAAGGAACACCTGCGTGAAATTAATCATGGATCTTTAGAAAATCATTCCAATATTTAATAAATCTGAGCAACAAGTACAAGTCTCTTCAGACAATGTAAACAGTAACATGTAAAACCCTTTAATTTATGACAAAGAATTCTTTACTAAGAGCAGTAAGTTAAGTCTTCATATTAGGGCTGTATATTTAATGTGTTAACGGAATTAACATATTAAATGTTTAAATTTTAACACGTTAACATCTTGTTTCCTCATTGCTTCCTTTTTGGGCTTACCTGGGCTGCAAAGACCAGCTGTTGGGTCCCGGCCAGCAAAGATACTTACCTATAGCAAGTATTCTCCAAGGACAGCAGGCTTCACATTCTCACAAGTGGGTAGATGATCTGCGTCGCCCGGGAATCAGCTGATTAGCATGCAAAGAAAAAATTTCAGAACCTTCTGGGGTGCGCGCCATGCCCCAAAGCACAAGCACAGAGCACCTTCCCGCCTGCAGTGTCTCTGCATCTCTTCAGTTTAATACAATAAAAATGAAACAAATTACAAAGAAACAACTCCAAAGGGAGGCGGGCGGGATTGTGAGAATGTGAAGCCTGCTGTCCTCAGAGAATATCTGCTACAGGTAAGTATCTTCACTTTCTCTGAGGACACGCAGGCTTACCATTCTCACAAGTGGGGAATTCCTAGCATCCAGGCTCACGAAAACAACAAACACCGGTCAATTGGGCTTCGCAACAGTGAAGACATAAAAAAGATTACCTGAAATAGATGAAAGTGCAGCCTGGAACAGAATAAAACGGTCTAGGAGGGTGGAGTAGGATTCTAGAGCCCAAACACATTCTGCAACATTGACTGCCCAAACCAGATATTACATCGGGTATCCTGCTCAAGGCAGTAGTGAGATGTGAATGTGTGGACTGAAGACCACATCGCAGCCTTGCAAATCTCTTCAATGGAGGCTGACTTTAAGTGAGCCACTGACGCAGCCATGGATCTGACATTGTGAGCCATGAAATGACCCTCCAAAGTCAGCCCAGCATGGGCATAAGGGAAGGAAATGCAATCTGCTAGCCAATTGGAGATTGTGCGTTTACCGATGGTGACTCCCCTCCTGTTGGGATCGAAAGAAACAAACAACCAGGTGGCCTGCCTGAAGGGCTTCATCCGCTCCACGTAAAAGGCCTATGCTCTCTTGCAGTCCAAGACATGAAAGCTGCTTTCACCAAGGTGGGCATGAGCTCAGGGAAAAATGTTGGCAAGACTGGTTCAGATGGAACTCCGACACCGCCTTCGGCAGGAACTTGGGGTGCGTGCGGAGGACTACCATATTGTGATAAAACTCAGTATAAGGTGCATCCACTACTAAGGCCTGAAGCTCACTGAACCTATGAGCTGAAGTAACAGCCACTAAGAAAACGACCTTCCAAGTCAAGTACTTCAGATGGCAGGAATTCAGTGGCTCAAAAGCAGCTTTCATCAGCTGGGTGAAAATGACGTTGAGATCCCATGACACAGGTGGAGGTTTGACAGGGAGCTTTGACAAAAGCAAACCTGTCATGAAGCAAACAACTAAAGACTGTCCAGAGATAGGCTTACCTTCTACATGCTGATGATAAGCACTAATTGCACTAAGGTGAACCCTTACGGAGTTGGTCTTGAGACTAGACTCTGATAAGTGTAGAAGATATTCAAGCAGACTTTGTGTAGGACAAGAAAGGGGATCTATGGCCTTGCTGTCACAACAGACGGCAAAGCTCCTCCATTTAAAAGAACACCACCTCTTAGTGGAATCTTTCCTGGAAGCCAACAAGACTCAGGAGACACCCTCCGAAAGACCCAAGGAAGAAAATTCTAGGCTCTCAACATCCAGGCCATGAGAGCCAGAGACTGGAGGCTGGGATGTAGAAGAGACCCCTTGTTCTGTGTGATGGGGGTCAGAAAACACTCCAATCTCCATAGTTCTTTGAAGGACAATTCCAGAAGAAGAGGAAACCAAATCTGTCGTGGCCAGTAGGGTGCGATCAGAATCATGGTTCCGCAGTCTTGCTTGAGTTTCAACAAAGTTTTTCCCACTAGAGGTATCGGAGGATACACATACAGAAGGCCTGTCCCCCAATGAAGGAGAAAGGAATCTAACACTAGTCTGTCATGGGCCTGAAGCCTGGAACAGAACTGAAGGACCTTGTGATTGGTTTGAGTGGCAAAAAGATTCTCCGAGGGGGTGGCCCATGCTCAGAAGATCTTTCGGGCTACGCCCATGTTGAGGGACCACTCATGAGGTTGCACTATCCTGCTCAGTCCGTCAGCCACGCCGTTGTTTATGCCCGTCAGGTAAGTGGCTTGGAGAAACATGTCGTGACGATGCATCCAAAGTCACATCTGGATGGCTTCCTGACACAAAGGGCGAGATCCGGTGCCCCCCCTGCTTGTTGGTGTAATAATTTGCAACCTGGTTGTCTATTTGAATTAGGATAATTTGATGGGACAGCCAATCTCTGAAAGCCTTTAGTGTGTTCCAGATCAGTCTGAGCTCCAGGAGGTTGACCTGAAGATTTGTTTCCTGGAGGGACCAAGCTCCTTGAGTGTGGAGCCCATCTACATGAGTCCCCCACCCCAGGAGAGATGCATTCGTCGTCAGCACTTTTCATGGCTGAGGAATTTGGAATGGTAGTCCCAAGGTCAGATTGAATCAAATTGTCCACCACTGAAGGGAACATACAAGCTCCATGGACACTAGGATGACATCGTCCAGATTCCTCGTGGCTTGATGCCACTGAGAAGATAGGGTCCATTGAGCAGATCTCATGTGAAGTCAAGCCACGGGGGTAAAGTAAACCGTGGAGGCCATGCAGCCCAACAATCTCAACAACTGCCGAGCCGTTTGTGATGCCTGAACCTGGGACAAAAGGGAGAGGAGGTCGTCCGACCTCGTCTCTGGGAGATAGGCTCGGACATTCGTCGTATCGAGCAGGGCTCCTATGAACTCTGATTGTTGAACAGGTTGGAGATGGGACTTGGGGTAGTTTATTACGAACCCTAGAAGCTCCAGCAACTGAACAATCATCTGCATGGACTCTCGAGCATGGCCTCCGAGGTGCTCTTTACCAGTCAATCGTCAAGTTAAGGGAACACACGAACTCCCAGTCTGCGTAGCGACGCAGCGACTACTACTAGGTATTTTGTGAATACCCTGGGGGCTGAAGCGAGGCCAAAAGGCAATACACGGTACTGAAAGTGATGTGTTCCCAACCAAAACTGAAGATACCTGCTGTGTGCTGGAAGTATCGGGATGTGAGTGTATGCATCCTTCAAGTCCAAAGACCATACCTAATCGTTTTCCTGAATCATGGGAAGAAGGGTGCCCAGGGAAACCATCCTGAACTTTTCTCGGACTAGGAATTTATTCAGGGCCCTTAGGTCTAGGATGGGACGCATCCCCCCCTGTCTTTTTCTGCACAAGGAAGTACGTGGAATAGAATCTCTGTCCTTCTTCCCCGGGTGGAACAGGTTTGACCACATTAGGGCGGGGAGTTCCTCTGAAAGTACCTGCCTGTGCTGAGAGCTGAAAGAATGGGCTCTTGGTGGGCAATTTGGAGGCTCAGAAATCAAATTAAGGGTGTACCTGAGACGGACTATTTGAAGAACCCACCAGTCGGAGGTTATGAGAGGCCACCTTTGATGAAAAAATTTCAAACTCCCTCCAATTGGTAAGTCATCCAGCACAGACACTTTGATAGCAGCTATGCTCTGCAGGAGACAGTCAAAGGCTTGTCCCTTGCTTTTGCTGGGGAGCAGAAGGGCCTTGGGTGTACAATGTTGATGAGAATGAGCTCACTGGGGTTGAGCTTGTGAAGGCTAGCAAGCTGCTGGAGCGTACCTAGAATAGATAAAGGGAGCCCTCCACGACTTACCAAAATACCTCCAGGATAAGGAGGTGGTTGCAGAAGATGTCCAGCAAGAGAGAGATGACATAGCCTCGGTGGGCTTTTTGATCTGGTCAGCGACCAATTTGGCCTACTCTCCGAAAAGGTTATCCCCCTAGCAAGGGGCATCAGCCATTCTCTGCTGGACTGAATGATTCAGGTCAGAAACACCAGTCTTGAGAGTCTGCGCATTGCTATACCCTGAGCAGATTCTAGATACCATGTCAAAAGTGTCATAAGTGCCCCTGGCCAAGAGTTCACAACACGCAATCTACTGTTTCACCAACTGGCGAAAAGGCTCGGTCTGCTCCAGCGGGAGTGCATCGACCAAGCCGGACAGCTGCCTTACTGAGTTCCACAAGTAGACACTTGTACTTGTGAAGAGCTGGTAAGAGTGTATACGGCCGATGAGCATAGCTGCCTGATACATTTTTCTCCCCAAAAGTCCTGGGGAAACTGAGGTGTAGTCCCTAGAACTTCTGGCCTTTTTGAGAGCGGCAACCACCACCATGGAGTCATGGGGTAACTGAGACCTCACCAACCCAGTTTCCCCGTGGACCCGATATTGGGTATCAACTTTCTTGGGGACCACAGGGACAGAAGACACTCAGTTCCGTACGAGGACTTCTTTGAGTACCTTGTGGAGAGGAGCTGTCACTGTCTCCTTAGGTGGAGAGGTGTATTCCAGGACCTCGAGCATCTTGGCCCTGGGCTCATCCTCCACTTTTACAGGGAATGGAATGGCCTTAGCTATTTCCCATACAAAAGAGATGAAGGAGAAACTCTCAGCGGAGACAGTCTCAGGCAGAGGGGAAGGCTCAGAAGATTTCCCATAGGACTCATTGGAGGAAAATTACCTGGGATCCTCCTCCGATTCCCACGAGCATTCCGCCTTGGTACTGGACAGCACTTCCCTCAGGGGTGTCTTGAGACTGGGCCCACCTTGACGTGGAGGACCCATGTCCTCGAGAAAGGCATTGAGGAGCCGGCTCCCGCCTCGACTCCGGGGACGTTGAGAGTGCTGGGCCTGGGTGGCAATCGACACCGGAGCCACCAGTGGTGCCAGCGTCGGAGGCCGCACCATGGGCTGGGAGCCAGGCAGGACCACAGCAGAAGGCATGGCAGGTGCAAGAATCCCCAATGCCGATGCACATCACTGCATCAAAATCCCTCCAAGAGCTCTGGGAGCAAGGCCCAGATACGCTCATTGAGAGCCACTGTCGGTAAAGGCTGAGGGAACGGTGTGGACTCAGGCTGCCAAACCGCTTGAGGTGCGGGAGCAGGATTTCGGCTGCTGGGAGAAAGGCACATTGGCACCTCTTGGATGAAGGGGGAGCAGTTCTCCCGGCGTCGACGCTTGTCAAATGCCAAATCCCTCAGCATCCCAGAGCTCCCAGCACCATGCATCGAAGGAGGTGACGGTGCGTCTTGGCTTTCGCCCGATGACCTTCACCTAACCTCTTCGGTGCCAATGAGGATGGGGGAGGGGGGTTCAGGAGTGCAGAAACATTTAGGTGGGAGGGAAGAAAGAAGAGAGAGAATGGGGATCACGGGGGGGGGGAGGGAGGGGTTCAGGAACGCAGGAAGATTTACTGGGAGAAAGAGGGCAGAGTGAGAGAGATGTGTTCGAGAGGGAGAGATGCTGGAAATAGGGGGTGAAAAAAACATAGTAGATAGTTATCATGGAGTGGATGGGAGAAATGGTGATCATAGAGGAGAAGGGAGGGGGAGAGAAGAGAAACAGGAGACGGTGATCATGGAGGGGAGGGGAGAAATGGTGTTTATGGGGGTGGGGGGGGAGAGACAGTACCCATGGAAGAGAAGGGAACAGAAGACAAGGGAGACAGTGCCTATGGAGGGGAGGGTAAGGGAAGAGGAGAAAAGAGAGACAGGAGGAGACTGTGACCATGGAGGGGAAAAGAAAGGGAGAGAAGACAGGAGGAGATGTTGCCCAGGGAGGGGAGGAGAAGGGGACAGAAGACAGAAGGAGATGGTGTTCATGGAGGGGAAGGAAAGGGGAGAGAGACAGGAGGAGATGGTACCCATGGAGAGGAAGGGAGAGAAGAGAGACAGGAGGAGATGGTGCCCACGGAGGGGAAGGGAAGGGTAGAGAAGAGAGACAGGAGGAGATGGTGCCCACGGAGTGAAAGGGGAGGGTAGAGAAGAGAGACAGGAGGAGACCGTGCCTATGGAGGGGAAGGGAGAGAATAGAGACAGGAGGAGTAAATGCCCAGGAAAGGGAAGAGAGAACAGAGGAGATGGTGCCCATGAATGGAGGGGAAGAGAAATGATGGACACTAGACAGATTTGAAAAGGAGGGAAAAAATGGATGAAAGTTGAACATGAAAGAAGGATATAGGGCGGGATGAGAAAGAGGGGAAAAAAAGAAAAAGTGAATAGACAGGAGGCCTTGGAAGCAGAGTTCAGAGCACAGGGAAGCAGAACCATAGAGACGACTGAATAGATAAAATCACAAGACAACAAAGGTAAGATAAATGATTCTATTTTTAGTTTAGTAAATGAAATATGTCCATTTTGAAAATTTATATTTGCTATGTATACATTGCACTGTACAGGAGAAAATGTAAGGGGGGGGGGAGAAATACTCTGCGCAATTAAACATTTTAATTACAATTAGAAACAAAAACTTTTGTGGTCGGTGAACAGCCCTACTTAATATGATATGCCAGTATATTTTTTTAAATGGTGGCAAAATGTTATTGTTTTTTGCCTAGGATTACAACAACACTGAAGAGAGTAATGACAATAGCATTTTTTTTTGTTACATTTGTACCCCCGCGCTTTCCCACTCATGGCAGGCTCAATGCGGCTTACATATTGTATACAGGTACTTATTTGTACCTGGGGCAATGGAGGGTTAAGTGACTTGCCCAGAGTTACAAGGAGCTGTCTGTGCCTGAAGTGGGAATCAAACTCAGTTCCTCAGTTCCCCAGGACCAGAGTCCACCACCCTAACCACTAGGCCACTCCTCCACTCCACGGAATCTGCTGGGTACAAAAGTTTAGTGAGCTTATTTGAAGGGGGTGGGGCTCCAGTCAACACAGCCTCCAAAAGATTCCTGATTTCTCTTGAGAAGCCTGCATATAACAATATTCCAAGTTCAGCATATTAATTTACTCTGGATGAAAAATCTCTCAAAATAGCAACAGAACATTATCAGCATCCAGATATTGATATTCATACCTGTGACAGAATGTGATTACTAGGTTGCTGAGGTGGAGGAGGTGGTGGTTGCATTGCTCCTCCAGGCACTTGGGTCCTAGCAGGTTGCTGAGCCACAGGTGGATTATATACAACTGGTGTGCCATCTGGGTTTATGAACGGCTGACCTACAGAAAAGCAAATATTCTTTTACATTTGACAACTATGACTAATTGCCATATATAACATATGAAACGTTTTCTAAGTACATGCAAAAAAAAAAAAACTAACATATGCCAATAACCTCTAGTTTTAATGTGACAATATCTGAGTGTATCTCTTTCGGCCTGATTCACTAAGACTCTTCGCCCACTCTGTGTCTATATAATTTTATTTCATTGTCTTACTAAAACCAAGACTATATATGAAAAAGGCTTGATATTAGCAATAGATCTGAAATGTCTTTACCGAAAAGGTAAAATTATGTCTTACCTGATAATTTTCTTTCCATTAGTCCCTCAGATCAATCCAAAGACTTGTGGGTTATGTCCCTCCACTAGCAGGCTGCACAAGAGGGCATGTGCAGCCAGCTTACCTTCAGTATACGATACCAAAGCAGTAAGAAATCATTTGAACCATAGTTCACTCTCCTGCCTCTCAAAAAAAGCAAATAATCTGAAGGAAAACCCTCCAGCTGCTTCACAGTGTTTTCCAAGAACTTGTTGAATCCAAACTTCCAGACCAACAGAACGCGAACCTAAACCTCATAAACTATATCAAACTCTGCCATATATACCTCATACAGAACCAGCTAATGCGTACCCCCAGGACGGGCATCTGGACTGATCTGAGGGACTAATGGAAAGAAAATTATCAGGTAAGACATAATTTCACCTTCCATAGCGTCTCCAGATCAATCCAGAGACTTGTGGGATGTACCAAAGAAGTCCTCAAGAAGGGTGGGACCGCATACTCCCTGAAGACAGCACCGAAGCGCCGAAAAACGCATCCCGATGCACCGCGACATCAAGTCGGTAATGTCCAGCAAAAATGTGTACCGACGCCCAAGTAGCCGCTCTACAAATCTCGTCCGACGGCACCAGCCGGTACTCCGCAACGAACGTGGCCTGAGCTCTAGTCAAACACGCGTGAATCTGAAGAGGAATCGGCTTCCCCATGGAAGATACGCAGAGCTGATCGCTTCCAGTAGCCAACGAGCGATCGTAGCCTTAGAAGCTATCTGTCTCATTTTGTGTCCCGCAAACAGGACAGAGAGATGATCTGACTTCTGGAAGAAATTAGTAACCTCTAAATATGCGAGAAGAGCCCTTTGACACCCAAACAACGCAACTGGCGAAAATCCTCCGGGTAATCTTCCCGCTTGAAGGTTGGTAAATGCACTTCCTGATTAAGGTGAAAATGCGAAATCACCTTCGGCAGAAACGACGGAACCGTACGGACCTAGACCCCAGCTTCTGAAAAACGCAGAAAGGAATCCCTGCACGACAGAGCCTGCAGCTCAGATACCCTTCACGACAGAACCTGCAGCTCCGATACCCTTCTGGCCGAAGCCATGGCCACCAAAACCACCGTCTTCAACTTGAGATCCTTCAAAGATGTCTTACTCAGAGGCTCAAATGGGGTCCGCTGTAACGCCCTCGGTACTAGGTTCAAACTCCATTCCGGTACCATCGGCATCCGAGGGGGTCGAACATGACTAACGCCCCGGAGAAAACGAACCACATCCGGATGAGCAGCCAACGATCGACCACCTAATTGGCCTCGGAAACAGGCCAATGCTGCCACCTGTACCTTAAGAGAGCTCAAAGAGAGGGCCTTCTCAAGCCCCTTTTGCAAGAAGGCTAAGATGGAAGCGAGCGGAGCCGACTCCGGCGAAATGGCTGAGGACGAGCACCAAGCAACAAAAGTTCGCCAGACTCTAGCGTACACCAAAGAAGTAGATCGCTTGCAGCATCGTCCCAATCACCGACTCTGAAAACCCTCTGCGTCTGAGCTGCGACCGCTCAATAGCCGTAAGACCAAACGGAATGGAATCCTGCATGATCACTGGCCCCTGAATCAAAAGATCGGGAACGTCTGACAGACGCACCAAATCCGCATACCAAGGACGCCTGGGCCAATCCGGAGCCACCAGAACGACCACTCCTGAATGCTGCGCGATCCTGCCGATCACCCAACCGAGCGTGGGCCATGGAGGAAAGACATACAGGAGATACTGAGTCCACCTTTGCAACAGTGCGTCTATTCCTTCGGACCTGAATTCCCTGCCCCTGCTGAAAAAGCGAGGCACTTTGGCATTGGAATAACGGGCCATTAGATCCAGTACTGGAGAGAGCTCCCACTCCCCCGCATTCAACCGGTTCCGGCTGTTACGTCTGTGCTCACCTCGCCCTCTGGTGGCCAGAACTGGTGGCTGCTGTGGACCGTCACCCGTTCCAGATTTCAGCCCAGTCCGGTCCGGATCTTCCGGGCTGCCAGACTTGCTTGCTTGGATTGAACCTACACAGCACCCGTAGTTTTCTGGTGATGGTTGCAGCTGAGCTCCAGGTGCTGCTGGGCTTATTAGCCATTCTGAAACCTTGCTGCTTTGCCTTGCGTCTAAGGCCCTGGTATGTTGGTGCTTGTTGCACTCCTGCCTTGTTTGGTTTCTTGTCCTGGTTTCTTGCCTGATTCTGCTGTCTGCCCAGACTCTGCTTGTTCCCTGGTTTATGTTACTGATTTGCTGCCTGCCCTGAATCCTGCTTGTTTCCTGGTTTATGCTACTGATTTGCTGCCTGCCCTGAATCCTGCTTGTTTCCTGGTTTATGCTACTGATTTGCTGCCTGCCCTGAATCCTACGTGTATCCTGGTTTATGCTACTGTCTGCTGCCTGCCTTGACCCAGCTTGAACCCTGGTTTATTCTACTGTCAGAGATCTTCCGCCAGGGTCGCTTTACTCATACTACCCCTCTCCTCAAGACCCTTCACTGGCTCCCTATCCGTTTTCGCATCCTGTTCAAACTTCTTCTACTAACCTATAAATGTACTCACTCTGCTGCTGCTCCCCAGTATCTCTCCACACTCGTCCTTCCGTACACCCCTTCCCGTGCACTCCGCTCCATGGATAAATCCTTATCTGTTCCCTTCTCCACTACTGCCAACTCCAGACTTCGCGCATTCTGTCTCGCTGCACCCTACGCCTGGAATAAACTTCCTGAGCCCCTACGTCTTGCCCCATCCTTGGCCACCTTTAAATCTAGACTGAAAGCCCACCTCTTTAACATTGCTTTTGACTCGTAACCACTTGTAACCACTCGCCTCCACCTACCCTCCTCTCTTCCTTCCCTTTCACCTTAATTGATTTGATTTGCTTACTTTATTTATTTTTTGTCTATTAGATTGTAAGCTCTTTGAGCAGGGACTGTCTTTCTTCTATGTTTGTGCAGCGCTGCGTATGCCTTGTAGCGCTATAGAAATGCTAAATAGTAGTAGTAATCTGCCCTGTCTCTAGTGTGGGGTGGTTTTGCCTGCCACTGCCGCTCCTCAGCAGTGGTCCAAGGGCTCACAAACCCAGTTTCCAGCTTTGAAAACGTGACACCGGCTGAGGAAAACCGCCTGCACATTCAGGACTCCCGCGATGAGAGCTGCTGACAAAAGAAATAGCCGCGTTTCCGCCCAGCGGCAAAGGGCAAGCACCTCCGTTGACAACTGAGCACTCTGAGTGCTCCCTTGGCGATTGACGTAAGCTACTGCTGTCGCATTGTCGCAAAGGACTCGTACCAACTGGTTCAGCACCAAAGTCTCAAAGGCTTGCAGTGCCAGCCGAATCACCCGCAATTCCAGAAGATTGATTGACAACCGAGCCTCCGACAGACTCTGATGAAGCAGGTTGGAACTACAAAGCAAAGGGAACAAATTCTCATTCCCCAATTGCAACTGGGGACAGACTCGACTGTGCCTACAGGAAGAAACCTAGCTGAGCCCACAGTTTCTAATAGGATGAATAAAACCAGCAAAGCCTGCAAGGTTCCCATTGTGAAAAGTTGAACCGTAAACACCCTAGGCTCTTATGATGTCCAAACTCAGCTGGAAGGAAGCTCCCTGGTTGGAACTACAAATCAAAGGGAACAACTTCCCATTCCCCAATTGCAACTGGGGACAGACTCAACTGTGCCTAAAGGAAGAAACGTTGGCAAGGTGGCAAGAACTGCCTGACAGCGTTTGAGCTTGCATGTAGACTCCAAGAAAAATCTGTAGTGAAGTCCAGGTTGTAACTGTGCAATAGAAAAACTAAGACACATCTGAGCTGAGGTAATCTTGGTCCACTCCTCCTGAAACCAGTACAGGAGTCCTGCCTGAGGAGTGAACTGAGACTCCAGCATTGGAAGATGCAGCAGGCATAGGCTGACCTGGAGTTGAAACAGAGCTCATTCTACCAGCAGCCAGGTGGCTTATCGTAGTGGAAGTGGAAACCCTGAAAGTGTTTTTCCTGGCCCCACAAAACCTACAACAAAACCAAGCGGATTAAAAATGAGCCTTAAACTCATCCCCTGGCAATCTCCGAGACTTGGAAGTCCCTCAGGTCTTTACCCAACTGCCCTAGATCTTCTCCTGTCCCAAGATTACTTCCAAAAGGCAGGTTGCCAAATATGACTTGGAAGCCACATCAGTGGTCTGATGCCTAAGCCAGCGCTAACTCCTTACAGATAGAGACAAGAATTGGCTGGTGTGACTGTGCCCTATAACTGCTGTGCATTGGAGCTAACAAGTACGGCTGAGAACCAGAGACAGATGGTGTAGCAGAATATGGCTGTTGCACCATTGCATGCTACAAAAAGCAAGCTGCAGTGGGTCGTGAAACAGCACCCCTAGAGCTCTGTGCTTACTCTCAGCTGATTGCAACAACTATTAAGCTACCTCTACACTGAAGTAGCTCCTGGACCACTCCCCATGAAATTTAGGTACCCCATACCATGAAAAGATGCCAAAAATACCATAGAAGCAATTAGAGGTACCAGGTACACTGCAGATACCAGGTAGCTGAGGCTAATATGCAAAGGTGTGGCCAGTATCAGTGTGCAGAGAGAGAGAGAGAGAGAGAGAGAGAGAGAGAGAAGGGCAATCTTTAGTACTGAAGAGTTCTGAAAACTGTTCCAGTCATGTAAGAACTACTTGGCCAGACAAGCAATAAGAAAGAATGAAATAAAATATGCCCCACTGGAAATCTAGCTGAGCCCACAGTTTCTAATAGGCTGGATAAAACCAGCCTTGAACCTGTAACCTTCAGGCTGAAAGGCCAGACACCCTACTCAATAAAAATACACACACACCAAATGCCACCAGGGGAGCACAGAGGGTGCAGGATTACCATGGAAACAGAGAGAAACCTGAGAGGCCTGCACTAGCCCAGTGTTGCCAATTGTGCGGTTTTCCGCGACCCGCCGCAGGAAATTTTTGCCCGTGGCGGGCTGCGTTTTTTTGGGCTGCTTTTTGGTCTTTTGGGCGGTTTTTTGGGCGGTTTTTTCGGCTGCGGGGGGCGGGGTTAGTGACGTTGTGGGCGGGGCCGATGATGGGGGAGGCGGGGCCGATGACGGTGGGGGCGGGGTTGATGATGGCGGGGGCGGGGGTGTCAGGGACGGGGTTTGAGTTTGGGCGGGTTTTGGGCTGGATTTAGGCTGGTTTGGGTGGGAAAAAAATTTTCCACCTGGCAACCCTGCACTAGCCTCAAAATGTAACATTTCTCACAGAAACATGGAGTCAACAGCCCTAAGCCTGACTAACTAAACAAACTGTACTGCCATGCTCTGAGACAGGGGAAGAGAAAAAGAGTAGGATCCCTAATCCTGATCCCTTTCTCCCTTCCATTAATGATGTACACACACCCTGAACCTCATTAAGGAGGGTCCAGAAATATTCTTAGTGAAAATCACCAAGTGAAGCACAGGCATCTCCACTAGAAGACTTTCAGATAGTCAGTACTTTCCAAGCTGCAGCTTAAGGCTCTCACTGCCACAGCACAGCTGCAGGGGACTAATGGGTCTCCGACCGCGCCCCTAGAAAGCTCTGAAAGACTCAAAGCTGTGGGAGACCCGAGTACTCCCACTGGAGTCTGCAAACCTCCCCAGGCCTCCTTTCTTAGAAGCCCTTAAATAACCAATCTGAAGAAACTGGGAGTGATCCACACCAGTTCCCCAGTCACATTTCTGAAAAGTCCTACATATAAAACTGCCTGAATTGCAGGCACATTAGGGCCCAGGGGAGCACTGGGGCTTCAGCATTGCCATGTGGAGTGGCAAGAAAGATGGCGCCATCACGTGCGCACACACACCCAAGAAAACAACTGCCCTGCACCCCCCCCCAAAATGAGCTGGGAGGGAAGGAGCATACCGCTCCACGGAGTTGGGCTGTACAGTGGAACCCCAGCACGGGAAACTGCAGCAGCCCAGTGGCTCCCACACTGGGAGTAGCTTTTGCTCTGCCCACTGGCGCAGATAGGATAGTGAGTACTCACCCCCTCGGGAATCACTGACACATGCCAAGCCGGTCCTCACAACATTCAGCCGGTACTGCAAGCCGGCATGCTTATTTTTTAAGGCAAGAGAGGACACCGGAACAAAAGAAACCTCAGACTCATTTTACAATCAGGAGACTGAGAAACACAAACCCCAGTCAGGCAGAGAACAGGGGTTGAAGGGGGAGGAAGGGAGGGACCTGGCACCACCAGGTGTGCACCCAAGTCCCATGTCCAGGACACCTCAGACCCCAGCCACTCAACTAGACCCAGGGGACCAGGCCAGGAGCCAATCAATCCAGACTGCACAGATATGACCATCCAACGCGCCCCGCAGCGCGAACACCTTTTGACGGACTCTGACGCCGACATCGGCCCTAAGACCGGCTCCCAGCCTAGCGCTCATGTACCTCTGAAGCCTGGAACTCTGAGGACTGAGAAAACACTGCTTAACCTGTAGGGATCTGTGTTTGTGTCTGTGTGAAGTTTTTGTTTTTTATTTAAGAGGCAGGAGAGAAACACCGACAGACGAATCCCTAAGTAGCAGTAGGCTGGTGGGGGGAGACGGGTAGGGACCTGGCACCACCAGGTGTAACCCCAACGTGCGCAAAGCACCTCAACCCCAAATCAAGCTCAACAACCCCCGAGGGAACGGGATAGGAGCCAAATCACTTCAGAGCTGCACAGCATGTCTCTTCACCTGCTAGAGAGAGAGAGAATACTGAAGGTAAGCTGGCTGCACATGCTCTCTTGTGGGCGAACTTCGGTGTTCTCTCTATCTAACCTGCTAGTGGAGGGACATAACCCACAAGTCTCTGGATTGATCTGGGGACACTATGGAATGGCTTAACATACTTTGTAAACTGTGTGCTGCCAGTAGTTGGATAAGCCTGACAGTTCCTCCTTTTATCAGTCTAGTTCTGTGACTCTTGCCCCAGTGCTTAGAACACCTCTAGCCAGTTGGTTTTTTTGAACATCCACAATGAATATGCATGAGATAGATTACATACAATAAAAGCAGTGCATGCAATGTTCTCTTACACGTATTCAGTGTGGATATCCTGAAAATCAAATTGGATGTAGGTGTCCCGGGAACTGGGTTGAAAACCACTGTTCTGGTGTATTTACAGTAGATATGTCCAAGTACACTAAACTTTTTTTTTCCATAGAATGCAAAACGAGTTATGCTAATCTCTGTAACCCACATGAAATGGTCAGATTTCCATGCCTATTTTGTTTATCGTCACATATGTGTGGTATGCACAAATGGAAATGACATTGAGAATCCAGATTCTAGTTAATGAGGCAGGTCTAATAACTTACACACACAAGATGATGATGCAAACTGGATATTGGTGACAGTATTGTCATGAAAGGTTCTAAGCCTTGCAACTACTACAAGATCAAAATAAATATCCAAGAAATCAGTATAAGAAAATTGGTCCCTGCAACTACCGGAAGTTTATTGTTTTTACCATCAATTCCTGACCAATTTTGATTCAATAAACCCTGCTTGCAGATGAACATCTAGGTGAAAGATAATGTTATGGATCACTGGCCATAACACTTTGCACAGTTCTTTAATGTAAACCACAGAACTGTAAGCCTGACTTAAGCATTATCTTCCCCAATTCGAAAATGTGTTTAGCTTATAGCATTACCCCTTCCTTTGAGATTCTGAGCATGAGTCGGCATAATTTATAAATATTAAGTTTAATAAAGATATGCTAGAACACCCTTTCAGAAGCCATTGAACACATGAAACTTCAATTTAATATTTTTTTTGGCAAGTTTTGATTCTGTGAAATCTCACTGGATGACATAAAAACAGATGTCAGTATTTTAAGTTTAAAAACAATCCAAAAGTAAAATTAAGATAACCAAGAAGTTGCACTTGAGTTAGCATCCTTAAGAGTAATTCATTCTGCAGTACTTATATCAACAGACCTTTGGTCTGTCCCAGTGTGGCAATACTTATGTACTAAATGGCCTTTTAAATAAGCCATGGTAAAAAATTGCAGTTATCATGGCTTAACATAGGCCTTTACCATGGAGTAGCTGCAAATTTAACATGTCAACAGTTCCCAGCTTTTACTGTTACGGCTGCTGCATTAAATTTGCAGATACACTGTGGTACTGTGCCTGGAGTTAGCACGGAAGCACTTAGCACTTCCTATTTTAGAGATGGCAAGTGGTCCTGCACTAACTGCAAAAGTGCTAATTAGTGTGGGTTATTTGCAGTGCTCTAATCACAAAAAGCCTTCAATACCCATACTCCAGCCATGACATGTCTCCAAATGCAAAAAGCACTTAACACATGGTTTACTGTGCAGTAACTGCATAAATTCCACAAAGTTCCTTAACGTGCTTGTGCGCTAACAGTTTAGAAGCCAACTTCAAATTTTGGTTTCAGTTACAGCACCAAAAATGGCCCAAAATCCTTTTTCTCCTTGTTTTCAGTTTTAGTCAAGAGGCTATTTTAATATTTGGCCATGTTTTCAATTTCAGCCGAAAATGACCGTGCTTTTTCAGTGAAAGCCAAAAATTAGTGCTTTGTCCCATTAGTCTCCCTCCTTTCCCCTCCCCCTGAAGAGGAGCTGTGCCTCCTCCCGCACACATAGGACCCCTGAGCCTATCTTACAATTCTTGGTAGTCTAGGGGTGTAGTTGGGGCAGGAGTGATACCCAGTTACTCCTGCCTATTCTGGCTTTTCTCTCAAAATGGCTGCAATGACAGGGGCATTGCTCCTATCCTGACATACTTCTAGACCACTAGGAATTATAAGGTAGTGCAGGGAAGGGAGGGCTACTATTTGTATGTTGGCGGGGTTTTTTTGTACTGTGATTGCAAGTAATGCAGTAATGGTATTGCACAATAGTTTATATGGTAGAGTGCTCCAAATAAATGCTTTTGATACAAAATGTTTGCACAAATTTAAATCTCTACATTTTAAATGATAAGCTCTTTAGGAACTAGCTTTTCTGTGGAGTTATGACATCAGCTGTCACTCCAAATGTGGCACAAAGTCAGTCACTGTAAAATCACTGCAGCTTTTAGTTTTAATTTTCCTTAGCAGCGTTTCATATCTGTGAGGCTATTTTGCTTGAAGGTAAAATAAGCTCATTCATTATTTAAATTATTATATTCTGTATTGGATACTGTGATTTAGCAGAATGATGCAGACTGCAAGCTCTAACAATTCCCAGCGGCCCTCATTAGTTCATATTCACAGAACCAAACATAAGTATTCAGTTTCGGCTTTGCCCGAAACTAGGTGAAGAGTTTTTGCTGCAGTTTTAGTGGCAGCTTTGCTTTCAACCGAAATGGAAAAAAAGCAGTTTTGTTCAGCCTCTAATAGCATTTACCACGCGGTAAACTGCCTGTTAAGTGTTTAACACAGTTTAGAAAAATGGTCCTGAAGTTAATACATTTCTATATATTTTTTTCTGTTCCAACAATTCCTCATGTGGCTATCAATACCATTTTATTAACCAAAGCATCAACTTAAGACACTTCAACCAAGGAATTTTAGCATTATGTGCATCACTTAAATTGGCCAGAACCAAGCTCAACTGGTCTTTTATCACGCCTAAGAATGAAATGCTCCATGCAGGCTTAATTTCTCTAACAGAAAAATAAAATTTCAACCATAAAACTGGTAAAAACTACCAAAGCAGAACAGTTAATCTACCATGTTACCCTAACATTACTATGTTCATTTGTTATTATTCAAGGAATAAACAAAATATTAGGAATTAAACAAACACCACCAATTTTAAAAAGAAACTACTCATATAAGTGCTGTTCAACACTGTCCTGTCCTGGAAAGATACCTCATTGGTTTATTTTTAGGATATCTGTGAAAAGTATGCACGAGATCCAGTTGTACACCTCATAAACCTAGTGCATGTTAATATGGCTCATGCAGACTAGCTAGGTTAACTCCAAGACAGGATCAAGAAACTGTGACCTATCAGTAAAGTTTTATATACAAAGAAAAGCAAAATTAACAAAAAGTTTTTCTTTAATATAGAAGACTGTAAAACTTTTCTGTATAGTTACTAGCAGGATGGGGATAACTATCTGCTACTGTATTCTACTTACGAACACATTACAGAAGCACAGTGCTAAGTAATCAAGCATCTTATGTCTTATACACATCAATAAGGTGACATTTTATTAAAACTGAACTAAAATTATTTAATTGGTCTGAAAAAACACCAAGACACATTCATTTTGGTCACTGAAGCTAGGCAGCTTTAAATACATTTCAGGAAATCCAAATTAATTTCACCCCCAGAGTTTTAAAACTCAAACACACTGGGGCCATGAATACTGTAGAATTGGATTCCCTGCTTTCCTGGAACTTACTGGCTAGTAAAATGAAACTATTCTGAGGGGACCCATTTTTTCTGCTGGCTACAAAAGTCATTTTCACAATGAAGTGGCTTGGCTATGGGCCAAACTCAACACATACAGATGAAATAACATTATGAAGAATGAATGAATGATAAAAACAATTAAAATGACTTGGCCATACAATACTTCACCATAAAAAATATTATATATATATATATATATATATACAGTGGGGGAAATAAGTATTTGATCCCTTGCTGATTTTGTAAGTTTGCCCACTGACAAAGACATGAGCAGCCCATAATTGAAGGGTAGGTTATTGGTAACAGTGAGAGATAGCACATCACAAATTAAATCCGGAAAATCACATTGTGGAAAGTATATGAATTTATTTGCATTCTGCAGAGGGAAATAAGTATTTAATCCCTCTGGCAAACAAGACCTAATACTTGGTGGCAAAACCCTTGTTGGCAAGCACAGCGGTCAGACGTCTTCTGTAGTTGATGATGAGGTTTGCACACATGTCAGGAGGAATTTTGGTCCACTCCTCTTTGCAGATCATCTCTAAATCATTAAGAGTTCTGGGCTGTCGCTTGGCAACTCGCAGCTTCAGCTCCCTCCATAAGTTTTCAATGGGATTAAGGTCTGGTGACTGGCTAGGCCACTCCATGACCCTAATGTGCTTCTTCCTGAGCCACTCCTTTGTTGCCTTGGCTGTATGTTTTGGGTCATTGTCGTGCTGGAAGACCCAGCCACGACCCATTTTTAAGGCCCTGGCGGAGGGAAGGAGGTTGTCACTCAGAATTGTACGGTACATGGCCCCATCCATTCTCCCATTGATGCGGTGAAGTAGTCCTGTGCCCTTAGCAGAGAAACACCCCCAAAACATAACATTTCCACCTCCATGCTTGACAGTGGGGACGGTGTTCTTTGGGTCATAGGCAGCATTTCTCTTCCTCCAAACACGGCGAGTTGAGTTCATGCCAAAGAGCTCAATTTTTGTCTCATCTGACCACAGCACCTTCTCCCAATCACTCTCGGCATCATCCAGGTGTTCACTGGCAAACTTCAGACGGGCCGTCACATGTGCCTTCCGGAGCAGGGGGACCTTGCGGGCACTGCAGGATTGCAATCCGTTATGTCGTAATGTGTTACCAATGGTTTTCGTGGTGACAGTGGTCCCAGCTGCCTTGAGATCATTGACAAGTTCCCCCCTTGTAGTTGTAGGCTGATTTCTAACCTTCCTCATGATCAAGGATACCCCACGAGGTGAGATTTTGCGTGGAGCCCCAGATCTTTGTCGATTGACAGTCATTTTGTACTTCTTCCATTTTCTTACTATGGCACCAACAGTTGTCTCCTTCTCGCCCAGCGTCTTACTGATGGTTTTGTAGCCCATTCCAGCCTTGTGCAGGTGTATGATCTTGTCCCTGACATCCTTAGACAGCTCCTTGCTCTTGGCCATTTTGTAGAGGTTAGAGTCTGACTGATTCACTGAGTCTGTGGACAGGTGTCTTTCATACAGGTGACCATTGCCGACAGCTGTCTGTCATGCAGGTAACGAGTTGATTTGGAGCATCTACCTGGTCTGTAGGGGCCAGATCTCTTACTGGTTGGTGGGGGATCAAATACTTATTTCCCTCTGCAGAATGCAAATAAATTCATATACTTTCCACAATGTGATTTTCCGGATTTAATTTGTGATGTGCTATCTCTCACTGTTACCAATAACCTACCCTTCAATTATGGGCTGCTCATGTCTTTGTCAGTGGGCAAACTTACAAAATCAGCAAGGGATCAAATACTTATTTCCCCCACTGTATATATATATATATATATATATATATATATATATATATATATATATATATATATATATATATAATTTTAATTTATGGGGTAAATTAGAAGCCAATTGAGAAATTTATATACACTAAAGCATCCTGTTTCTCTATATGAAACAGAAAAATGCTACCAATTAGTCTGTTCTTATTTTGCTGAACAGGCTAATATGAAAAGTGTAATGTAAGCTATTATAACAATTTACATAAGGAGTATAAACTGAAGCTAGAAGGAACAAATCATATTTGAAGGGTTAAATTTCAATTGCTTGTGTCTGAATTATAACATTTTCAAAAATTACAACATTAAAATACTAATAAAATATTTAACAAGTACACGTAAAAAGAACACAAAATATCTATAACTATACAGCTACAGTACATATATAAACATTTTTCTAGATTTCTAAACTGTACATAAAATTATCTACCACTGGATACCAACCTGTTTGTGGGTTGATCAGAATACTGCCAGGTGGTATGCCTGTCGCTTCCAACGGAAGCAAAAAGAAGCTAGTACTAGTAGGTGCCACTTGCCCACTTATGCCACCAAAGGAAAGAGAATTACTAGTGCTGACAGTTGGATAGACGGCAGGTGTGCCATGAGATGGCTGGTTTATAGCTGTTACTGGAAGAGGCTGCTGGGTATGAGAAAGAGAACCCGTGGACGACCCTACACTACTAGAAGACTCAGAACCTAGGAAAGGAGTAATGAAAAATGATTTTTATCTAGGAGAAAAACAAGCTCATTTAAATATGCATCAGATTCATAAAGCGCAAGTATAACACAGAGATTCAACACAAATTTTTACTAACTACTAAACACTTATGTTCAACTTTTCTTGGACAAGAAGGTTTCTTATAGCAGACCTGAAACAAAAGTTACTTCTATAAACATCACATTTCTTATGTTTCCAAAGATGCAGCTTAGGGCAATAAGGGGCCCTTTTACTAAGCTGTGCTAGTAAATGGGTGTAGCATACTCTAATGCAGGACTTTCCCATGTGCCAAGCTTATGTCTAGCAAGGCCGTGAAATAGGCATTTTTCTATTTGTTGAATTTCTGGGTGTGCTCTAATGTGTGGTCATTTTAAAAAATTAATGCAGGAGCACTTACCGACTCCTATTTAAGAGGTACTAAGGGCTCCCGCATTACAGACACACTAACCAGTTACCGTGCTGATGATAAGCTGAACAGTGTTTCCACACCCCCTCCTAAAAAAAAAAATTAATAAATGCCATGTGCTTAGCATGTGCAAATGGCAAAACTAAGGCAAACTGCTTTGGGGCATTCTGCTATAGGCCATTTTTTCCTGCATTTTTTTTTTGTTACATTTGTATCCTGCGCTTCTCGACTTACATGGAGCAATGGAGGGTTAAGTGACTTGCCCAGAGTCACAAGGAGCTGCCTGTGCCTGAAGTGGGAATCAAACTTAGTTCCTCAGTTCCCCAGGACCAAAGTCCACCACCCTAACCACTAGGCTACTCCTCCATTAAGGGGAACTTTTACTAAGCTGCAGTAAGTGCTAGTGTGCACTTACCACAGCTTAAAAGAGCTCAATATGGGATGTGCTGAGGTGTCCTGCAGTAAAATTCCAATGTGTGCACGAATATCATGTACTAAAAAATACTTCAGAATTTTTCTCAGAGGGGGCGTATCTGGGGGTGGTGGGGTGGGGCAGAAAGTGGGCATGACAGCAAGAATCAGTGCAGCCACATTACTAAAAACTAGTTCGCATTTTGTGAGCCCTACAGCTCATAAAATGGGTGGCAGTAGGGCTCATGTGCTAAATACTGTTAATGGCCGCGCGCTAATGGCAACATTAGTACATGGCAATTAATTAGAAAAATGGAAATTAAGCTATTTTCTGACTGCAGTAAAAATGGCCTTAACATGCTACTTTTTAACCACAACTTAGTAAAAGGATCCCTAAGTGTGCATTAGCACTTAATGCAGCTCAGTAAAAGGGACCTTAAACCACAAATCCTGCAAAAAAGCATACCGTATAGTGCATTGATATACATCTTTAATGGAACACTGTTAAATAAAATTTGGGGATGAAAATAATATTTATGCTTATAACCCTCTTTATCTAGAGGGTAAAACTGTAGCGATATGTTAACAGATATTTATATGAAGTGGATTTTTTTTCAAATATTTGAAATATATCCATGCACTTTTGGCTTGGTTTCTTATGACTATATCCCTTTTTAAATATCAGGAACAATAGTAGATGAACATTTAATGAACTGGGAGGGTGTCCCAGAGTTTGTGAGAAAGCCAGAAACTTTAATTGAAGTGAACCAACAGCCAACCATATCATTAACAAAATGTGCAATTTTCAACACCAATCATAAATAAAACAATGACTAAACAGTGGTTCCTATTAAATATTTTCACTTTGCTTTTCTTTATAGCTAATATATTTCATGAACGAAGACATCAAACTAAATTCACTCTAATAAGATATTTGATCACTGAACTATATGTTAACTGGATACCATACTTGCAGATCTGGTAGTATGTCTGATTAAAGCAGCAGTGCCATATTCTCACTATTTCCACCACATTTGAGCAAGCCAGTGATCTGCAACCCTCTATCTAATTAATACAACCTGCTGTTTTTGAGAATTATAAATTACTTCCCATAAACAATTTTTGAAATTCCATTTTAAATGTGTTACATTACCTCCTCTCAATATTTTAGCTCTACCTCTCTTTCACTATAGAGTATGAATTTCTATTAAATTGCAAGGTTGAAAAAACAGATCTCAGAATATTATAATTATAATCACAATAAATACAACAGACACAAAAATAAAAAAGAATGGTGCTCCTAGATCTCAGGAGTGGAGGAGAGGTCTAATGGTAAGGGTAGTGGGCTGAGAACCAGGGGAGCGTGTTCAAACCTCACTGCAGCTCTTCGTGACCCTGGGCAAGCCACTTAACCTTCAACTGCCTCAGGTACAACCTCAGATTGTGAGCTCTCCAGGGAAAGAAAGTACCTCCTGTACCTGAATATACACTACTTTAATAGCTTCCAGGTTTTCAGACAGTACATAAGAAATGAAAGAGGAGGAAGTGACATCACTGCTGGAGAATGGACACTTGAGAGTTGGGCTCCGTCAGAGCCGTGATTAAATTTAGTGATTCTTTCCCTCAGTTTTTACATCTCCCCTCAGGGCTGTTAAGTATGTGGGAATTCAGGATGTCTTCCCAAAAGTGCCTCGAGAAGTTCAAATTTGCTACGGAGCTAGACAATCACCACCGGTCGTGGGTCGAGAAAGCGGCCGCCCATGTGTTCAAGATGGCGGCAGATCCTAAGGATGCAGAGGATGAGCCAGTAAAGCAGTCGGAGACCCGTTACCTACAGTCAACAATCATCGCTATTGGTGGCTCTTCCCATTTAGCCTTCTAATTACCGTTGGGGGGGGGGGGGGGGGGGAGTCTAAAAAAGTGTGCACCTGTGGCAAGGCATGGCTGCAGCTTCAGTGTCACAATTTGCCCTCCAGACAAATGAGAATGGTACCTGCATCACCGGCCTAGCTGCCAGGAAGTCCCAAGCACCAGATCTATGACTTAACTGTGCAATGGGGGGGGGGGGGGGGGGGGGGGGGGTGTTATCTACCTGATTCTGTTTGGTTATATTTTTCTGTGTTTCACTGTTAAGTACTTGGTTAGCAGCGGTGGGTCTGCTCTCAGGTAGCTATATCTTCACTGCTTTCTGGGTACTTGAAAGCACTTTGTGCTTGCTGTCCACTGGTTTCTTGGTTAGAATTCCTGGAGACAGAGGGTTCTTGAGGGTACTGTTTGAGGGTTTTAAAGGGAGAGATTTTGTTGATTGGACAAGGGGAGGGGGAAAGTGGATGTGCAGAATGGGAGTCTATTTAGGCTTGGCTCCCTGGAGATGAGTGGCTTCTTCCATTTTTAGGGTGGGCTGGCTGGGGTGGAAGCCCATGTTTGGTTAATCAGATGCTTAGTGCTTCTACCAGCCTACTTCCAGGTGCCATGGAGAACTTACAGCCCATCTGCATATCCTCACAGCCTTCTCCAGGGTGACTACCAGGTCCACCCCAATCTACCCACGGCCTTCGCTCCAGGTGCATAGCACTTCCACCAGCTGCCTTCCAGGTGCTGTGAAGAACTTGCAGCCCCACACTTAAAAATCTACCCACAGATAAAATTGTTATACCCTAATGCTCTCTTGCTATTGTTCGATCGCCCTATCATTTCCCCACTGTTACATTCCATAGTTTCTATGCCCCTAATGATGTTTTGACTTGACTTTGTCTTCCCATAACTCTTCACAACGTAACCCATAATCGTAGTGTAACAAATTGTATTTCCATCATTCACAATGTATTGTAAGCCACACTGAGCCCGCAAATAGGTGGGAAAATGTGGGATACAAATGCAATAAATAAATAAATAAATAAAATCTGCATATCATCACAGCCTTCTCCGAGGTGATTCCCAGGTCCACCCCAATCCATCCAAGGCCTTCACTCCAGGTGCCTTCCAGGTACTGTGGAGAACTTGCAGCCCATCTGCATATCCTCACAGCCTTCTCCGGGGTGACTCCCAGGTCAATCCCGATCCAACTAGGGCCTTCGCTCTAGGTGCCTAGTGCTTCCACCAGCTGCCTTCCAGGTGCTGTGGAGGATTTACAGCCAATCTGCATATCCTCACAGCCTTCTCTGGGGTGACTCTCAGATCCACACCTAACACCCAGGGCCTTTGCTCCAGGTGCTTAGCGCTTCCACCAGCTGCCTTCCAGGTGCCCTGGAGGACTTGCAGCCCATCTGCATATTCTCACAGCCTTCTCCAGGGCGATGCCCAGGTCCACTCTGATCCACCCAGGGATATCGCTCCAGGTGCTGCATACCATTACCATCTAAACCGTTTGTATTTTTTCTCTGCTATTTCTTATGGCTCCTCTTCTTGGTAATTCCCTTCCCAATCTCTTTCTCTATCTGAAACCACTGTATACTACAGGAACACATTGCCCACATTCTGCTTCCATCATCTCATTATCCCTTTTGTCTTCACCCTTCTTCTCAGCTCTCAACCTTCAAAGTTTGCTTCCTTTCATTCAACCATCTCCATTCTGTCTGAGTACATCTCATCTTCATCGCTGTCATCATGCCTCTCCTACTCTTCTCCGTACTCTCTTGATACTTCTTCTGCTCTCTGCTAGAGATATCAATCCCAATCCTGGTCCTTCACATCAGTACTCATCCTATTTGTGCAGGTCACACAGTGATGTTTCCTATTTAATATCTGTTCCTCTCCTCTCTCCTTCTTCTCTGCCTTTCTCATGTGCTCTGTCTGCAACAAACTTTAATACATCTATGACCTTTTTATCTCTTGTACTCTCCATCTCCTTGCCCTGAGACTTGGCTTTGCCCTGAAAATTCTGCCTCAGCCATGGCCCTGTGTCATGGAGGTTACCTTTTCTCTCAAACAACTCGCCCAGTTGGACACAGAGGTGGTGTCAGGCAACTACTCTTACCCTCTTGTAGATTTCAGCCTACTTTTCCACCTCAGTCTTGCTGCTTTTCTTCCTTTGAAGTCCACTCCATCCATCTATTCACTCCTCTACCTCTCTGAATAGCAGTCATTTATTGACCCCCCTGATAAGTCCCTTTCTTCCTTTCTCATTGACTTTGACTCCTGGCTTTCCTTCTTTCTTGAACCTTCATCTCCTTCCCTCATTCTTGGGAACTTTAACATTCATGATAATGATCCTTCTGACTCTTATGCTCCTCAGTTTCTCACTTTAACATCCTCTTTCAATCATCAATTGTGCTCCACTACCCCTACTCACCAGAATAGCCACTGGAGGAGTAGGAGTATCCTTAGTGGTTAGTGCAGTGGACTTTGATCCTGGGGAACTGAGTTCAATTCCCACTGCAGCTCCTTGTGACTCTGGACAAGTCACTTAACCCCGGTACAAAATAAAGTACCTGAATATAAGTAAACCACTTTGAATGTAGTTGCAAAAACCTCAGAAAGGCGGTATATCAACTCTGATTTCCCTTTCCATTTATCTTCTTCTCCAACTGCTAACTCTTCAGTTTCTGTGCCTCAGCTCTTCCCCTCTCTGACCATCATCAGATAACTTTCACACTTAAAACACCTTCCTCCTCAGTCCCGTCAAATCTCCACCAATACATTTAGAAACCTTCAGGCTATTGACTCTTCTATTCTGTCCTCTAGTGTTTCAAACCTCTTGTCAACCACTGTTATCCAAGTCTGTCAATGTCTCTTCCTATAAAGCGAATGCTACATACCTGTAGAAGGTATTCTCCGAGGACAGCAGGCTGATTGTTCTCACTGATGGGTTGACGTCCTCGGCAGCCCCCTCCATCGGAAAGTTTACTAGCAAAGGCCTTTGCTAGTCCTCGCGCGCCCATGCGCACCGCGCATGCGCGGCCGTCTTCCCGCCCGAAACCGGCTCGAGCCGGCCAGTCCAGTATGTAGCAAGACAATACACTTCAAGGGAAGACTCAACTCCAAAGGGGAGGCGGGCGGGTTTGTGAGAACAATCAGCCTGCTGTCCTCGGAGAATACCTTCTACAGGTATGTAGCATTCGCTTTCTCCGAGGACAAGCAGGCTGCTTGTTCTCACTGATGGGGTATCCCTAGCCCCCAGGCTCACTCAAAACAACAACCATGGTCAATTGGGCCTCGCAACGGCGAGGACATAACTGAGATTGACCTAAAAAATTTACCAACTAACTGAGAGTGCAGCCTGGAACAGAACAAACAGGGCCCTCGGGGGGTGGAGTTGGATCCTAAAGCCCAAACAGGTTCTGAAGAACTGACTGCCCGAACCGACTGTCGCGTCGGGTATCCTGCTGCAGGCAGTAATGCGATGTGAATGTGTGGACAGATGACCACGTCGCAGCTTTGCAAATTTCTTCAATGGAGGCTGACTTCAAGTGGGCTACTGACGCAGCCATGGCTCTAACATTATGAGCCGTGACATGACCCTCAAGAGCCAGCCCCGCCTGGGCGTAAGTGAAGGAAATGCAATCTGCTAGCCAATTGGATATGGTGCGTTTCCCTACAGCCACTCCCCTCCTATTGGGATCAAAAGAAACAAACAATTGGGCGGACTGTCTGTGGGGCTATGTCCGCTCCAGGTAGAAGGCCAATGCTCTCTTGCAGTCCAATGTGTGCAGCTGACGCTCAGCAGGGCAGGAATGAGGACGGGGAAAGAATGTTGGCAAGACAATTGACTGGTTCAGATGGAACTCCGACACAACCTTTGGCAAGAACTTAGGGTGAGTGCGGAGGACTACTCTGTTATGATGAAATTTGGTGTAAGGGGCCTGGGCTACCAGGGCCTGAAGCTCACTGACTCTACGAGCTGAAGTAACTGCCACCAAGAAAATGACCTTCCAGGTCAAGTACTTCAGATGGCAGGAGTTCAGTGGCTCAAAAGGAGGTTTCATCAGCTGGGTGAGAACGACATTGAGATCCCATGACACTGTAGGAGGCTTGACAGGGGGCTTTGACAAAAGCAAGCCTCTCATGAAGCGAACAACTAAAGGCTGTCCTGAGATCGGCTTACCTTCCACATGGTAATGGTAAGCACTGATTGCACTAAGGTGAACCCTTACAGAGTTGGTCTTGAGACCAGACTCAGACAAGTGCAGAAGGTATTCAAGCAGGGTCTGTGTAGGACAAGAGCGAGGATCTAGGGCCTTGCTGTCACACCAGACGGCAAACCTCCTCCAATGGAAGAAGTAACTTCTCTTAGTGGAATCTTTCCTGGAAGCAAGCAAGATGCGGGAGACACCCTCGGACAGACCCAAAGAGGCAAAGTCTACGCTCTCAACATCCAGGCCGTAAGAGCCAGCGACTGGAGGCTGGGATGCAGAAGTGCCCCATCGTCCTGTGTGATGAGGGTCGGAAAACACTCCAATCTCCACGGTTCTTCGGAGGACAACTCCAGAAGAAGAGGGAACCAGATCTGACGCGGCCAAAAAGGAGCAATCAGAATCATGGTGCCTCGGTCTTGCTTGAGTTTCAACAAAGTCTTCCCCACCAGAGGTATGGGAGGATAAGCATACAGCAGGCCCTCCCCCCAGTCCAGGAGGAAGGCATCCGATGCCAGTCTGCCGTGGGCCTGAAGCCTGGAACAGAACTGAGGGACTTTGTGGTTCACTCCAGAGGCGAAGAGATCTACCAAGGGGGTGCCCCACACCTGGAAGATCTGTCGTACCACACGGGAATTGAGCGACCACTCGTGAGGTTGCATAATCCTGCTCAACCTGTCGGCCAGACTGTTGTTTACGCCTGCCAGATATGTGGCTTGGAGCCCCATGCCGTGACGGCGAGCCCAGAGCCACATGCTGACGGCTTCCTGACACAGGGGGCGAGATCCGGTGCCCCCCTGCTTGTTGACATAGTACATGGCAACCTGGTTGTCCGTCTGAATTTGGATAATTTGGTGGGACAGCCGATCTCTGAAAGCCTTCAGAGCGTTCCAGATCGCTCGTAACTCCAGGAGATTGATCTGCAGATCGCGTTCCTGGAGGGACCAGCTTCCTTGGGTGTGAAGCCCATCGACATGAGCTCCCCATCCCAGGAGGGACGCATCCGTGGTCAGCACCTTTTGTGGCTGAGGAATTTGGAAGGGACGTCCCAGAGTCAAATTGGAGCAAATCGTCCACCAATATAGGGATTTGAGAAAACTCGTGGACAGGTGGATCACGTCCTCTAGACCCCCAGCGGCCTGATACCACTGGGAGGCTAGGGTCCATTGAGCAGATCTCATGTGAAGACGGGCCATGGGCGTCACATGAACTGTGGAGGCCATGTGGCCCAGCAATCTCAACATCTGCCGAGCTGTGATCTGCTGGGACGCTCGCACCCGCGAGACGAGGGACAACAAGTTGGTGGCTCTCGTCTCTGGGAGATAGGCGCGAGCCGTCCGAGAATCCAGCAGAGCTCCTATGAATTCGAGTCTCTGCACTGGGAGAAGATGGGACTTTGGATAATTTATCACAAACCCCAGTAGCTCCAGGAGGCGAATAGTCATCTGCATGGACTGCAGGGCTCCTGCCTCGGATGTGTTCTTCACCAGCCAATCGTCGAGATATGGGAACACGTGCACCCCCAGCCTGCGAAGTGCCGCTGCTACTACAGCCAAGCACTTTGTGAACACCCTGGGCGCAGAGGCGAGCCCAAAGGGTAGCACACAGTACTGGAAGTGGCGTGTGCCCAGCTGAAATCGCAGATACTGTCTGTGAGCTGGCAGTATCGGGATGTGAGTGTAGGCATCCTTCAAGTCCAGAGAGCATAGCCAATCGTTTTGCTGAATCATGGGGAGGAGGGTGCCCAGGGAAAGCATCCTGAACTTTTCTTTTACGAGATATTTGTTCAGGGCCCTTAGGTCTAGGATGGGACGCATCCCCCCTGTTTTCTTTTCCACAAGGAAGTACCTGGAATAGAATCCCAGCCCTTCCTGCCCGGATGGCACGGGCTCGACCGCATTGGCGCTGAGAAGGGCGGAGAGTTCCTCTGCAAGTACCTGCTTGTGCTGGAAGCTGTAAGACTGAGCTCCCGGTGGACAATTTGGAGGTTTTGAGGCCAAATTGAGGGTGTATCCTTGCCGGACTATTTGCAGAACCCACTGATCGGAGGTTATGAGAGGCCACCTTTGGTGAAAAGCTATCAACCTCCCCCCGACCGGCAGGTCGCCCGGCACTGACACTTGGATGTCGGCTATGCCCTGCTGGAGCCAGTCAAAAGCTCGCCCCTTGCTTTTGCTGGGGAGCCGCGGGGCCTTGCTGAGGCGCACGCTGCTGACGAGAGCGAGCGCGCTGGGGCTTAGCCTGGGCCGCAGGCTGTCGGGAAGGAGGATTGTACCTACGCTTACCAGAAGCATAGGGACCAGTCTTCCTTCCCCCGAAAAATCTTCTACCTGTAGAGGTAGATGCTGAAGGCTGCCGGCGGGAGAACTTGTCGAATGCGGTGTCCCGCTGGTGGAGAGACTCTACCACCTGCTCGACTTTTTCCCCAAAAATGTTGTCCGCACGGCAAGGCGAGTCCGCAATCCGCTGCTGGATTCTATTCTCCAGGTCGGCGGCACGCAGCCATGAGAGCCTGCGCATCACCACACCTTGAGCAGCGGCCCTGGACGCAACATCAAAAGTGTCATAAACTCCTCTGGCCAGGAATTTTCTGCACGCCTTCAGCTGCCTGACCACCTCCTGAAAAGGCTTGGCTTGCTCAGGGGGAAGAGCATCAACCAAGCCCGCCAGCTGCCGCACATTGTTCCGCATGTGTATGCTCATGTAGAGCTGGTAAGACTGGATCTTGGCCACGAGCATAGAAGAATGGTAGGCCTTCCTCCCAAAGGAGTCTAAGGTTCTAGGGTCTTTGCCCGGGGGCGCCGAAGCATGCTCCCTAGAACTCTTAGCCTTCTTTAGGGCCAAATCCACAACTCCAGAGTCATGAGGCAACTGAGTGCGCATCAGCTCTGGGTCCCCATGGATCCGGTACTGGGACTCGATCTTCTTGGGAATGTGGGGATTACTTAATGGCTTGGTCCAGTTCGCAAGCAATGTCTTTTTCAGGACATGGTGCAAGGGAACAGTGGACGCTTCCTTAGGTGGAGAAGGATAGTCCAGGAGCGCAAACATTTCAGCCCTGGGCTCGTCCTCCACAACCACCGGGAAGGGGATGGCCGTAGACATCTCCCGGACAAAGGAAGCAAAAGACAGACTCTCAGGAGGAGAAAGCTGCCTTTCAGGAGAGGGAGTGGGATCAGAAGGAAGACCCCCAGACTCCTCGTCAGAGAAATATCTGGGGTCTTCTTCGTCCTCCCACGAGGCCTCACCCTCGGTGTCAGACACAAGTTCACGGACCTGTGTCTGCAACCTTGCCCGGCTCGACTCCGTGGAGCCACGTCCACGATGGGGGCGTCGAGAGGTAGACTCCCTCGCCCGCATCGGCGAAGCTCCCTCCGCCGACATAGTCGGGGAGCCTTCCTGGGAGGTGGCCGCGGTCGGCACCGCACGCGGTACCGACGTCGGGGACCTCAACCTGGGCGATGGACCAGCCGGCGCCACGCTCGACGGTACCGGAGGCGCAAGCACCGCCGGTACCGGAGGGGTAGGGCGCAACAGCTCTCCCAGAATCTCTGGGAGAACGGCCCGGAGGCTCTCGTTCAGAGTGGCTGCAGAAAAAGGCTGAGAGGTCGATGCAGGCGTCGACGTCAGAACCTGTTCCGGGCGAGGAGGCTGTTCCGGGCTGTCCAGAGTGGAGCGCATCGACACCTCCTGAACAGAGGGTGAGCGGTCCTCTCGGTGCCGATGCCTGCTGGGTGCCGACTCCCTCAGCGACCCAGAGCTCTCGGTGCCGACACGGGGAGGAGACCGGTGTCGATGCTTCTTCGACTTCTTCCGAAGCATGTCACCGGAGCTCCCCGGCACCGACGAGGAGGACGTAGAATCCATCCGTCGCTTCCTCGGGGCCGAGACCGAAGAGGGTCGATCCCGGGGGGGCTGTACCGCAGGAGCCCTCAGGGTAGGAGGAGACCCACCCGAAGGCTCACCGCCACCAGCAGGGGAATGGACAGCCCTCACCTGCACTCCTGACGATGCACCTCCGTCCGACGACATCAGCAGACGAAGTCTCGGTACCACCGACGTCGATGCAGTCGCCCGATGCCTCGGCGCCGATGCAGAGGTCCTATGCCTCGATGCAGTCGATGGAGCGGCAGCCAAGGAAGATGGTCCGGACGCTGACGACGTCGATGCACTCGATGCCTCCGGTGCCGATGCCGACGAAGAGCCCGAGAACAAAACGTTCCACTGGGCTAATCTCGCTACCTGAGTCCGCCTTTGTAACAGGGAACACAGACTACAGTTCTGAGGGCGGTGCTGGGCCCCTAGACACTGAAGACACGCAGAGTGCCTATCAGTGAGCGAGATTACCCGGGCGCACTGGGTGCACTTCTTGAAGCCGCTGGAAGGCTTCGATGTCATGGGCGGAAAAATCACGCCGGCGAAATCAAAGGCCGAAATGGCGAAAATTGAAGCACCAAAATTTAAAGGGAGAAAAATCTCGACCGAGGCCAAACTAGGCCTACCCCGACAACGAAAGAAAACGTACGGGGCAAAAGCTGTGAAAATCACGGGAAGGGCAGAAAACCCGTAAGGGTCTTCCGGAACACTTCCGGAGCACTTCCCGAACTTTTTCAACGAGAAACAAGGAAAAAACACGTCGAAAAGGACGCGCGAGGTCGACTCTCTGGGGCACGAACGGCGTAACACGACCGTACCGAGCGCGGACGAAAGAAGACTGGCCGGCTCGAGCCGGTTTCGGGCGGGAAGACGGCCGCGCATGCGCGGTGCGCATGGGCGCGCGAGGACTAGCAAAGGCCTTTGCTAGTAAACTTTCCGATGGAGGGGGCTGCCGAGGACGTCAACCCATCAGTGAGAACAAGCAGCCTGCTTGTCCTCGGAGAACACTATTCTCTCCTCTGCTCTGGATACTCTTGCTCCTCCCATTTCCTGTTCTGTAAGGCGTACCAAACCCCTGCCTTGGCTGACCTCTAGAATCCGCTACCTAAGTTCCTGTGCCCGATCTGCCTAATGCCTTTGGTGAAATCCTATGCCCATGCTGACTTCATACATTTCAAATTCTTACTGACCTCCTTCCAGTTTGCTCTTTCACTTGCCAAACAGGACTATTTCATCCATTTGACAAATTCTCTTGGCTCAAACCCTCAACTTCTCTTTGCCACACTGAACTCTCTCCTCAAAGTGCCTTCACCTCCAACTTCCCCTTCACATTCTCCCCAGACTCTAGCTGAGTACTTTCATGATAAGGTTCACAAGATTAAACTTGAATTCTCAACCAGGTCACCTCCACCTCTCCTTCCCTCAGTCCATTCTCTCAAACCTCCTTCAACCCCTGCCTCTTTTTATTCCTTTTCTGAAATCACTGAAGAGGAAACTGCACATTTTCTTTCCTCCTCCAAACTGACGACCTGTTCCTCTGATCCTATTCCCACCCATCTACTTAGCACTATCTCTCCTACTATCATTCCTTCTGTCATATCCTCAATCTTTCACTTTCCACTGCAACTGTTCCTGATGCCTTCACCACTCCTCAAAAAAACCTTCACTAGACCCAGTCGGTCCTTTAACTATCGCCCCATCTCTCTCCACCCTTTCCTATCCAAAATACTTGAATGTTCTGTTCACCGCCATTGTCTTGCCTTTCTTTCATCTCAAGCTATTTTTTATCCACTTCAATCAGGCTTTCACCCTCCTCATTCAACTGAAACAGCCCTTGCTAAAGTCTCCAATGTTCCTGGCCAGATCCAAAGGTTTCTATTCTATCCTCATCCTTCTCGATCTATCTGTTGTTTCTGACATTGTTGATCACTGCCTACTCCTTGATACACTGTTCTCATTTGGATTTCCGGGCTCTGTTCTTTCTTGGTTTTCTTATTATGTTTCCCATCACATTTTTAGCATATACTCTAGTGGATCCTTCTCCACTTTATCCCACTGTCAGTTGGTGTACCTCAGGGATCTGTCTTGGGACCTCTTTTCTCCATCTATACTTCTTCCCTTGGTGCTCTGATCTCATCCCATGGTTTTCAGTATTACCTTTATGCTGATGACTCCCAGATCTATCTCTCCACACCAGAAATTTCAGAAGGAATCCAGGCTGAAGTATAAGCCTGCCTGTCTAACATTGCTGCCTGAATGTCTCACTGCCATCTGAAACTAAACATGACCAATACTGAGCTTCCTCTCCTCTTTCCCCATTCTCTATCTCTGGATAACACTCTCATCCTCCCTGTCTCATCAGCTCATAATTTGGGGGCTATCTTTGACTCCTCTCTTGCTCTGCACATATCTAGACTGCTAAAATCAGCCATTTCTCTCCCTACAATATCACCAAAATTTGTCCTTTCCTTTCTGAGCACACTACCAAAACCCTTACCCACACTCTTATCACCTCTTGCTTAGACTATTGCAACTAGTTTCTTACAGGTCTCCCACTAAGCCACCTCTCTCCCCTTCAATCTGTTAAAAATTCTGCTGCACAACTTATATTCCGCCAGTGTCGCTATGCTCATGTTAGCCATCTCCTCAAGTCACTTCATTGGATCCATTCCGTATGACTTACAAGTGCATTCACTCTGCAGCTCCTCAGTACCTCTTCACTTTTATCTCTCCCTATACTCCTCCTCGGGAACTCCATTCATTGGGTAAATCTCTCTTATTATTACCCTTCTCCTCCACTGCCAACTCCAGACTCCATTCTTTTGTCTTGCTGCACCATATGCCTGGAACAGACTTCCTGAGCCAGTACATCAAGCTCCATCTCTGGCCGTCTTCAAATCTAGGCTAAAAGCCCACCTTTTTGATGCTGCTTTTAACCCCTACCCCTATTCACTCGTACAGTACCCATGTATGTTTTATCATTCCTACCTTAGTAATTCCCTTATCCCATATTTGTCCTGATTAGACTGTAAGCTCTTTCGAGCAGGGACTGTCTCTTCATGTTCAAGTTATAGAGATAAGTAGCAGTAGTCATCTGCAAATTTATCACATCAATCTCCATTCCATTTTCCAGATCATTTATAAATGTGTTAAATAGCACCGGTCCCAGTACAGCTCTCAGCAGCACTCCACCACTATTCATGCTCTTCCACTAAGAAAAATGCCCATTTAACCCTACCCTCTGTTTTCTATCCAATAACCAATTCCTAATCAACAAAAGGACATTGCCTCCTATCCCATAACTTTTTAATTTTCTCAGGAGTCTCTCATGAGGAACTTTGTCAGAAGCTTTCTGAAAAGCTTTCTGGCTTGCACAGGATGCAGACTGAGCAGGTTGAGTTTATGTGCCGTCAGCTTCAACAGAAATGTTTTGAGTTTGCCAATCGATTAGGCACTATGTTAGCTTGGCATCTTCGTGAGAAACAGTTGGGTTTGTTGGTTAGGAAAATCAAGGGGCCTGGTGATGTTATGTATTATACTGATGTGAATTATTAGTTGTTGCTTTTTGCAATTTTACCAGACTCTTTAATTGGAATACCTCCAGTATTTCTCAGTCTGCTGTTCAACAGCATTTGTACTCAACAGCTTTGCCGTGTCTTTCACCAGCAGACAGGGATGTTTTGGATGCTTCCATCGTGCTCCAGGAGGTGGTTTGGGTGATTAAGAGTCAGCACAGTGGGAAATCTCTGGGACTTGACAGGTGGGAGGGAGGGGGAGAGACAGTGAGATAAGCCAGCCTTGGTGGGGGGGGGGGGGGGGGTAGGAGAGAGGAGGAGTGACAGATGCTAGTGGGTGGGGAGGAATAAAGGTGAGAGAGGATACATCCACATAATGGAGAAAAAATGCTGAACTCCCCCAGCGCAGGCTGGTCGGAAGAGAAGAGATGTTGGATTGGGGGGTTGGGGAGAGAGAGAGAGAGAGATGCCAGACTGCAATGGAAGGCAAGAGAAATGCTGGCCCCAGAGTGAGGGGTGTAGAAATGGAAGAAAGCATGGCGAAAGGGAGGGACAGGGATAGAGAAGAGATTCCAGTCACAGAGGGAGGACAAATGTTAAACATGGGGGAAAGATGAAGACAGGGGCACAGAAAGGAGATGTTGGACAGAAGAGATAAGGGACAGAGAGGGAAGATAGATGGTGGACATGGCAAGAGAGAAAATGTCAAATGGACAGGAGACACCTGAAAGAAGAGTCAGGAAAAAGAGAAACGCAGAAAGGCGACACTTGGACCAAAAAAATGGAGAAATAACATTTTCAACAACAAAAGGTAGAAAAATATTTTATTCTGAATTTATTAATTATATTATGTCAGCTTTGTGAAATGTGCATCTCTGATATCTTGCATTTCAGTTTCTTTGACATGTGGCCCTTTGTTTCCTATTTGTTGAGAGTCTGTCTGTGTTTTGCACATGTGACCAAAGATATGATATTCTGTAAGCATGTAGTTTCTGTGAGGTATTCACCCAAGGGGTAATATTCAGCCCATGGTGTTAAGTAGCTTGTAAGCTGCTCACATCTGCGGGCTGACCTAACCCTGGATGTTCAATGCTGAGGCTTGCACCGATTGATATTGAGACTGGTGCCCACTTAACTCAGCAGATAAAGTTAGGACAGTGTTTTTGCTATTCTAACTTTATGTGCTTACTTAGCTGGTTAGTGGACTGAATATTACCACTAACCAGGTAAATGCCGGCTTCACTAAACTCTGCCGAGACTGACCCTAACCAAGTCGGTTAGGGGATACCCAGTTTGTGGGGATATTCAGTGGCACTACCTGGTAAATTGCTGCTGAATATCTGGGGTTGGCTAGCTCAATGGGGTTTAACTGAGCAGGAGCCTCCTAGTGTTTAGTTTCTGTGTAGGGATCTGTAGCTCTGACTTGTTCTGTTTTTTAGACAGGAAGTATACTGCTATTATAAGCTGCTGTTTGTTTGGTGATGCATGTGGGAAAAAAGAACCCGAATTATAGCTACGTCATGCAAGGTTCCACGTTAGGAGTTACAGACCAAGAAAGGGATCTGGGTGTCGTCGTTGATAACACACTGAAACCTTCTGCTCAGTGTGCTGCTGCAGCTAGGAAAGCGAATAGAATGTTGGGTATTATTAGGAAAGGTATGGAAAACAGGTGTGAGGATGTTATAATGCCGTTGTATTGCTCCATGGTGCGACCGCACCTTGAGTATTGTGTTCAATTCTGGTCGCCGCATCTCAAGAAAGATATAGTAGAATTGGAAAAGGTGCAGCGAAGTGCGACTAAAATGATAGCGGGAATGGGACGACTTCCCTATAAAGAAAGACTAAGGAGGTTAGGGCTTTTCAGCTTGGAGAAGAGATGGCTGAGGGGAGACATGATAGAGGTATATAAAATAATGAGTGGAATGGAACAGGTGGATGTGAAGCATCTGTTCACGCTTTCCAAAAATACTAGGACTAGGGGGCATGCGATGAAACTACAGTGTAGTAAATTTAAAACAAATCGGAGAAAATATTTCTTCACCCAACGCATAATTAAACTCTGGAATTCGTTGCCGGAGAACGTGGTGAAGGCAGTTAGCTTAGCAGAGTTTAAAAAGGGTTAGATGGTTTCCTAAAGGACAAGTCCATAAACCACTACTAAATGGACTTGGGAAAAATCCACAATTCCAGGAATAACATGTATAGAATGTTTGTACGTTTGGGAAGCTTGCCAGGTGCCCTTGGCCTGGAATGGCTGCTGTCAAGGACAGGATGCTGGGCTCGATGGACCCTTGGTCTTTTCCAGTGTGGCATTACTTATATGTACTTATGTGCTGTTGCTTTTTCAGTCCTGGACATTAGTGCTGCTTTATTATAACAAATTTTCTACAATAGTCTGGAATGTGTATTTGACAGGGATTGGCTACTGGAGTTCTGAAGGGGTTCCACCTCTCCCCTTCCATCTCTTTGAAGGGGATGGGGGGGCCCATCTTAATTTTTCTGCCCGAGGCCCATTCAGTCCTAGCTAGCTACACCACTGAGGTGGTGGTTTCTGGAGTCTGGCAGAAAAAGGTCAACAAGATGCTGGGATGATGGCTGGGACAGCACGGAAACTGGGGGGGGGGGGGGGGGGGGGGGGGGGGGAATAAGGAGAGTTCCAAAGGAGTGCTCAAGGTGTGGCAAATCCAGTAAAGGTTGGCTCTGATAGAGCAGGACACTCTAAAGAGCAAGAGAAAATTGTCATACTCAGGAATAAAAACACAAGTCACTTTGAAAACACAACATTATTGTTATTTATTTATTATGTTTGTATCCCGTATTATCTCACCAATTGGTAGGTTCAATGTGGCTTACATGGAACAAAGGGAAGGTACAAAAAGCTGGTTAAAGATAAAGGAGAGGGATTGATAGTTGTAGGGAGGGGTTAGGAAAGCGATAGGAATAACTAGATTTTGTATGGGTTCTTGTGGAAGTAGTAGGTTGGGTGGTCCCACTGGGGGCATAAGGTTGATTACTTGAATCATTGTAATAGGAGTTACGATGGGAGTCAAGCAGCCATTCATTGAGAGTGAGGAAGTGGGATTGTAGGTTAGGGTAGATATTTGGGTCCGGTACGTTGATGTTGTTTGTACACTTTTCTGATTGTTTGGTTCCGAGGGCAAGTGTTTTTTGAAAAGATAAGCTTTTAAGTGTTTACAGAAAGTTAAGTAGTTGTCTTTCAGTTTTAGGTCCTTTGGGAGTGTGTTTGATATTTTGGTGCTGATATGCGAGAAGCTGGTTGCCAGAGACGATTTATATTTGTGTTTTTGAATGATGGGAAGTGAAGGGTGAGGTAGGATCTTGTTAATCTGTCAATATTCCAGTCGATTAGGTTTGTCATGTAACTTGGTGAAAGGCCAAATATTATTTTGTATACCATTGTGCAGATCTTGAAGGCTATCCCGTCTTTAATCGGTAACCAGTGTAATTTCAGGAGGAGGGGTGTGGCACTGTCGAATCGTGATTTTCCGAAGATGAGTCTCGCTGCTATGTTTTGTGCTGTTTGAAGTTTTTTTGATTTCATCTTTGCACCCCGAATAGATTCCATTGCAATAGTCAGCACGTGCCAGCTTCATGGTCTGAAACAGATTGCAAAAGATGTCTCGTGGGAAATATTATTTTATTCTTTTACAGGAGGAGGGAAAAGGAGATAACCCCTCTTAAGTGTTTTATTTATAGTAATCATGTGCATGGTTTGAAATGATAAAAAATATTTATTAGATCAAAAAATATCAGAACTACAATACATTTCAGGTGCAAGGAAAACATTTTAATTCCTTGATTTTCATAACTTTCAAGGAGGCACTGCTGTTTTAACCAAACTTTTACAGTGAAAAATAACTGCAAAAGTACTAGAAAGCTAAATGCCTAGACCCTATGTAAATCAATCACAGAAAAGCCAGGTTTGACCCTCTACTTTCATCTGTACCTGACAGAGCAGAAATGCTACAAAGCATAGTCCCATTAGCAAACAACTTTCAAGTAGCGCTTTTAGTTTTAGTTAATAAGCAGGTCATTTATTAACAGCACAAATTACCTCTTAGCAAATAATGCTCTAAATAATTTAGCTGGCAATTTAAAAAAATTTAAAACAAAATTACTGAAAAAGCCTACAGTGTTAGTTCATTTGTGAGGAAGTACTTCAAGTTAATATTTATGAAAGATCATCTTACTTAGTCATGCCTACCATTATTAACCTAAGTAAAATGAGATGCTGTTGTGCTGACCTCAGACAGCCATGCAGGTATCATATTGGTATAAATGGAATAGGAATATAACACAAAACAGGTGGAGAGGACTTCAGGAAAGATTACAGAAACAGAGAAATTTAGTCATAACAAAAAAATTGCACAGCAACAATATAAGGGAAGAAAAAAATTAGGGAAAAAGTCAGAAGAAAGATTAAACAGCAGCTGATATTTTGAGTACTCTAGACAGCACACTTTAATCTCTGAATGTCGTGTGACCAATCAGAGCAATATATTTTAAAAGATGTAGCTACACTCAATGTAGCGTGGGCTACTAAAACTACACATATTTCTGTGAAAATCTGAAAACTAAACATGTTTTGATGGAAAGTAAAGAGTCTGCAATGGCCACCACAAATCACCCCTAGTTAATTTACAATTTTTAAGTGCTCTACATTACAACACACAATTGTGACTTTAGTTAAGATTTTTCGATTGTTAACAAGTATTGGAACTACCAGAATCTGTAGCCTATGAACGGTTGCTACCTTTGCAAAGTGAATATAACCAGATGCTACCTTTGCAAAGTGAATATAACCAGATGCTCAGTAGTGACAAGTGTAAATGGAAGTCACTGGGAAATATATTAAATCATTTGTTCTGACTTAAATAACTGCTGCCAGTGATCCCACTTCAAACATAATCTCAGAAGGGAATTTAGCTTTATTTTCTAGTTGGCTTAAAGAATGCTTGCTTTGGTGAGTGGTAAAAATAGCCAATTTCCAATTATATGTAGTAATTTATTGCAATATAATATAGTAATATACTGAAAACTTACTAGAAACGTTAGTGTTTCACATATAGGAGATTTTGAAACTTTCATTCCTGAGGCCTTGGAATCCTAGTATGTTCCAGAAGTGAAACACTAGGGTCCCAGGAAAAGACCAGAGTTTATTGTTTGATATAATATCCTTAAGTTTTTCTTTCTTAAAAGATTTAACACAAGTGCATGGACAGCAGCTGTCTTATGAGAGGAAAAATCTTGGTACTAGAAACACTTAAATGAGGTGCCTCAGAACTATGCACCCTCTCCCTTCCAAGTGCATTTTTGATTAGATTAGATAGCATCTGGTATGACTAAACCTGGTACCTCAAAGTTAAGCTGTATGATGGGTGGGATAGGTTGATAAAGCAGTGACATTTGAAACAAAACAAAAAAAAATGAGGAAGGGGGGTTTGTGCAGAAAGTGAGAAATAACCGGATGCATACTAAGTGAATGTATAGTATAAGGGCCTAGAACTTCAAAGAGCAATTGTGCTGCACTAGGCCTGAAAACTAACTAACTGATAATAAACAGTTGTTTCTAGAACACATTACTGGTGTTATTCAACATTTTGTTCTCCCTCTCACTTTGCAGGATAACACACGAAGGCATAAGTAAAACTTAAATTAAAACTCTCACTTGTGATTATGTGTTTGACCATAATATAAATAGATGTTATGTAGCAATAAAAAGTTAGAAATATATGTACAAAATTTCAGGCAAGCTTATTTTACTGCTGAAAAATTATTTTCTTGCACAGATTTGTTATACCTGTCGTAGAAAACCTGCCTGTACTTTTGCTGCTTCCAGAGCTATCTCCTCTTGTCAGAACAGAAATGCCACTGAAGCTGCTGGCTTTGGTTACAGCCGGCTTCAAATTGCGGATGGAACTATCAGAATCTGTGCTGCTCCAAGGACGAGGTTCTGAGTACTTCAGATCATTCTCAGTACTACTGTGATGACTGTTGCCTGATCTCCCTGATGCTTCTTTATTGACCCTACAATTTATAAAACAGAATGTCAGATATCTATTTGCACAGTAAGGGGAAAAACAAGCAAAATGTGAATACTGTGGAAAAAAAACACTAGGTACCTGAACATTTGACGTCTCTGCTGTGTACTGTTAATTTCTTCCTCTTGAATTCTGTTGGTATATTTAATAAGACTGCAGTTTAATATTTCAATATCAAAATAAAACAATATCTTAGTAATGAATGTTGCCTACCTTTTGTCCATAAGGTAACTCTCCTAAAGATACAAAGAATAAAGGAAAAATATTACAATGGTGAATATTTGCTTTTACTTTCACCATTTGTAGAAGATGAAAAACAAAATAAGCAGTAAATACAAGTTGCTCAAGGCATCAGAAAAATTCAGGCTCAAAGTCACTACAGTTCAGATATACTACATAAACGGTATACTCAGATCCTGCCAAGTAGCTGAAGTGTGTTTGCCCTGCTCATTTCAGACACTAAACAGCTCATGTTTAAGAAGATCACAAACCCAATCAAGGTCTATACTCTATAACTGGTTACACATTATACTACAAATTACTCACTAATAACCGTTTAACATTTATAAAAATAATCTTTATTAATGAATTAATATAACCTTACTAAAATTAAATCCATTCCCTTAATCCACTGTTATACATCAATCACTACATACATACTCTCATTCACCAACACACTTAAAACCATAAACACTTTTCCAAAATACTCTTTCAGTACACAATTAAATGACATATCTGGTAATTTCTCATCATATCAAAATTTCTCAACAACATATTGGTCACTACTCTTTAATCATTTGTATATCCAGTGAATTGGAGTCTCCCTCAAGAGCAAACTTCTTTCACATCGCATTCAATGGATCAGAGTCACCAACTTGTAAAGTTAAAGTATTCTTTCCTGCAGCAAACCATTGTGTTGTCAAAGATGATAACAGTCATACACATCCAGGATACGGGCATAACCCGTCTTCACTGTCCATAGTATTTATTTTCCAGATATGTGCATTAAATCGTTGTAGCACTTCTTTCTAAAGTTTCACTCTCTTATATCCTTATAGTCTTTCCACCATATGACTAGGACCCAACATGCTCATGTTTTGCTGTGTAAGCGTCATCAGGGGTCTTGAATTCTAAACACAATAACAGTGGGTTAACTATATTCCTACCCAATACACACCATTTATCAATACAAAAGATATCCAGTAAATATCATACTCCCATAAATACACTTTGGCTCATTCAGGTGGTGAGGTAGTCGAATACCAGCAATGCGATGGCGAGCCCAAACTGCTCTTCCAAACGCATGGATGGTTACAGGCTAACGCAGAGGTTAAATATCAAGATTGAGTGGTTAAACCTCTAGGATATTTAACCTCTGCGTTAGCCTGTAACCATCCATGCGTTTGGAAGAGCAGTTTGGGCTCGCCATCGCATTGCTGGTATTCGACTACCTCACCACCTGGATGAGCCAAAGTGTATTTATGGGAGTATGATATTTACTGGATATCTTTTGTATTGATAAATGGTGTGTATTGGGTAGTGAGTGAGTAATTTGTAATATGTTTAAGAAGATGATATAACATTCCTCTGACAAGTGAAGAAAATGATTTATTTAAATATTAAGAAAACCTATATGAATTAGACTGAGGTCCACTGAACCCAGCTTTCTGTCTCCAATAGTGGCCAGTCCAGTTCATAAACACCAGGCAGATCCCCAAAAGTAGATCTACTTCACATAGCTAATTTCTAACAACAACCTATGACACTAATGTCTGTGCCTATAACAATAATTCTTTACTAAACACATAAATACTTGTAAAATCCAATATAAGCTCTCAATACTACGTTAGTGCCTCTGCTCTTTTAACTACTACAAAACTGCTTACTAATATGAAAATCGTTCCAAAATAATCATAGAAAAAATTGGTCAAAGTCTGCAGCAATGCCCCTAAGTCCTCAAATTTATAAACATCAACTTGATCACTTACCATTTATGTGGGAACTCCAAAAAATTAAATATTTAGGCATTTGGTATGCAAACACTGTAGATAAATCTATGAAATTAATCAGTGACTCTATCCTCTCTCTTATTAAGTCCATTATCAACTCCTGGTCCCCCTTATACTTCACTTGGTGGAGCCGAACAGAAGCACTTAAAATGGTCCTGGCTCTAAAGTTAAATTACTTCTTCAGTATAACCCTGCTACTTTTTCCTAGTGGCTTATACAAAAAGATTGACTCTTTACTTAATAAATTCATTTGGAAATAAAAGCCCCCCCCCCCCCCCCCAACTCCCCGCATCTCACCAAATAAACTTAAGCTTAGCAAAGAGAAAGGAAGAGTACATTTTCCCGATTTTAGATATTACCATACAGCCTTCAGACTACCTCAATCTATATTTCGGTTTCAAAGAGAATCTTCCACTGACTCTCCTAGGTGGCTTTCCTTTAAGGCTTACATGATACACCCTTGTCCCCTACACTTACTTCCCTTGATGGTTAAATATCACTATACCAAATCCCTTTGTATTCTAAAAGCTTCGACAAGTAATCTATGTGAATTTCGTAACCTTCTTAAAGCTAAAATAGATTCATTCAGATGTACTGCTCTGGCACAATTCTAACTTTGACTCTTCATGTATACAACATTTAGAATAATTATAAGTCCAAGGGGCTTTGGTGTTTATCACAATTATTTTTGAATGGTACAATGCTTTCTTTATATGTTCTGTCTATGATGTTTGATATACCAATATCACATTTTGCCTCTTGGAAACAGATTACTTCTTATGTCTCATCTGTACAAACCACTTTCTCTCTCACTTCCTCCAAGTCAGAATTTACATCTATGCGTCAGCAAATTGTTTTAGGTAAAAGAATCTGTTCTATACAAAAGGTTCCAGGCCTCCCCAAACAACTGGTTGCCGCATCTAAAGAAAAATATAGTGGAATTGGAAAAGGTGCAGCGAAGGGCGACTAAAATGATAGCGGGGACGACTTCCCTATGAAGAAAGACTAAAGAGGCTAGGGCTTTTCAGCTTGGAGAAGAGATGGCTGAGGAGAGACATGATAGAGGTATATAAAATAATGAGTGGAGTGGAACAGGTGGATGTGAAGCGTCTGTTCACGCTTTCCAAAAATAGTAGGACTAGGGGGCATGTGATGAAACTACAGAGTAGTAAATTTAAAACAAATTGGAGAAAATATTTCTTCACCCAACACGTAATTAAACTCTGGAATTCGTTGCCGGAGAACGTGGTGAAGGCGGTTAGCTTGGCAGAGTTTAAAAGGGGGTTAGACGGTTTCCTAAAGGACAAGTCCATAAACCGCTACTAAATGGACTTGGGAAAAATCCACAATTCCGGGAATAACATGTATAGAATGTTTGTACGTTTGGGAAGCTTGCCAGGTGCCCTTGGCCTGGATTGGCTGCTGTCGTGGACAGGATGCTGGGCTCGATGGACCCTTGGTCTTTTCCCAGTGTGGCATTACTTATGTACTTATGTCTACCCTTTCTGGAATCCTGCTGGGGGAAGGAACTTGATTTTCACCCCTCTGATTTGGACTGGCCAACCTTTTGGACTAAAACCTTCAGACCTACTAAGTCTGTGGCAATAACCTAATCCTCTTTTACATAAGAATTACTGGACTCTTTCTTGTCTGGCTAAAATAAGTAAAAAGGCCAATGCTGACATGTGCTGGTCTTGCTCCTTGGAGCCAGGTTCTTTATCCCACATGATGTTTTACTGCAAGGACGTCAAAAAATGAACACATACACAACGCATGGAAACAAATACAAATACGCAATAAGACAGACCAAAAAGGTCATATTATAAAACTAAAATAGGACCAAATTACAAAGACACGAAGAAACTGTACCAACTCGTGAACAAACTAATAGACACAACCCCAGTCACTAAAACCAATCCAGACATCCCATCTGCAGATAAACTTGCCAAATACTTTAATGAAAAAATTGCAAACCTACGCAACACACTACCTCAGGACAATACCGATATCGAAAACTTCATCAATGGTTTGGACCCAACCTTTGCAAAATACCCAGCTGATTGAACCTGGTCAAACTTCGCTCTCCTCACCGCCGAAACAGTGACCCAGGCGATTAGAAGGTTCTCCAACACTCACTGTAAACTGGACATTTGTCCCAACTACATAATAAAATCTTCCCCTGACCGATTCATAGCAGACCTCAGATCCCACCTAAACTACATGCTTCAGCAAGGCCTCTTCCCTAAAGAAAACGGCAACATCCTACTCACCCCAATACCAAAAGATTCCAAGAAAAAAAAAACAAACGAAATCACTAACTACCACCCAGTAGCATCTATCCCACTGGTAGTCAAACTGATGGAAAACATGGTAACCAAACAACTTACTGATTATATATATAAATTTTCAATATTACATGAAGCACAATCAGGATTTCGCCCTCTCCATAGCACTGAAACAGTACTAATCACTCTCCTAGCCAAATTCAAGCAGGAAATAGCAACAGGTAAAAACATACTTCTCCTCCAATTCGACATGTCCAGTGCATTCGACATGGTAAACCATAATATACTACTAAGACTACTAGATTACTTTGGGATTGGTGGAAATATACTTAGTTGGATCAAAGGTTTCCTAACCACTAGAACATATCAAGTGAAATCAAACTCAAACTTATCATCATCGTGGAAAGCAAACTGCGGAGTACCCCAAGGATCACCACTATTACCGAGCCTCTTCAACCTAATGATGACCCCACTAGCCAAGTCCTTATCCAACCAAGGCCTAAACCCCTTCATCTATGCAGACAATGTCACAATATACACCCCTTACAATCATCATCTGTCAGAAATCACTAACGAAAACAAGATCAGCTTGAACATCATGGATTCATGGGCAAATGCATTCCAACTAAAACTCAATACTGAAAAAACTCACTGTCTCATCCTCTCATTCCAATACAATGCGGTCAACCCCACAAATATAAACACCTCAAATTATACCCTACCTGTCTCAGACAGCCTGAAAATCTTCGGCGTTACAATCGACCGCAACCTCACACTAGAGAGCCAAGTAAAATCGACAACAAAGAAAATGTTCTACTCAATGTGGAAACTCAAACACGTGAAACCATTCTTCCTGACGGAAACATTTTGTAACCTGATACAATCAATGGTACTAAGCCACGTAGACTACTGCAATGGAATTTATGCGGGATGCAAAGAACAAATCATAAAGAAACAACAGACCGCCCAATACAACGCAGCCAGGCTTATACTTGGAAAAACGCGATTTGAAAATGCAAACCCCGCCGTGAAAAACTGCACTGGCTCCCAATCAAAGAACGCATTGCTTTCAAAATCTGCACCATGGTTCACAAAATCATCTACGGCGAAGCTCCGGGATACATGACAGACCTCATAGACCTACCAACCAGAACACATCCAGATCATCACGATCATATCTAAATCTCCACTACCCAGGCTGCAAAGGACTCAAATACAAATCAACTTATGCATCCAGTTTTTCCTACATAAGCACACAACTGTGGAACGCATTACCAAAAGCTGTGAAAACAACGTATGACCACCTAAACTCCCGGAAATCACTAAAAACCAACCTGTTCAAACAGGCATACCCGACCGACCCAACCTAAATGCCTGAACCATGCAACACATCGCAACTAAAGCACGTAATGAACACAACATAACCCTTCTGCTCTACAATTCCCTAATGTGTCTTTTCACATGAACTTCATCCTACCAAAACACAACTTTGTATTTGCTCAAACCGGAGTTGGTGAATGCCTCTCCGGTACTATGTAAGCCACACTGAGCCTGCAAATAGGTTGGAAAATGTGGGATATTTCATGTTGCATACATAGAGGCTTATTTTCAAAGCACTTAGCCTCCCAAAGTTCCATAGAAACCTATGGAACTTAGCCTCCCAAATTGCTTTGAAAATATGCCTCATAGTAACATAACAACATAGTAGATGATGGCAGAAAAAGACCTGCACGGTCCATCCAGTCTGCCCAACAAGATAATGGAAGTCGTCATGGCTCCATTAAACATTGTTTACATTATTACTTATGTACTTGTTTATAAACCAAAACTCTTTCAATAACATTTATACAAAAAAAATAATAATTTGAGAAATGTATTGCTCTTGAATATAATTTTTCAGAGCATATAGTCTTCGTATTCAGCGACAGCAATGTGCTTTTCTTTTCTGGATTGTGAATCAAGCTGGTATAATGTTACCAGTATAGACCAGTGTCTGGACTCCTTTACCCTATTTTAGCAAGAATCTATACCATACTTATCCTTAAGTTTTATAACTAAACTAGTAAAAAAGGCCCGTTTCCGAAACCAATGAAACGGGCGCTAGCATGTGGGTTTGTTTTTTTTTGTGTGTGTGTGTATGTGTCACAGAGTTATTTTGTGTGTGTGTGTGTGTGTGTGAGTGTGTGAGGGTGGGGTGTGTGTGCAGGTTGTTGATGTGTGTCTTTTTTTTGTTTTGTTTTTTTGCTTGGGGGGGTTGGGGGATATGCTGTGCTATGCTGGCAAGTGGGATGGATTGGTGTGTGGCTTTGAGGGTGTGTGTCTGTTGTATTGTGTGTGTGTGTGGTTTTGTCTGTCAAGGAGGATTGTGGAGTGGGGTCTTTCTGTTGGTGAAATGTAAATGTGGTTGTAGGGGGGGTCAGCCTTTGCTGAGTGGTGGATTGTTTTTTCCGTTTTTTTTTTTTTTTTTTGTATGTGTTGTGCTGAGGCAGCAGTGTTGTTTTAGATGGGCGGAAGGTAGAGGAGCACGTTCTTGGTCTGTCGGTATTTTTTGGCCGTTTCAGGGCTGCTGTAGGGGAACACTGGAAGAGAAATGTGCTGTGGGAAGGAGAACCGTCTTTTTCCGTTGGGCTGGGGTTCCCTGGCATCCTGGAGGTGGGAGACAGCTTGCCTGAGAACGGGGATGGTTGTTTTAAGTTGGCGGAAGAGAGAGGAGCACGATCTCGGGCCATCGGGTGGTGATTCGGTATGTTCGGTCCATTTCAGGCCGGCTGCAGGGGAATGCTGGAATATGCGCTGCGGGAAGCTGCGCCGTCTTTTTCCGGGTGCTCGGGGAATCCCCGAGGTGGGAGACGACTTGCCTGAGGCTGGGGATGGTTGGGCACGGCCGCTTTGGCAAAAGGGGAAGAGGAAGGGTGTGGGGAGTTACCTGTAGCTGCGTGAGAAAACGGGTATTCTTTGTTTTGTATTATTAGTTTGCATTTCTGTTGAAGAAAGAGTGGATGCTTTTTGAATGATGGAGGTGGTGCGTCGGTGTGCGGTTGTTTCGTTAGTTTGGCAGCCAGTCTCCAGTGATTCCTATGCAGGGAAGGAGTAGGGAAACACGCTCCGCGTGTTTCCCTACTCCTCCCCCTTCCTTGGTCGCTGTTTGCTGCTGGCTGGTTCGCGGGTAATCCTTCCAGCTGGGCCGCAGCTTGTCCTGTTCGCCCACGTCCCAGATGGTGACGGACACGTTGTTTTCTGGCTCCTCTGACTCCATGTCAAGCGATCCCAAATATAGTCTTTGCTATGGGCCCTCTGGCACTCTTCGGTACTGGCAATAGGCATTTAAAAATTCCCCCCCCCCCCCCCGGTCTATTTTTGCACATACCCAACAGCAGGAATATTCTTCTCTCGTTCCAGCGGTGGTTCTGTGCTCTCCGTGCTGCACAGATAATGAGCCATTCTGCTGGGGAATGCTCCTCCCTTATTGTCACGTAGTTTCCTCTGATTGGTCCGTCTTACGTTGCCTAGTGTTGCCTGGGAACGGTGTTGTGATGGTCCTTTGTGTTTCAGAATGTTGAGGGTGTTTTTTCTGATTGGTCCGTCATGCGAGGGCGGGGTAGAGAGACATGGTCAGTGTTGTGGCTTCACCACCATGAATCCATGAACCCTTCAGGGAGTGACTGAGCGACTTCAGAACGTTGTCTTCAGAACGTTGAGGGTGAGTTTTATTATAGTAGATACAAAAAGGGAAACACCTCAATGCTACTTTCTTTTGTTATTTGTGCAGTTTGGGTAAGCATAAAAAGCTGGTAATCATGATTTTTTATATGTTCTCACAAAGTTCCTGTCTCAGAGGATATTTAACTACATCTGCATTGACTTGGGAACCTAAATGTGCCAGACTTGTTGAAAAGTCCTTGCTGAAATGGTTCTCCCAGTTGTCGGCCTATGCTTGCAGTTCCTAGGACTAGAGGTTAATCCTTTCCTGTGGGTTTAGCAGAGAGCTGCCAACTGCAAGCTCTGACAAAACCCAGTGGGCCTCATTGGTTCACCTTCACACAACCAATCATTAGTTTTCATTTTGGCCAAAACCAGGCAATAAGTTTCAGCTGCAGTTTCAGTTTTAGCCAAAACTGAAGAAAAAAAAAAAGTAGTTTCGGTTGACCTCTATTCACAAAAACAAACAATAATAATTGTACAGTTTTGTGGCTCAAATCAGCAGTCTGGGTGGCAAAGCAAGACATAACATACTGTAGCTTTCCTCTTCCTCAAGTAACTGGCCTATGAGAAGTGGAATATGGTATTGTGTGCGGAGGAGAGGCATGGGAGTGATGGTTGAGATAAAGGTGCTGAATGATGTAGAACACTGTTGTTACTACATGTGCAGAATTGTGTGAGTACAGAATTATTTCAAATTCCTCATTGCATAGTGGCAAAATAAATTCCATAGAAGTCATCATTTAACTATCTTACATTGGTAATAAAATAGAAAAGTAAATATATTGTTCACTTAAATGGCAACAAATTATAAAGATGACAAAATTAGAGCTATGGGCTTCACAATTTCTTTCTACTCAAAGTTGACTACCTTCCACAAACTACTGAAGACCCACCTCTTTGACAGAACTTACCACAATGATTAACACATGTGAACGCTTCCACATGGAACCAGAACTGTCCTACTCTATTACTTGCTAAGATATTATCATGTTTTTTTATTATCACCTTACCCTTAGATCCTTTTGCTATACTAAATGTATTTTTTCAGACAGATTTCCACAACTCATGATGTATTGTAAGCCACATTGAGCCTGCAAAAAGGTGGGAAAATGTGGGATACAAATGCAATAAATAAATAAATAATTAATTTTGAGATCTTCTCCCCCACCCAACCCCAACATAAAATCACCAACTTTTACCCCCTTGTTTACTAAGCCACGCAACAATGCCCATTATGGGCTGTGTCTGCATTAGTGCACAGCAGCCACTGGCGCAGCTTAGTAAACAGGGGTTACTTGCTATTTATCTTAGATTTCAACATAATTCTGAGAGGATTATCATTGTCTATCCAACAAACATCCATGAATATAGGCAGGTAAAACCTCCTATATAATAATTCTCACCTCCAATGTTCTAATGGCCTGCCTGTGTCCGTGGCTCCTTCGGAGATACTGAGCTAAGCTCCGAAGCCAGGCTGACGTCACCGGAAAGGAGACACCAGATTGGCTGCGACATAAGGAGCAGGAGCCCCCCCATTCGCGCATCACCAACCCCCCCCCTCTCGGCGCACCAACGCCCCCTCCTCGGCGTATCAACCCCCTCCCTCCCTTCCAGTTCAAGGCCCCCTCACGCCTTCCAGTTCCAGACTCCCCCCTCCGCATTACTGACCCCTGAACCCCCCTGCCGCGACCCTCTCGACCCCACCTTCCCGCCGAAAACCCTCCCCCGCCGCCGTCACATACCTGTGGTGACGGGGGACCCCAACCCCCGACAGCCGAAGTCCTCTTCTCGTTTGCGCCGTCGTTGCGTGCTGAATGATCTGATCAAGTTTCTGTGCGTGCGTCTGAGACGCACGCACAGAAACTTGATCAGATCATTCAAGCAATGCCGCGCAGCCGAGAAGAGGACTTCGGCTGTCGGGGGTTGGGGTCCCCCGTCACCACAGGTATGTGACGGCGGCGGGGGAGGGTTTTCGGCGGGAAGGTGGGGTCGAGAGGGTCGCGGCAGGGGGGTTCAGGGGTCAGTAATGCGGAGGGGGGAGTCTGGAACTGGAAGGCGTGAGGGGGCCTTGAACTGGAAGGGAGGGAGGGGGTTGATACGCCGAGGAGGGGGCGTTGGTGCGCCGAGAGGGGGGGGGTTGGTGATGCGCGAATGGGGGGGCTCCTGCTCCTTATGTCGCAGCCAATCTGGTGTCTCCTTTCCGGTGACGTCAGCCTGGCTTCGGAGCTTAGCTCAGTATCTCCGAAGGAGCCACGGACACAGGCAGGCCATTAGAACATTGGAGGTGAGAATTATTATATAGGAGGTCCCTCGTCAGCATAGGTACGCAGCGGGGGAGGGTTTTTGGCGGAAAGGGGGGGTCTAGAGGGTCACGGCAGGGGGGTCCAGGGGTCAGTAACGCGGAGGGGGGTGTTGAAATCGGAGGGAGGGGGGGAGTCTGGAACTCGGTGGGAGGGGCCTTGAACTGGAAGGGAGGGAGGAAGGGAGGGGGGTCTGGAACTCGGAAGGAAGGGAGGGGGCATGGGTCTCGGAGGGGACAGAGCGAGACAGCGAGGGAGGGTGGGGGATTACCTTGCTAGCGCCCGTTTCATTGCCTACCGAAACGGGCCTTTTTTTACTAGTAACATATAGTTTCAAAGAAAATTCCATATCAATATGCAGACTGTCTCTATATAAATACCTACATTTTGAGCAAATATCCGTTCTCTAGCTTTCTGGTACTCTTCTTCTCGTTCCTCTATAGATTTACTTCTTCTGTCATCCTTTAATCGTACTCTTATCTAAGGAGAAATATAATCAATTTAAAAGCTGCAGTTATTTGTACGATTCATGCAATCACACAAAGACTAATAAGCTTACCTGATTTTCATCTTTGTCTAAGCTAGAGTTATCTCTCTTAAGAATGTACCGTTTCTGGAAGTCTACGCTTTTTTCATCTTTTATATGTTCACAAAATTTTTGATCAGGTCTAAAGTACAAAGAGAAAACAATATTTAAGCATAAAATAAAAATGGCAACATACAAACATAAAACTAACTTCAGGTGAACATATTACTGGAAGTACATCTGCAATTTTGCATTTGAGGTGCTTCATAACTTTATGAAATGGTGGGGGGCAATTTTTTTCAGATATATTCGTGATAAAGAGGAACTGCAAAAGTGGTATTTTCAGATCGAAGGGTAGGAATATTTTGAAGATGAGGAGGATAATGCAAAATAACTTTAATATTTCTGCACTATATCTCCACAAAAGTGGAAGTAAGGAAGATGTTAATAACTACAGATAGGTTAAGTCTGACCTCTTTATTTATTTGTTACATTTGTACCCCACATTTTCCCACCTATTTGCAGGCTCAATGCGGCTTACATAGTACTGTGAGGCGTTAGTCGCCTCCGGTGATGAAACAAATACAAAGTGATGTTATTATCAAACAGGGTCATGTGTTACAAACACATTAGGAGAATCATAGAGAAGAAGAGTTATAAAGTGTTCATTATGGCTTTGGTTTTGTTGTGTTGCTGGGTTCAGGCACCTAAGTTGGGTCAGTAGGGTATGCCTTTTCGAACAGGTTGGTATGTAAATTAATGAAAATGCTGCTAAAACAGAGGTTAGTGCAGTTTCTCAAATCAAATAGATTGCAGGATTTGAGGCAGCACGGATTTACTAAAGGGAGATCTTGTCAGACAAATCTGATTAATTTCTTTGACTGTGTCGCAGAGAGCTGATCAAAAGAGCTTGATAAGGGTGGTATGCTTATATTTCACAAAGCTTTTGACATAGTTCCATATAGACAACTTATACAACTTATACACAAGTATGAGCCTTAAAGTGACTGACTGGGAAATAAAAAAAGGAGAGCAATAATGGAGTTCCCCGAGGACAAGTGCCTTACCAGTGCTGTGTCAGTTCTTTTTAACATTTTTGTAAGTGATAGTGTGGAAAGGCAGTCAGGAAAGGTTTACCTCTTGGTGGATTATACCAAAATCTGCAATAGGGTAGACACCCTGAAAAGTGTGGATAAGATGAGGAGGGATCTAGCGATTGAGAATGGTCTAGAATTTGGCAGTTAAGATTTAATGCTAAAAAAAAGATATGATCACACATTTAGGCTGAAAAAACCCAAGGTAGTACCGTCTGTGTACAAAAGAAGAGTAAGACCTAGGACAGTACCTGATGTTCTTAAGGTGGCCAAAAAGGCAAAGTGTGACAGAAAAAAGCCAGAAAGATGCTTGGGTGCACAGGAGGACGAATGGATATGATAGTTCATCTGTCTAAGTCTTCAGTGAGATCTCATTTGGAGGACTGTGAATGATTATATAGATCGCATCTTCAAAATAACAAACAGGATGGAGTCTATCCAGATGGGTGCTACTAAAATGGTTAGTGTTCTTTGTCAAAGCATATCAGGTATGACTTACAGAACTATTACATATATTGTAGAACAAAGGTAATAGAGGGGAGATATGTTACATTTAAACATATTGTGGCATAAATTAACAGAAGCTGGATGAATATGAATGCAGGATAGACCCAGAAGTATCTAAGGAAAATATTTACTTATAGAAAGGGAGGGGGAAGTGTGGAATTGCCTCCCAGAAGAGGTGGTGAGGATGACAACTGAATCTAAATTAAAAAAAACCATGGAACAAGCACAGAGGATCTTTTAAGGGGGAGGAAGGGACTGTAGAACTTAGTACAGTGATTTTCAACTTTTTTCATCTTAATGTACACCACCAGTTATTTAAAGAAAATATTTTATCATTTAACAAGTATTGATTGTGTTTAAAATTCAATTATTAAATATTAATCATTGTGTTATATTTATAGCCACAAACAACATGCATTAAAAAACAGGAATTTTACAGCAAATACCACCCCCCCCCCCCACACATATACCACCACCACCCTCTTATTAAAAAAATAAATCAGTGGGAAATCCATCCAACATGCATGAATACCATTCTGCCATGAGGAACAGAAGCTAGAGCATCAAGAACATACTGCAGCTCTCAGACAGCATTTTGCAAAATGAGGAATAGGCATACAAAGTGCTTTACGATGATCAATAATATTATTTCAGTACAGCTCAGGGGTTCTCAATGCAGTCCTTGGGGCACAGTCAGCCGGTCAGGTTTTCAGGATACCAACAATGAGTTCACGAGATAGGTTTACATACAATGGAGACAGTTCATTCAAATTTGTTGTGGGTATCCTGAAAACCTGACTGGCTTAGATGTGTCCTGAGAACTGTTTTTTTCATCATTCAACAGTGGTTAGATCAGATATCTGCAGGACACATGAACATGCCCCGCAGTAAGCATTTTTTGGTTACAGTAAGCACGCATTAGTATTTACCACTGCTTAGTAAAAGGGCCCCAAAGTCTGTACATTTGGCCACATGAAAGCACATTCCAATGAAATAAGGCACTGAGCTGATGCTAACATGATTTTCTAAAACTAACTTTGTTTATCTAATACATAAAAAGACCCCTGAAGAGGCCTAGAGCAAAACAGCAAGACACCGTAGGGATGAAGTGATGGACAACGAATTTGATGCTCTACAAGGTTAAGTGTCAAGCCTTGTTAATAACAGATTAGTGATTCATTCCAAATATATCAACTCATTTTGAAATACAATCATTGGCCCAATTCATGGTTTTAAATGCAATATAAAAATATGCTATTACTCTCCAGTCTCACTTGCACATCTCCTCCAAACCTCTTCTCTTTAATTTTAACACTGTACAAACTCATCTTAAATTAAGAGTCCTTCCCACACCAGGGACATATATAACACTGGTTCTATTCTCTAAAAACTTCAGGACAGCCAGAGTCTGCCTACTGCTCTGGCAGTAATGAGAATGAGTAATTAGTGTGGAAATAGTGCCATGTTTGATTTATAAGTTTTATCCAGTTTTGAGTGGCTTAGGGATTTTTTTTTTTTTTTTTTTTTTTTTTTAAGAGTTGCAGATTTTATGATTTACCCACGGTGAGATCTTGGAAAAAAGACAGTTACTCCAGTAAAGTTTATTGCAATCTGCAAGGATAACTTCAACTGACCTTCTACAGAGCCACTTTCTTCTATCTAGACAAGTGTTATTTTTCTTTTTCGTGCATGCCTGCTCATCTAAAGATATTTTTTAAGAGAACCACTTTAATGTATATATAAGGTATAATCGGTCTCCATTTTGAGATTTAATTGTGGGGGATTTTTTTGAATATGTCATTAAGTTGTTTGGTTTTTTTTTACACTGATTCTTTTCCCCTTAATATGAAACCGATGATAAGAAAGGCACTCCTTGAAAGATAATAAGTTGTAAAAAGTGTATTCTTCTATCAAAAGATCTGAGGTTTCAATTTGTTTATTAAATTAATCCAAGAAACATTTTCTTACTGGATAGCTATAGTATTAGTTTGTTTATCCAGTTGGTTGATTATTAGTAATGAGAATGACCCATAGATAAAATACAGTACATTTCCCCTGGCCAAAATACAGGGCTATTAGAAGTACTGGAGGAAATTAATACAGAAGACCTTCTCCTCATTGAAGGAGAAGGGCATCTAAAGCTAATCTGCCATAAGTCCTTATCCTGGAACAGGAGGCCTTCTTGTTAAAAGGACTGGCAATCAGATCAAGAAGGACGTCAGACTCCCAGAAGCATTCTCAAGTCAGATTCATAAAAATATTCCAAGAGACATCAGAATTTCTGCCCATCTTGACCTACTGACCTCAGGGTCAGGTCTTGAGTCAGGGCAATGAGGATCTCTGATACACTGGTGAAGGTAGCTTCTTACCTCAACACATTGGTGATACACACTAATGCAGCCAACAGCAACTCTGAACCCATTTGAGGCTTCGGTGTCTCCTGCAGGCAGTCAATAGATCTTAAGGACTGGTTGGATCACTGCTGGTTTCAACATCGGTGATAAAGCAGCAGCATCATGTCAAGCAAAGAAGCGCTCAACCTTTTCCTCAAACTTCATGAGCGTCTCCACAAAGATTACCGTTGACAAAGGTGTGTTCATCACAGTAGGAATGGTATCGCAGTCTGTGACTTCACCACAGGTAAAGGGCCAGACACCGCTGCAGCAGATGGTACAGAAGGCACAAGCACCCCCAACACCGAAGCTGACTGACGTAGCAGTCCCTCCAGAAGTTCTGGAAACAAGGCCCGGATGCACACGTCGAGAGCCGCCATCGGAGAAGGCTACAGGGTCGGTGGGATAGGCGATGTCAGAATACGTGGAGACTCAGGAATAGGCATTGGGCTGCTAGGAGACCGACGCATCAGCACCCCCTGTATCGAGGGGGTGCGATCCTCTCGGCGCCGACACTTCTTGGGTGCCAACTCTCTAGACGTCCCGGAACTCCCGGTACCGTGTCGAAGGAGAACAGTGACGATGCTTCTCAGCCTTCGCTCGACAACTGTCATCGAGACTCCTCAGTACCGAGGACTTGGAATCCTCATGCCTCCTCGGGGCCGGGTCCAACAAAGGCCGGTCCCGGGGGGCCTGCATAACAGGAGGCCTCGAGGCAGGTGGAAACCCACTCGACGCCTCACTGCTCCCAGCACGAGTTGATCTCATAGCAGCCATTACCTCTCCTCTGATGTCGTCGATGACGCCGACCTCGGTACCGATGTCGAAGGACCGGACTGAGCCCCAAAAAGGTTTTCTCGTTGAGCCTCTCGAGACGCTTGGGTCCATTTCTTCATACGAAGACAAAGGCTACAAAAGCAGCTGTTATGATCGGGCCCAAGGCACTGAATACACCAGGCATGGGTATCGGTACCTGAGATAGTCCGGTTGCACCGAGTATAACGCCTGAAGCCACTGGGAATCTTCAATGACATGGAAGGAAAAACGGCTTCAGCGAAATCAAAAGACGCGACTGCGCCTAAAAACAGAAAAAGGCACAAAAGAGAAAAGGAGAGAACCAGACCGCGTGACCTAAAGGCCGGCCACAACAAAAAAGAAAGAAAAAATAGGTGAAAAAACTAAAAGGAAACTACGAGAACTTTTTTTTTTTTTTTAATCTTGAAAGAAAAAAATTAAAGAAATAGAAGCGAACAAACTCGCAATCAGTGAAGACTCTTCCTGGGCCTGAAGAGGAGCAGAAATGAACGCTGCTGCACCTGAACGTGGAGAAAGAAAAACTGAAGAGAAGTGCTCATGCGACAGGCAGGAAATCAGTCCACGCATGCGTAGTGCACGCGTGCCAGAAGACTCTGGCAAAACTTTTTAAATATTTTGCTTGCAAAATGCAGATTCCTGGGCCAACGCAGACGTTGACCCACATGTGAGAACAAGCAGCCTGCTTGTCCTCGGAGAATGTTGTTTATGTTTACTATGATTTAACATTGCCTAATCTGCAGAAGCATATCAAGGTGGTTTACAATGAGAAAAACAAAGATGATGAAAAGAACTCCATTATATGCCAGGGCAGAGAAGAGAAGAGGTGTGATGAGGGGTGGGGGGGGGGGGGTGGGGAGAGGGACAGCAGGCAAACAAATCCTAATCTGTGGCACCCAAAAGGGTCTGAGATGTATGGCTTAGAGAAAAATATGGTTTTTTAAAGCACTTTTGAATTTGGCATAGGATGATTCAAGTTGAAGGGGCAATGGGAGAATGCTCCAAAGAGATGGGGCTAGGAAAAAAGAAGGTGCAGTTTCTGATAGTCTCAAAATGAGAGTGAGCCAGTGGGAGGAAAGCTACTTGTAGCCCAGTGGAAGAGTGCAGCAATCTGTTATACAGAGTGACAGAAAATGGACCAAGTTTGCTGTGTAAATAGATCATTACTAATACAGGCAGAGCAAGTTCAGACTAGGCTTATTTTTTAATCATTTTCTATTTCAAACATTCATACATGCATATGTGTGTATATATATATATATATATATAAAATTGTTGGGTGGTAAAGTTAAAAACAAAAAAAGGAACATGCTTGACATGAGATGCACACTAGGGTTTCTTTGGGAGGGGTAAATATAAGTAGACAAAAAAAACCCTTCACACTTACATTCTAGTATTGCTTGTTTTGTTTATTATAACTGATTTTCCGCTCTGGTCAACATTGTGATCTAATCCGAAGTAGGCAGCTACTCTGTGTAATAGCATTCGATGGTAAGATGTCATTGGAGGAAACTTTTTACGCTGGATTCTTAAAAAGGGAGGGGGGAGTTAGTAAAACAAGATTTTCAAGTTATTTGACATCAACACTTTTTTTTTAAACATAAATGTAGAACTTACTCATTAGTATCAATAAAATCTAGAATTTCCTGTTCTAACTTCAGCAGCATCATTCTGTCTCTGAAAAAGCAAAAGAAAATACAGCATTTTCATGTATATGAAATAACATTTTAAGAGAGTCTGTCCACAAAAGTATAACTGTATAACTAAGTCCTGTACACAGGTTCAGCTTGGGGAGTCAGTAACAGTATGTGCTAGCATGCAGATTAACTGGGTTCAGCTCCTGTCCACATCTCCAGTTTTCAGGGGATGTTGCAGAGCCACCACTCAATTTTAACACCTAGTGGCAGACTCAGGGTCCATCCCTGCCAATATACACAGGAATAAAATTACTAGTTGATAATGAAAGCTTATAGTGCTATAGGCCAATTAGAGACTGGCTCTAATTACAATGGAAGTTCAACGGAGCATAAAAAGCACAGCAACAACAACAAAAAACAGAGCTATGACCCCCATAAAAAAAGGTTTCCTAGAAAAACATCTCTACATAGCACCTTTTCTGTTACTAAAAATGTGTTCATGGCCCTTAGGTCTAGGGAAAACTTTACCACTGACATCATTCATGACGTGAGGGCTTGCTATTCTGTTTGTCCTCAGAGAAAATGAAAGGTGAAATTAGGTATTGACTGCAAATTTTATTTCCTTGAATCCCTGCCGACCAGTCCAATACCTGTGGTTGTGCTCATCAAGCAGCAGATGAAGACAAAGTTTTGTGAACACTCTTCTATAAGGACACCCTGCCAACACAGCTCTTCAGTATTTTGAAAACAAAGCAACGGTGACTACTCCTGAATCATTACAATGCACATCTTTTCGTCTTGAACTTCACATCTTCTATAGTTTAGTTCTTTTTTAAACAGCATCCCCCCTTTTTTGCAAATACCAAGAAATAGAACCCCTGAAAATAAACTATGAACATTCAAGACCAGAATAAATAGACAGAAAAGTTTATCGGGTGAGAACAGGACTCGTCTCTTGGAAATCAAGGAAAGAAAATTAGCTGGGAAGATCTAATTTCACCTTCCTTATCATTAACAGACAAGTCTAGAACACCTGGGATGCAGTAAAGCACTTCTTAAGAGGGGTGGGATTCAACAATCCCTGCCCTGAGCACTTTAGCTGTAAACATCGAATCCAATCTTGCCACATCTAGTCTGCAGTGCTTTGCAAACGTGTAGAAAAAAAGCAGTTCACTACACTACAAATGTCTTCTGGTGCTACCACATGCAACTGTGACAAGAGGACGTGATTCCCCTTGAAGAATGTGATCTCAATCCATGAGGAACTTGCTTGCCTGCCAAAATATATACGGACAAAATAATTTCTTTGAGCCATCTTGCTATAGTAGCTTTTGTAGCTGTCTGACCCTTCCTAACGCTACCAAAAAGTACAATCAGCCTATGTAACCTAAGAAACTCATTAGTTACTTCCAGGTAAAGTACAAGGGCTCAGCAAACATTTAGATGATGTAAAGTCCTGAAATCATTTCCGCAATCCTCTTTCCTAAAGGATAGGAAATTTAGAAACTGAGGGCCAGATGCACTAAGGTCCTTGAAAGAGCCCTTCCCTTACCGATTCCATAGCGAATCGGTAGGGAACGGCCATGCATAAAGGAAAAGGAATGCAAATGAGCTGCTCGTTGTAGCTCACTTGCATTCTCTATTCCCTCGGAAGCCAGTTGGTCGGTCGAGCATGCGCAGAGCAGCAAGCGTTATGCTGGCTGCTCTGCGCATGCCTAGGACGTCCTTCACTAAAAAAAAAAAAAAAAAAATGGACGTCTCTGACGAGCAAAAAAAATAAAAAAGGACATCGTACTTCTTAATTTTTATTCTCGCTCTTCTGTTTTAAATCTTCCTTTGAGACATTTTTCCCTTCCTCATCGGCAGCTGAAGAGAGGGCTAATGGACGATTGTGAGGCCCCCCACGGCCTCTCAGCCAATCATATCCAGTGACAGCTAAACACGCTGTGATTGGCTGAGAGAGACCTGGAGGAGGGGCATAATCGACAACCCTTGAAGACAAGCCCATCCTGCTCATCAGGGACATCCTTCTAAAGTGCCTAACATGGACATCCTTCTAAAGTGCCTAACATGGACGTCCTTCACTAAACCAAAAAAGGACGTCCCTGACGAGCAGGACGGGCTTTTCTTCAAGGGTGCTCAATTATGCCCCTCCTCCAGGTCTCTCTCAGCCAATCACAGCGTGTTTAGCTGGTGACAGCTAAACGCGCTGTGATTGGCTGAGAGGCCGTGGGGGGGGGGGGGCCTCACAATCGTCCAATAGCCCTCTCTTCAGCTGCTGATGAGGAAGGGGAAAATGTCTCAAAGGAAGATTTAAAATAGAAGAACGAGAGTCAAAATTAAGAAATACGATGTCCTTTTTGTTGTTGTTATTTTCAGTGGACGTCCATAAAGGACGTCCCGGACGAGCACTTGGACGTTTTTTTCCCACGATTGGTTTTTTGTTAAATTTAATTACGAAGTACGACGTCCTTTTGTTGTTGTTTTGCGTGAAGGACGTCCAAAAAGAACGTCTTTGGAGTGGGTTGTTTTTTTTTTTTTTTACAGGTGAAGGACGTCCAAAAGGTATGTCCCTAACGGCATTTTTTTTCTTCCGATTCTTTCCTTTGCCCCAACGAGAGGTGTAGACCTCCCGTTAGGTTTTCCACGTTAAGGTGATCGGAAAATGGTAGTGCATCTCATTATAATAAAAAATAAAAATAATAGCCTTGCAACGGTAGTGCAGCTCATTATCATAGCCTTTGGATCATTTGCATTCCGTATTCGTTAGCTGCTACCGTGATAGGACAATGCCCTTTTGTGCATGTCCTGGTTTACTACTTGCACATTAAACTGCCATTTGACAGAGGTGCTTTAGAGTCCACCCAAGCCTGCAGTATACATTTACAAACCAATAAAACAGCCAACTGTGTAAAGCTACATAAGAGTGTCTGCTAGGCCTTCCCTTAAGAAGGATCTATTATCTCCCAAATGCAAAGCACTGTAGAACTATTCAATATTTTTCTGCATCATGCGCTCCATAACAGCAATAGCTTTAGACCAAAGTGACTGCAGAGCAATGCATTCAAGAAAGGAGTTTAAGAGTGTCTCAGTACAAGCGCCATATTTATTACACCTATCGTTCTCCCACAATCCTGATGTTTTCCACCATGCTCTGTACAAGATTTTAAATTGAATTTGTTGAAGAGATGTGTTGGGACTAATGCTCGGCATTCAAATAATTGCTGCAAAAAACTTTAACAAACCCTCAATGACATCCGCCTCCCATGTTTTCCAACTGTTCTAAATAAGGAGCAGATTTACAGTTTCACCCCAACTGGTACCATTATGATAGTTTAAGGAAGAAGGCAATTGGAAAAAGCTTGGCCCAATTTTATAAACTGAATTTCATACTTCGTTTTCTGCTTGAGCAAAAGACAATAGTGCTACACCTGATATTATTGCATATGTTTATTTGATAACTCTAGTTTTAATTTTACTGCATTGAAGGAAGGAAAATAACCCTCTCCCATCTCAGAAAAGTGGCCTACAGCCCCAATGCTACTACTAGTGGAAAGGAGAGGCTCCCATTCCAAGTGGGAAATATAGATTCCCCAATAATGACAGTAAAGAGTTCATCCCTGCTGTTCCTCAAGCTGGTTTTGCTACCAGATACAAGCCTTACTTAAGGCTTGTAGATATCAAGATTTATTGGACTCACCCAAATGACCCCAACGTTTGCTATTCAAAACAGTAAAGGTGCACACCATTCAGACCAAAATTTATCTGAGGCATATAATGTATGTTCAGTGTGGATTTTGTGAATCTATCTCAGTAAAGCTATCAAATTACAAACAGAAAGATCTAGCAAACGCATCCTCCATGTGTGTGATTCAGGATCAATTTATCAAAGCTGATCTTTGCATTCTTAAAGTTCCAAATAAAGGAGCTAATCATGCTTTTGAACATCTCTTTTTCCCATCGTTCCACCCTAAGTGGTATCATTTGGAGAAGGTATAATAGCTTGGGAAGTAAGATCATTTTTGATTACTGCTATCCACCCCATAAGACAGATAGGTAGGTTCTTACATTTTGTGCAAAGCTGACCTATTATGGTTAATTTTTCCACTACATTATTTTGATACACCCAATTTGCATCAATACTGGGGTAATCCCCCAAATATTTAATATCTGTTTTGCGCCCATTTCATTGGGAAGTTCTGCTGAGTTGTACATGCACACAAGTGGAAAACAAGCACGGGCTCTGATTTTCCAAACTTGATTGTCAGGCCAACAAAAGATCAAAATCTTGTACTACCTGCATTAACAATCCCCAAATTGTGTGTTGCACTGGTACAAAATAAGTACCTGTATATAATATCTAAGTCACCTTGACTGTAATCACAGAAAGGTGGTATATCAAAACCCATCCCCCCTTTCTTTCCTCATGGGGGAGGGAGGGCGGCATCTTAGCTCCACCTCAGGTGGCATCTTGCCTTGGGCCAGCTCTGCCCTGGGGCCTTTGCCAACTTATAATGTTAATAACCTGTTGTACTTCCTTTCCTATGAAGGATGTGTTAAGTTGTTGCAATTCTAGGGAGGGGGTGAACTGGGGTAAGGCCAGGTTTCTAAAATATTTAGCTCAATCTACCTCATTATAGGTCCCTTTGAAATAAAGAGATTTTTTTTAAGTACAAAATTCCTTTGGAATCTCCTTATTCTTAGCTTTTAAAACATCCTGTGTCCCTCTTATTCGTCAAGTGTGGCTTTTAGTGTGTTGCTGTTTGATCAGTGAGGCTAGCAATTTCCCAGTCTTATTTCCCCACCTATGAAGACTATACTTGTACAACTTAAGATCATTCAGGGCTTGTTAGTGTAATAAATCTTGAAACCTTATTTATTTATTTATTTACTTACAGATAAGTACTTTAGCTTGCTCAATGGGTTTAGTAAAAAAAAAAAAAAATTCTTGTTTCCTACAATTTAGTAGCAAGATGTAATATAGCCTTTTCTTGTTTCTTATTTACCCCAGCTAGGTAGGCAATAATCTTTCCCCTAAGGGCTGCTTTAGAAGCTTCCCAATAAACTTTGAAGCCAACTTCTCCCCCCTCACTCTCCAATTCAAAATCTAGCCAGGCCTGTCAAAGAAATTTTTGAATTTTCCATCTCGGAGAGGAGAGATGTCTCAGTACTAGAATTAGCAGTCTTACTGAAGCAGCTCACTCTGTGAAGGCCCTGCTACAGCACTAAACTCAGGGGAAGAAGAGAAAATGGTGTCTGTTTCTGTCTTCTCCATGAGAGGAAAAGCAGGCCTGAGTAATTTTTCTGATGTCATCCCGTCTGGGGAAGCTACCAAGAGGCTATCTCCCTGCTGCTATATAGAAATGCTCCGTGTGATCCAAAACAGCAAGCTGTCCACCAATATGTGCAGTGCCCTGAAGCTGCTTGCCTACACCCACAGCAGGAGCAGCATTTCACATGCTCAAGAGTCTCCATTATGCCATGACCTGAAAAACCACTGCTATGGGAATGAAGACAGCCTTGGTGCCAGGCTCAAGTACTTCAGCACAGTTCCTGGCACTTAGCCTTGGCAATCCCACAGAGCCACAAATCACCCAGCTAACAGATCAACTTGTCCCCTTCCTCCTGAAACTTGAAAGTGCCTCATCACAACACGTTTCCATAGGTGTTGCTTACTTGCTGCTCCATCAAAAACTTCAATGAAGGAAAAGATCACCGACTATTAATGTTTCCACTCAAATCTGAAAAATAGTGATAAAAACCAACAAGCTAGTATGTACAGGAAGTTAAAATCCACACTACGTATCTTTAGGACGGAAGGAAAAGAGCCTCAGTTAATGCCGAAGCCAAGACAATGTTCCAAAAGAACTGTATACTTAAAACTTCCTTGGGTCAGCTATTATTCAATCATTGGCTCATCCAAAAAACCTTCAAATCCTGTGTATGATTAATTTTAACTTATAATTATAAAGTTGTGTAATATTCCCTCTGTAATATCTTATTAAATATTTTTCATTTTTTTTGTCTTGCATGTCTTTTATCATATCATCCTGAACAAAACTAGCTGGTACGGTTAACATCTGTATCTGTACCAATCATTCTCATTCCATAAGGCGAGCATTCAGTCTCTTTAATGCTCGCCTTATGCAATGAGAATGATTGGTACAGATGAAGATGTTAACCGTACCAGCTAGTTTTGTTCAGGATGATGTGATAAAAGACATCCAAGACAAAAAAAATCAAAAATATTAATAAAAAGATATACTACTTGCTGCTCCAAAATAAGCTGCCAGAAATCCTTTTCTCAATTTTTTTAATCAGTTCAAGCTATGTTTCAGATTTAGTATTTTTTTTTTTACTTAATGTTTTTTTATTGAAAGAACAGAGCAATACAACACAAGATTCATATGACAAACAAATATGCCAAACTCTGCAAAAATTATACCAACATTCTTAGGAATAAGGCAAAAGCATACCCTGGCACAGCAAAAGATGCTCAGACCCTAACTATCCTAGCCAACCCACCCCACCCCCTAAAGCAAGCACAGTAAAGTAATACAACTGTCAACATAAGACGACTACCAAAATCAAATCATTGACCCTGAGTGCCCTCCTGCCAGGTGGTAAATGGTCCCCAGACTTTGAGAAGCTTTGCATTCTGTTGTGCTGTAAAGCAACTAATTTAGACATGTAACAAAGGCCACGTTCACCAACAATTGCTGCCTTGTAGGCATACAGGCTTGTTTCCAGGTTGATGTTAGAGCAATTTGATCAGCTGTAATGATATGGAAGGCCAATGTACAAAAGTTGCCTGGCAGTTCCGGAGGTTTAATTTTTAGCAATCCACAGCCCATCGAGGGTGACAATGGGAGCCCAAGAATCTCCGTGAGCAAAGCAAACACCAATGTCCAATAGTAACTAGCCAGGAAGCAATTCCACCAGATGTGCAGAAAGGTCCACTGAATCCCACACCCCCAACAACACAGGGCAGAAGTGGTGGGGTATATATCCATGTAAGTGGTCTGGGGTAAGATACCACTATACAGCATTTTATATCCAACACTTAATAATCGCATAAAAATTCACTCCCATTCCTGGGTAGTATACTTTCTCCCTAAAGCAGTCTCCCATACCTGAATATATTTAGTAGGACGAGCCTCCTGTTTAATGAGAGCGAGAAATACATCCTCTGCCACTGCAGTAACTAATTGCCCACTCCAAGGGTGTTTCTGCTTTACATAAGTCCGGGATGGCCCATCAAACAAGGAAATCAGACAGCTGATGAAAATGGAAGACATCTTTCTGGGTCAACCCATACTCCTCTTTCAGCTTCAAGAAGGGTAACAATGCTCCCTCCTCCACTAAATTCTCTAAGTTGGCCCCTTAGTTGCCCACACACGATATCTAGGACCACTATGTCCTGGTACAAACCCATCAGCCACCACAATAGGGATTGCTTGAAAATAGGCCTGCCCCAGAAAAATAATGCTGCCGAGTCCGCACCCAGATACCCAGTGTCAGAGCCATATAGGGATTTAGCCCCTTAATCAGAGCTCGTGTAACAGGCAAAGGGAGCCAAGGAACCTAAGCCACAGTCACCTCGCCCAGGGCATGCTGTTCCATATGGACCCAGCTCTTGTGAATATCCCTCTGCCAAGCCACCAAGTATTTCAACTGAGCCACTAAATAATATTGATGAAATTTCCCCCTTGGCTTCTGAGCTGAAATATAATCGCCCTACCCACCTGTGGAGATTTACGCTTCCAAATATATTGAAATACTCTCCGGTGAAGAGAGTGAACAAAGTTATCACACAACACAACTGGGAGTGCTACAAGTACAACAGTTTAGGCAACACCATCATCTTAATGGCATCTACCCCTCCCAACCAGGAGGTATGCAAATGTTCCCATTTCTCCAAGTCAGCCCATAAAGAACGAAGAAGGGAAGGATAACTTGCCTCATAAAAGGCTCTTCAATTAGCTGTAAGATATATGCCCAAGTATTTAAGGGTCTTAGAAGCCCAGTAAAAAGGATAATGAACTGTATTCACGCTACATCATAGAGACCTAAAGAAACATTTAAACTTTCAGATTTGGTGTAATTTATTTTAAAACCTGACACCTGACCATACATTTCCAGAGCCTCCACTGAGGCACATTGTTGCGAATAATATCACCTTATTTTTGAGGCCTCCACTAGCAATGCCTTGTATGTCATTCCTCCTTCAGATTGCAGAAGCAAAGGTTTCCAAGGCCATTGCAAATAGCAGGGGAGAAACAGCACAGCCTTGTCTTGTGCCCCTGGCCACTTCAAAGCTATCCCCATATACCCAGTTGATTTGAAGACTGGACAATGGCTTACTGTAGATAGTTTGGGCCAGGACACCCAAACAAAGGCTTTTTCTGCATCTGTACTCAAGATCAGGGCCAACTCTCCCCAGTCCCGGGCCAAATGTATTATTTGCAGGACTCTGAATATTATCAAATGTTTGGTGTCCCACAATAAAACCAATTTGATCATCTTGTATAAGGTTGGGCATATACAACTGTAAACAGGTGGCCACAATTTTCGTAAAAATCTTGTAATCTGTCCCTAGAAGGGAGATTGGCTGATAAGAGCCACACTGAGTGGGATCTTTACCTGGTTTCAAAATCACAGTCACTCCAGCTAACCTCCACAAGTGGAGAAATTCATCCCCATCTTACAAACTATTAAACATTCATGTTAGGGGTTTTAATAATAGCCTCTGAAAACATTTGTAAAACAAGTTAATGAACCCATCGAGGCCTGGAGCTTTACCAAGAAGTAATGATTTAACAGCCATTAAGGGTTTATCCTCCCTAATGGGCGCTGACATGACGGCCGCCTCTGCAGGCTTTAAGCTAGGACGGGCTGCACGGGTTAGGTAATCATCTACAGCATCCTCCTCCACCATAGTTTCAGGCATATAGAGGGTTTTATAAAACTGAGCAAACACCACACTAATTTGACAGGAATGCCTATGCACTATGCTCTGTGGGCCTATAATCATGGAAACAGTTTCTGACTTCCTGTTGTTTCAATTTATGAGCCAGATGTTGGCTTGCTCTATTATCAGTCTCAAAATATTCCTGCTGTATGGAGTGCATTTGTTCAGCAATCTCCTCAAGCTCCAAATCTTGCATAGCACCCCGAGTGGCCTCCAATTGTGCTAGTAGCCCTCTAGATCCCCTGCCCCGCTTATGCTGTGTTTCTAACTGGGCCAACTGTTGCCTCAAAGAAACTTGTTTTTGTGCCCTAAGCTTGCAGCGATGAGCCCCCAAAGAGATAACCCTCCCTCGCAGGACAACCTTTAAGCCTTCCCAAAAAGACCTAGGAGAGATATCTGGCTGATCATTAAATTCAATATATTTAAGGGCTCCTTCCAACTGCATCACATTCTGCGGGTCTAACAACAGATCAAACCTCCAGTACCGAGTACCATGAACCTTGTCAGCCTCCTGAACTGAAAACCAGACTGGGGCAAGGTCAGACCACAAACAAGGCTCGATGACGGCCTCTCGGACCCACATCAGAACAGACCCATCAACCCCCTAGATATCAATTCTGGAGTGGGTATCATAAACTCTCAAATACTATTTATAGTCCAGCCAATTCGAATAGAAGTGGCGCCAAGGGTCAACCAAATCCCATTTAGAAAATAAAGCTGTCAATTGCTTCCTATCTGTGTGGACACTACTGGCTAAGTTACCCATAGCTGAGTCATAGGGTAAGTTTGAAATCATCTCCTATATAGAGAGCCCTCTCCAATTTGGATTCTATCACCCTTTCAACCTCCAGATAAAATGCTTTCTGTTCCAAATTTGGGACATAAATATTCATTACAGCATATAAGGCAGGCCTTATCTGCAACTTTAAAAGAAGATAACACATTTGTTTATCCTTAACTACATCTTGCACCTCTGGATTACATGAAGCACACAAACACTACTCCCACACCGTGCGTTTTAGCATTTGACCAATTAGAAGCTAAGTGGAAGTGGGGATAGTGTTTAAGGCGTAAAAGATGCTCGTGGGCAGGCTTAAAATGAGTTTCTTGAATGAATCCCACCCCCATACATAGGTGATCCGCCTCTTTAAAAAATAATTGGCACTTACAGGGTGTATTGAGACCTCAGACATTTAGTTTAACCAACACAATCTGAGCAAGAGACCCTATAACAGAGTGTGTTATCTAAATGCACATTTGAAGAACAAGGCCCAGCTAAAACAATGCCAACAGTCCAGTATCTATGTACAATCCTGTAAACCCACACCCCCAACCCTCCTTCCTTCCCCTCTTCCCTATCCCACCCACCCCCAACCCCTGCCCCCCTTCCCCACCAATCTGGTGGTCCCATCCAAACTGGGTCTCTCATGGAAGTGCAGCCACTAAGAACTCCCCTTGCCTGCTCTAAGTAAAACGTTACTGATGTATATATGCTTCATGACTTATTTTATTTTTATGTCTGTGCAATTACATTTTGTAACTGTTTCTTCCAGATCTTTACAGCATGTGCCATGAAGTAGAGCTATAAATACATTTACTTTTGGATGAACAGTCTTATTGGACTGGTTGTAGCACAATAATATGAAGTTTTTCATTGATACATTTTAGGCACTTATTTTACTTATAGGATCTCTCGAGGGACATCTTGATATTGGTCAGACAATGTTATTAAGGTGTTTTGGAAGAATATTCAGCTTCTTTCATCAAGGGATATTCTATTTTTGTTCCATAGTGCCAACAACATATTTTGGAAAGGTTCACACTGTTAACAGTTGCATATTAGTTTATACCTAATGAAAGGAAGCATATGTGCTGTTTTCTATCTTGGTAGGCTTGCTGACTGTATATGCTTCATTTAGTTTGTGTGTATTATTTATTTTTCCCATCCAGTTTAGCACTTTTGGTGGACTATGTCAGTCAAAAGTGAATTCATCAAGTCATCAGTGCCGTATCAGATTTTCTTTTTTTTTTTTTCATTCATGGGCTCACTGCGCATGTGTTGTTTTTCTTTGGCGGTTCTTTCTGACAGTGTTATTTTGCATCTGCAGGACCAAGGCTAATACTTGTATTCTACGGTAAGTTTGTTACTTTGAGCTCAACGTAGTGACTTATTGCCATTATAGACATGCGATTTTTGATTTTCAGTTTTCCTGAACAGACGCACTGATATTTGTAACAGGATTACACTGTCTCGGTAAGCCAATGAATAGTGCTGTGTGGGTACCTTTCCATCTGCAGGCAACACGTTGAGGTTTTTTTTTATATAGGTACAGGTTTCTATAGTTATGTTTTTGGTCACTGGATATGGTGGATTTATTTTAGTTATTTTCACATTTAAAATCCTATATGGCTGGATAATTATACGGACTAGGAGCTCTTTTAAGGTTTTACTGAATTTGTTTGGAGTGTATTGATGGCACATAGCTGTTTATTCAGAAATACACTAATTGCACTGATTGTATTTTCATGTCACAGGATTAGGTGGATTCATGCTTGTTTATTCACATTTGACAGTGCTTCTTAGTACAATGTGTTTTGGTTAGTTTTACATCTGTTACTATTTATATTGAAGGTACTGATGGCACACTATTGTTCTCTTTAGCTAATACATTTTGCACTTATGATATATTTTTTACATACCATTTTATTTTTATTGCTTTAATCTTTCAATTTAGCATTGTTTAGTGGCAGACCTGCATTATTTTGCAAAGAAACATTGTGGTAAGCTGGGCTGCTCTATCTCATGGTGGCATGTTGTGTGTGTGTGTGTGTGTGTATATATATATATATATATATATATATATATATATATATATATATATATACACACACACACACACACTTTTTATTTATTTATTAAATTTTTTTAGGCTGTTTTGTTTTTTGTTATCATGAAGCATTTTCTGTTAAATTTAATTTATATATATATTTATTGATATTTACTTACTAAAGTTTACTTTTTTATATATTTTATGGTAATTTGATATTATGGGAATCACTAGTGCTGGGGTTTACTAAGCTGCTAGTGCTGCTGGCTGTTCACTGGTGCCAACACAGCTCATTCACTTTGAATGGGCTGTTGGCAATGCTGCACGGAAGCCACTAGCTCGGCATAGTAAACAGACCTCTAGGTATATTTTGTAACAACATATATGTTATGATTGCATTTATACGTATTATATACATTAAGAATGCAATTTTATGTATTATACATGTTAACACTATGCTTATATGTATTTTTTTAGGTGACTTGTTCTGTTTTTTATTTTAATCTTTTTGTATTTTGCCAGACCCTTGAAGCAGGCAAATTGTCGCCGAAACATGGCCTGTGTCGGGTCTTTCTAATAAAGAATTTCTTATTATCTCGCTCTTAAAGGTCTTGTTGTGCTTTTTGTTTTGCTTTGGTTGGATTGGTGTACTTTGGACACTCTTTTTTCTCCTTATATTCTGTGTAAGCCCCATCTAATTCAATTATCATGTCCAATGTTCTCTAGTGGCACAATAAAGCTATGCATATTATTATAATACAGGATTTTAAAATGCCACTTACCATATTAACATAACTTGTTTGGAAGTAATCAAATTTAACAAGTACTATACATATGAATAACTATATTATATATATATAGTACAGATCTTTACCTGGGATTATTTTTCAATGTGTTCACTAAAAATTCATGCAAGTCTATACCAGTTGAATCTGTATATTCTTGGCTGGAATCTAAAAACAAAACAGCAAATAGATGATAAATTACAAAGTATTTTACTTGAATAGCTTTATATTAACATTAAGATGTACTGCATCCAATTATTGTTTTCTGCATGTTAAGAACTAAACCAAGGTAAAGAAAAGGAAGGCAGATTTATTAGATATGGAAGACAAAAAATATATAAACTTCAATAAAAAGATGAAGAATCACCTACAAATGTAACTAATTTTTCAACGTTTTAACTAGATGCATCCAATATCTAAAACAAAACGTCAAATGTAAGCAAAATAAGCAGAATAAAAATTAGTAAAGTTGAAGAATTGCTTGCTAAACACACACTCGTATGAAATGTCACAAAAAATGTTTTAAGTCCCCAAAATGTCAGACATCTACAATACTGTACTACCTAGGACCTAACAAACTTATTGCCATTTTCAACATTTCTTTCAACTTAACAGGCTATTTTTCACTGTCCACATATGATAAATTCGCTATTCATAGAGGATCCGATATTCAAAATGATTAAACTGAGCAGAAGCTCCTACTAGGTTAAATACTGCTAAACAAAAAGTCTACTGTCTCTGACAGTGACTAATCGGTATCACATGTACCGAGCAAAATCCCAATAAGTAAATCCATTTCTCATAGTTCTCCCAAGACTACTTGGCCACATTTTTAATAGACCGTTCCTCCAGGAAACAGTCCAAACTTGTTTTGAATCCTGCTATGTTAGTTGCCTTGACCACATTCCTCCAGCAACAGATTCCAAAGCTTAGTTAAGCAATGCATGAAAAAGAGGAGGAAAAAAACAACAACAAAAAAAGCTTTACACAATTTGTTTTCAGTCTTCTGGTTATTTGTTTCATGGCGAGTTTGTTTTTTATTTGACAAATTAAAACAACCATCCCTTCACTGTTCTATCCTACTTATGATTTTATAAACTATCGTATCCTCTTCTCAGTTATTCTTTCTCCAAGCTGAAGGGTCATATCCTGTTTAGCCTGCCTTCTTTAGGAGCAGGCTTTTAGAATGTCAAACACTTGCAGCCAATCTGCAGCTGGTTGTGTAGGTTTCTGTAATAACACATTTGGACTGTTGCAAAAATTTGTGAATACATCTTCCTGTTAAGTACATTCTCAACTGTAGCTGGTACTAAATGTGGCCACTTGCCTGTCAACTGGATATGACCATTAGGAGCATATCACTCTATTTTTGATAAGTTTGCATTGGCTGCCTGTACAGTTTAGGATTTAAATGCTATCTTTGGTTCACTATGGTTTATATAGTTTAGGCCTGATTGTGTTCTAAGGCTCAGAATGTTTTGGAGCTACCTGACAGTAAAGTCTGGAAAACTGACAGTGACATGACTTAAATTCTGCAACCACAGAGCCATCCAGGTGAATGTTCTAATACCATTAGCTTTTAGGACTTCTCTATGTACTGCTTACTTTATTTAATGTTTTATTGTTTCATATGTTTGTTATATGATTATGAATAAATTACTGTAAACCACTGAGAGATGATTTGTCTGGAATTTATTTATTTGCTACATTTGTATCCCACATTTTCCCGTATATAGTGGGCTCAATGTGGCTTACAAAGTTCGGGACAGATGTGAACAATACATAGTAGTAGAATAGTAGTAGTACAGTTAGTTAGATTTGGTATGGAATGTCCCAAACAGTTTGCAAGAGTGGGGTAATTTGGAAAGGGGTTGAGTGTTGTCTGGTACTTAGTTTTATTTATTTATTTGCTGCATTTGTATCCCACATTTTCCCACCTATTTGCAGGCTCAATGTGGCTTACAATGTTCCGTCATGGCATTCACCACACCAGAGTAAAAGATACATTGGTATTGCATAAAGAACATGGATGACATAATAGAATTAAGCAATCAGGTATAGAAAAATAACATTCGGAATATCAGGTAAATGGTGATGCGCTACAGTTCCTATTGTGGAACGTTGTGGTATGCCTTGTTGAAGTGATGATGGGTCTTCAGTGACTTGCAAAAATTGATTGGGTCGTAGATTGTTTTCAGGTCAACTAGCAATACATTCCACAACTGCGTGCTCATGTAGTTTTGTCATTGTGTTTAATTTTTTTCGTTGTTTATGTCGATCCTTGCAGGGTATGGTTTTCCGAAGAGGTGGGTCTCTAGGTGTTTTCGGAATTAAACAGAATAAAAACATTTTTCCCAAATAAATAAATATAATACCAAGAAAATCACAGTCCCCTGATCTTGAGTTTTAGGAGAATCTGCTATGAGCTGAATCAGAGAATATACATAGAAAACAACACACCTATTCAGGAGGAAAGCAACTGAGGCTAGCATGCCTGGAGTCTTTATCCTGAAGCAGAACGGAGGTATTTTTCTCTTCTGATGAAAAATAAAGTCAACCACCATGGTGTCCAACCAGTTAAACATCATTCTTCCTACCCCTAACCACTTGTGGGGTTGGACTATAATCAGATTGTTTACCAGTATATTGCCTTCCCCTCCCCAAATGAGGTTTTAGGAATCATCCCATGAGAGCTGGCCCAGTTACACAACTCAATACAGAGTATAAGCCTGATACGCTCTACTTGTTTATACTGTACAGACTACTCAGATGCCTGTTTGGACCAGGATCATTTTGTTCACCAACCAATCTCTGAAAGCCCTTAGAACATTCCACATTGCCCTAAGATCCAGGAAATTTCTGCCGTTTCTCCTGCATGGACAAAAGATTTTGAGTGTGAAACCCATCTACATATACGCTTCCTAGACAAGTTTGGATGCATCCATGGTGAAGACAGTTTGCAAAGGAGAAGTTTAAATAGAGGTTCCCCTTGATAGACTGAATTGATCTATTCATCAAGATATTGGCTCTTTGAGAGGTTTGGTGAAAAAGAATGCACCTCATAAGCTGTGTGGTCTACTTGCTGAAAAAACAAGGTCCATTATGTCCATTTCATTCTGATACATGCAAGTGAATTATGTGTATTATCATGGTGATATGACTCAACATTATCAACATGCTCCATGCTGATGTTTGCCAACTCATTCAAATCTCCTAAACTATAGATAACAAGGTTGATCCTTTTTTGTAGGAGAAAGAATTTTGCCTGAATTTTGTCTAGCAAACCTCCTATGAATTCCAATAGGTGAGGGACTTTACTACTACTTATTTCTATAGCGCTACTAGACGTACGCAGCGCTGTACACTTGAACATGAAGAGACAGTCCCTGCTCGACAGAGCTTACAATCTAATTAGGACAAACAGGACAAACAAGAGATAAGGGAATATTAAGGTGAGGATGAAAAATAAGGGTTCTGAACAAGTGATCAAGGGTTAGGAGTTAAAAGCAGCATCAAAAAGGTGGGCTTTTAGCTTAGATTTGAAGACGGTCAGAGATGGAGCTTGACGTACCGGCTCAGGAAGTCTATTCCAGGCATATGGTGCAGCAAGATAAAAGGAACGGAGTCTGGAGTTAGCAGTGGAAGAGAAGGGTGCAGATAAGAGAGATTTACTCAGTGAACGGAGTTCCCGGGGAGGAATGTAGGGAGAGATGAGAGTGGAGAGGTACTGAGGAGCTGCAGAGTGAATGCACTTATAGGTCAACAAGAGAAGTTTGAACTGTATGCGGAAACAGATAGAAAGCCAGTGAAGTGACTTGAGGAGAGGGCTAATATGAGCATAATGACCCTGGCGGAATATTAGTCGTGCAGCAGAATTTTGAACTGATTGAAGAGGAGAGAGATGGCTAAGTGGAAGACCTGTGAGAAGCAAGTTGCAATAGTCTAAGCAGCAGGTGATAAGAGCGTGGATGAGGGTTCTGGTAGTGTGCTCAGAAAGGAAAGGGCGAATTTTGCTGATATTATAGAGAAAGAAACAACAGGTTTTAGCGGTCTGTTAAATATGTGCAGCGAAGGAGAGGGAGGAGTCGAAGATGACCCCAAGGTTACAAGCTGATGAGACAGGAAGTATGAGAGTGTTATCCACAGAAATAGAGAATGGGGAAGAAGGAGAGGTTGGTTTAGGGGAAAAGATAAGAAGCTCAGTCTTGGTCATGTTTAGTTTCAGATGGCGCTGAGACATCCAAGCAGCAATGTCAGACAGGCAAGCTGATACTTTGGCCTGGATTTTGGCTGAGATTTCTGGTGTGGAGAGGTAGACTGTTCCAGCTTCTCTTTGCTTGCTTCAGCCTACTTGCTCCGGTACACCTGCTCCAGCATTCCAGTCCGACTGTTCCAGCTTCTCCTTGCTTGCTTCAGCCTACTTGCTCCGGTACACCTGCTCCAGCCTACCTACTCCAGCACATCTGCTCCAGCGTGTTCCAGTCCGCCTGAACCAGCTTCTCCCTGCTTATTCCAGTACCTGCTCCAGCCTGCCTGCTCCAGCTCATCTGCTCCAGCGTGTTCCAATCCACCTGAACCAGCTTCTCCCTGCCTGTCTCAGTCCATCTGCTCCAGCCTGCCTGCTCCAGCTTCTCCATGCTCGTTCCTATTCATCCGCACCAGCTGCTCCAGCCAACCTGCTAGCTTGTCAGCCATTGACTTACTTGCCTACTAGCTTACTAGCCCGCTAACTCACCAGCCATTGACATACCTGCTCTCCAGTTTCTCCCTGCTCACTCCTGTCCTCCTGCATCAGTATGCTCCAGCCCGCCTGCTAACTTGTCAGCCCTTAACTTACCTGCTCTCCAGCGTCTCCCTGCTCATTCCTATCCATCGGCACCAGCATGCCCCAACCCGCCCGCTAACCTGTCTCCCACTGATTTACCTGCTGACCTGCTAACTTGTCAACCTACCTGCCTCACTGCTTGTTCCAGCCCACCTGCCTCTCCCTGCTCGTTCCTGTCCATCCGCACCAGCCTGCTTCACCCCGCCTACAAGCTTGCAGCCACTGCCACACTTGCCTGCCTCCTAACCTGCCAGCCACGCACTTACCCACTCTCCAGTACATCAATCCCACCAATTCCAAGCCTCCGGCTCTTCGCTCTGTCACTACACTTACACCTGTCACACTGTAACCACTACTTATGGCCCCTGTCCACATCTTCTTCCTTGCCCTGTCCCTTCCTAATCTTTTTCCCCTCCCCTTACCGCTGTCTACCGCTGGAACCCATTGCCCTCCCGTGTTCCCTCCCATCCTGCCCGCTACGGCATCCCTCACCACCTCACCATCTCTCCTGTCCCCCTCCTCCTTCCTAGCCCTTAATCTCCAACATCTCCTTCCTACCATTAACCCTTCACCATTCCTCCTATGTGCACCCCGTCTTCGTCGCCTTCGTCGCCCGACCTCCCCCACCCTCCTCCGCACTCTCTTGCTCCTCCTCCTGCTATCCGCGGGAGACATTAACCCTAATCCAGGCCCCCCCCACCTGTCCTCCTCCTTTCCATTCAAACGCTTCCGTGATGTCTCCAACCTCGTCCCTATTCCCCTCCTCCCCCCCTCTTCCCTCCCCTTCTCATGTGCCTTGTGGAATGCCCACTCGATCGGCAACAAACTGCCCTTCACCCACGATCTCTTCATCTCTCGTTCCCTCCAACTGCTCGCCCTAACTGAAACCTGGCTCTCCCCTGACGACTCTGCCTCAGTCGCGGCCCTCTGTCATGGAGGCTATCTCTTCTCCCACACTCCCCGCCCAGATGGCCGCGGTGGAGGCGTCGGGCTACTTCTCTCACCCTCCTGTAGTTTCCAACCCCTCCTCCTACCGCAGTCTCACTGCTTCTCGTCCTTCGAAGCTCACTCCATCCGGCTATTCCATCCATTACCACTCAGAGTTGCAGTCATCTACCGCCCCCCTGACAAACCCCTCTCTTCATTCCTTACTGACTTCGACGCTTGGCTCACCGTCTTTCTTGATCCCGCATCTCCTTCCCTCATTCTTGGTGATTTTAACATTCACGTTGACAACCCATCCAATGCCTACGCTTCTAAATTCCTTGCTCTGATATCCTCCTTTAACCTCCGACTATGCTCTACCACCCCTACTCACCGTGATGGCCATTGTCTCGACCTCGTTCTCGTCTCTTCCTGCTCACCTTCCAATTTCTGCACCTCAGTCCTTCCTATCTCAGATCATCACCTAATTACCCTCACACTTCATCACCCTCCCCCTCAACCTCGCCCAACTATAACCACGCCTTTCAGGAATCTCCAAGCTGTCGACCCCCCTACCCTATCCTCCCACATCTCCAATCTCTTCCCTTCCATCTCGTCTTCTGAATCTGTCGACACGGCTGTCTCTACCTACAATGAAACTCTCTCCACCGCTCTGGATACCCTAGCACCATCTGTCTCTCGCCCCACTAAGCGCACTAATCCGCAGCCCTGGTTAACCCCCTGCATCCGTTACCTTCGCTCCTGCACCCGATCTGCTGAACGACTCTGGAGGAAATCTCGCACCCTATCAGACTTCACCCATTACAAATTCATGCTATCCTCCTTCCAATCCTCCCTATTCCTTGCCAAACAGGAATATTATTCTCAATTAACCAATTCTCTTGGCTCCAACCCTCGTCGCCTCTTTGCCACCCTCAACTCCCTACTTAAAGTACCCTCCGCTCCCACCCCTCCCTCACTCTCTCCTCAATCACTAGCTGACCACTTCCGCGATAAAGTGCAGAAGATCAACCTTGAATTCACTTCCAAGCCTTCTCCTCCCTGTGACTTCTTAACCCACTCCCTCAACCAACCTAACCCGGCCTCCTTTTCCTCCTTCCCTGAGATCACCGAAGAGGAAACTGCTCGCCTTCTTTCTTCCTCCAAGTGCACCACCTGTTCCTCGGATCCCATTCCCACCAATCTGCTTACCAACATCTCTCCTACAGTTATCCCCTCAATCTGTCACATCCTCAACCTCTCTCTCTCCACTGCTACTGTCCCTGACACCTTCAAGCACGCAGTAGTCACACCACTTCTCAAAAAACCATCACTTGACCCAACCTGTCCCTCCAACTACCGCCCCATTTCTCTTCTACCCTTCCTCTCCAAACTACTTGAGCGTGCTGTCCACAGCCGTTGCTTTGACTTCCTCTCCTCTCAGGCTGTCCTCGACCCGCTTCAATCTGGCTTTCGCCCACTACACTCGACAGAAACAGCACTCTCTAAAGTCTGCAATGACCTGTTCCTCGCCAAATCCAAAGGCCATTACTCCATCCTCATCCTCCTCGACCTATCCGCCGCCTTTGACACCGTCAATCATAATTTACTTCTTGACACACTGTCCTCATTTGGGTTCCAGGGCTCCGTCCTCTCCTGGTTCTCCTCGTATCTTTCCCAACGCACCTTCAGAGTATCTTCTAATGGCTCCTCTTCCACCCCCATCCCGCTCTCTGTTGGGGTTCCCCAAGGATCTGTCCTTGGACCGCTTCTCTTCTCGATATACACCTCTTCCCTTGGCTCGTTGATCTCATGTCATGGTTTCCAGTACCATCTCTATGCCGATGACACCCAGCTTTACCTCTCCACTCCCGACATCACAGTTGAAACCCAGGCCAAAGTTTCAGCCTGCCTTTCCGACATCGCTGCCTGGATGTCCAACCGGCATCTGAAACTGAACATGGCAAAGACTGAGCTCCTTATCTTTCCACCCAAACCCTCTTCTCCTCTTCCCCCACTTTCCGTCTCTGTTGACAACACCCTCATCCTCCCCGTCTCTTCAGCACGCAATCTCGGAGTCATCTTCGATTCCTCCCTCTCCTTCTCTGCCCATATCCAACAGACAGCTAAGACCTGTCGCTTCTTCCTCTATAATATTAGCAAAATTCGCCCCTTCCTCTCTGAACAGACCACCCGCACCCTCGTCCACTCACTCGTTACCTCTCGTCTTGACTATTGCAACCTTCTCCTCGCTGGCCTCCCGCTTAGCCACCTATCCCCCCTTCAATCTGTCCAAAATTCCGCCGCACGTCTTATCTACCGCATGAACCGATACTCTCATATCACCCCCCTCCTCAAGTCGCTTCACTGGCTCCCAATCCACTACCGTATACAGTTCAAGCTTCTTCTATTGACCTTCAAGTGCACTCAATGTGCTGCCCCCCATTACCTCTCTACCCTCCTCTCCCCGTATGTTCCCACCCGTAACCTCCGCTCTCAGGACAAATCACTCCTATCTGTACCCTTCTCCACCACCGCTAACTCCAGACTCCGCCCCTTCTGCCTCGCAGCACCTTATGCCTGGAACAGACTTCCTGAGCCCATACGCCATGCGCCCTCCCTGCCCATCTTCAAGTCCTTACTCAAGGCCCATCTCTTCTCCCTTGCTTTTGGCGCCTAACCACCTTCCCCATTCCTGTTACCTACACTGACTGCGTAGTCTATTACCGTTAGATTGTAAGCTCTCTTGAGCAGGGACTGTCCCTCCCCGTGTTTAAACTTGTACAGCGCTGCGTAACCCTGGCAGCGCTATAGAAATGCTAAGTAGTAGTAGTAGTAGTAGTAGTAGTAGATCTGGGAGTCATCAGCGTAAAGATGATACTGAAAACCATGGGATGAGATCAGAGTACCAAGGGAAGAAGTATAGATGGAGAAGAGAAGAGGTCCCAGGACAGATCCCTGAGGTACATCAACTGACAGTGAGATAGAAGTAGAAGAGGATCAACTATAGACTAAAGGTACGCTGGGAGAGATAAGAAGAAAACCAGGAAAGAACAGAGCCCTGAAATCCAAGTGAGGACAGCGAATCAAGGAGTAGGCTGTGATCAACAGTGTCAAAAGCAGCAGATAGATCGAGAAAGATGAGGATAGAATAGAGACCTTTAGATCTGGCTAGGAACAGATCATTGGAGACTTTAGCAAGCGCTGTTTCAGTTGAATGAAGGGGGCGAAAGCCAGATTGAAGTGGATCAAGAATAGCTTGAGATGAAAGAAAGTCAAGGCAACAGCGGTGAACAGCACGTTCAAGTATCTTGGATAGGAAAGGGAGGAGGGAGATGGGGAGATAGTTGGAAGAACAGGTAGGGTCCAATGAAGGTTTTTTAAAGAGTGGTGTGACTACGGCATGTTTGAAGGCATCAGGAACAGTCGCAGTGGACAGTGAAAGATTGAGGATATGACAGATAAACGGGATGACAGTAGGAGAGATAGTGTTAAGTAGATGGGTGGAAATAGGATCAGAGGAACAGGTAGTTAGTTTCGAGGAGGAAAGAAGATGTGTAGTTTCCTCTTCAGTGATTTCAGAAAAGGAAGAAAAGGAGGCAGGGGTTGGAGGGTTGAGAGAATGGACTAAGGGAAGGAGAGTTGGAGGTGACCTGGTTGAGAATTCAAGTTTAATCTTGTGAATCTTATCATGAAAGAACTCAGCCAGAGTCTGGGGGGGAAAGTGAAGGGGGGGGGTTGGAGGTGAAGGCACTTTGAGGAGAGAGTTCAGTGTGGCAAAGAGACGACGAGGGTTTGAGCCAAGATAATTAGTCAACTGGATGTAATAGTCCTGTTTGCCAATTAAAGAGCAGACTGGAAGGAGGTCAGCAAGAATTTGAAATGTATGAAGTCAGCATAGGAACAGGATTTCAGCCACAGGCGTTCGGCAGAGCGGGCACAGGAACGTAGGTAGCGGATTCTAGAGGTCAGCCAGGGTTGGGGTTTGGTACGTTTTACAGAACGGGGAATGAGAGGAGCGAGAGTATCCAGAGCAGAGGAGAGAATAGTATTATAGGAAGAGACAGCCTCATTGACAGACTTGGATAACATAGTGGTAGAGAAGAGATTTGAAACATTGGAGGACAGAGTAGAAGGGTCAATAGCCTGAAGATTCCTAAATGTATTGGTTAAGATTGGACGGGACTGGGGAGGAGGGTGTTTAAGTGTGAAAGTAATCAGATGATGGTCAGAGAGGGGAAGAGTTGAGGCACAGAAACTGGAGAGTGAGCAGTTTGAGGAGAGGATAAGATCAAGACAGTGGCTGTTCTGGTGAGTGGGGGCAGTGGAGCACAGTTGAAGATTGAAAGAGGATGTTAAAGCAAGAAACTGAGAAGCATAAGAGTCAGAGGAATCATTAGCATGAATGTTAAAATCCCCAAGAATGAGGGAAGGAGATGAAAGTTCAAGAAAGAAGGAAAGCCAGGCATCAAAGTCAGTGAGAAAAGAAGAAAGGGATTTATCAGGGGGTCGATAAATGACTGCTACTCAAAGAGGAAGTGGAGCAAATAGACGGATGGAGTGGACTTCGAAGGAAGAAAAACAGTGAGACTGAGGTAGAAGAAGAGGTTGAAATCTACAAGAGGGTGAAAGTAGTAGCCCGACAACACCTCCACGGCCAACCGGGCGAGGAGTATGGGAGAAAAGATAACCTCCATGGCATAGGACCACAACTGAAGCAGAGTCTTCAGGGTAAAGCCAAGTTTAAGTGAAACTCTGGAAAGTTTATAATAAATCCTAATGACTCCAGCACACAGATGGCAATGTGCATGTGTCTTACTCTTTTATGAGATGGGAACTTGATCAAACATACAACCAGATAAGGAAACACACACAGTGTCAGTTTGTATAATTATACAAGTGAAATTAGGCCTGAAATTAATCTTGTCCTCAAGACTAGTCCAGAATATTGGGTTATGCCTGCCTTCCAGCAGGCAGAGACTGAGAACCACTAAGTGGTGACATCACTATATAATATTCTGTGCTGCCTAGTTCCACCCAGTATTTCTTAACAAAGCAGTGTAGGTAGGGGATTCTGTACCCAGGATACACTAAGACTGTTTCTGTTTTAAGCTATGTATGTGTTGTTAACTTTTTTTTTATGTTTTTTTTGTTTGGTATATTGGACTTTTGAATTATCTTATGATGTCATTTTTTACATTTTCCTTTTGATGCTTTTACGTTATTGTACACTGCTTTCTTATGTAATGGAGTGGAGGAGTAGCCTAGTGGTTAGAGCACCGGTCTTGACATCCAGCGGTGCCTGGTTCAAATCCCACTGATGCTCCTTGTGATCTTGGGCAAGTCAATTAACCCTCCATTGCCTCAGGTACATAATTAGATCGTGAGCCCTCCAGGAACAGAAAAATACTCAGTGTACCTGAATATAACTCACCTTGAGCTACTAATGAAAAAGGTGTGAGCAAAATAAACAAATAAATACAGGAAAAGTGGTTTGTCACCATAACACCATGAGAAAAACGCGATTTGCATTATGAAGTTCTGAATAAAGGAAACTTGTCTTGCAGACCAATTCTATTTACAGAATAATCTCTGACACTATGTACAACAGCGACAAAAGGTGAGTTCTAGACTGGTCTGCAGCACCTCAGGGAAAGACGTAAATTCACCTTATCATCCCTACAGAACAGTCCAGATGATTGGCATGTATCAGAGCAGTACAATTCAACGATAAGAAATAGAATACTCAACAATCAGTATCTGAGTGACAAAAGCTGCATTCTGTCTTGCCTAGACATCCAACCTAAAATGTTTTACAAAGGAATTTAAGAATGCCCATATGGCCATCCTACAACTCTCTTGTGGGGGAATCAACTTGTGTTCTGCTTACAAAGAAGCATGGCTGCACATCAAGTGCACCTTGAGGACAGCTGGAACTGGCCTGCCTGCCAAAATGTATGGATAAGAAAACAAGAAGGAAACTGGTGTACAAGATACACCATGGACCAAAAGAAAAGAGCAGACCTTATTGGAGAAAAACAGTCTTCCACGTAAGTCTCGCGAGGCTAACATTTGAAGTCTCAGCAGTCATTTTTAAGAAGTGGCGGCAGTGGGCAGGAAAGTGTAGGGTCCTTGTATGCCCCGGAGGCCCCTAGATCACCAGGGCTGTAAGGTAGGCCAGGGGAAGGGGGCTGATTTGCTGCACATGGATGGAAGGGAGAAATGAGTAAGACATGCTGCCCATGGACGGGAGGGAGAAAAGGGGACAAGCTGCACATGGATGGGAGGGAGAGAAGGGGACAAACTGCACATGGATGGGAGAGAAGGGGACAAAAGGGAGTTCTGGAAGTCAAATTTAGGCTCTTAGGTAGAAAGCTGAAGTCCAGATCCTCCAGAGTAGAATTTTCAGAAATGCTCCCTGTTTCACACGCAGGACCCAAAAGGCAGGCAAAGTCTCAATGCATAGTTGAGACGATGGTGAAGGGATTTAGATTTGTTAGGAACTGGGTGACATTCTGGGAAAGGGGGGGATTGTTTTGAAAGGATGGGTTCCACCTTAACTGGGATGGAACCAAGCTGCTGGTGCTAACTTTTAAAAAGGAGATAGAGCAGCTTTTAAACTAGAATGGGGGGGAAGCCGACAGTCACCCAGGAGCGCATGGTTCTGTGTGGAGTATCCTCTAAAGATACTATTGAAACAGGACATTTAGGGAATCCCAGTAGAAAGGTTTCAATAATACTGAAAGTAAGACAGGTGTGCTTAATGAGGGAGCAGGATAAAGGATGCACATTATCCCCTTCAACTTCTAAGCAGTTTGTAGATCCAAGGAAAAAAACACAATATGAAGTGCATGTATACAAACGCTAGAAGCCTAAAAAATAAGAAGGGAGAGTTAGAGTATATAGCACTAAATCATGTAGATATAATAGGCATCTCAGAGACTTGGTGGAAATAAACACTGTGTTAACAGGTTACAAATTGTACTGCAATGATAGAGAGGATCAAATTGGGAAGTGGGGGGGGGGGGTTGCACTATATGTTAAAGAAGGAATTGAGTCAAATAAAATAAGCATTCCCATGAAACAGATAAAAGCGTGGAATCATTATGGATAGCAACTTCACGTGTGAAGGGGAGCAGTATACTTGTACGGCTGGACTACCGTCTGCTGGGACAGAATGAACAGACAGATGAAGAAATGTTAACAGATATTAGAAAAGCTGGCAAACTGAGCAACACTATAATAATGGGTGATTTCAATTACCCAATATTGACTGGATAAACAATATATCAGGGAGTGCCAGGGAGATAAAATTTCTAGATGTAATAAACTGCTTCCTGGAGCAACTGGTCCAGGAACCGACGAGAGAGGGAGCCATTTCAGAGCTGGTCCTTGGTGGAGTGAAGGGCATAGCGCTTGAGGTTGCTGTGTTGGGGGTCCCCTGGAAAACAGCAATCATAACATGATCAAGTCTGAGCTACTATTTGGGATGAACCCACAATGGAAATCCACTGTAGCTGCATTTAAGTTTTGAAAGGGCAACTATAATAAAATGAGGAAAACAGTTAAAAAGAAGATAAAAGGATCAGCTGCTAAGGTTAGGACACTAAATCAGGCATGGATGTTATTCAAAAATACCTTTATGTGACCAGATGCGTTCCACGTATTTGCAAAGATGGAAAGAAGAGAAAACGACAGCCAGCATGGTTAAAAGGCGAAGTAAAAGAGATTATTACAGCCAAAAGACTGTCCTTCAAAGAATGGAAAAAGGACCCAAATGACGAAAATGAGACGCAACATAAGCTGGCAAGTCAGATGCAAAGCATTAATCAAGGCAGCAAAAAGAGAACATGAAGAGAAACTTGTTGCAGAGGCTAAAATTTATAGTAACTTTTTCAGAAATTTCAGAAGCAGAAAGCCTGCAAGGAAAACCGTGGGACCATCAGATCATAAAGGAGCAAAAGGGGCACTCAGAGAGGACAAGGCCATAGCGGAGAAACTGAATGAATTATTTGCTTCAATTTTTACGAAAGAAGATGTAAGAGATTGCCTGCACTGGAAATGGTTTTCAAGGGCGGAAGAACTGAAAGAAATCTCAGTGAACCTGGAAGATGTACACAGCCAAACTGAAAATTTAATAGTAGTAAATCACCTGGACCAGATGGCATGCATCCAAGAGTACTCAAAGAACTCAAGCATGAAATTGCTGATCTAATGTTAGTAACATGTAACCTGTCGTTAAAATTGTCCATAGTATTTAAAGATTGGAGGGTGGCCAACGTGACGCCAATTTTTAAAAAGGGTTCTAGGGATGATCCAGGAAGTTACAGACCAGTAAGCCTGACTTCAATGTGGGCAAAATAATGGAAACTATTATAAAGAATAAAATTACAGAACACATAGACAAACATAGTTTAATAGGACAGAGTCAGCATAGGTACAGCCAAGAGAAGTCTTGCCTCACCAATTTGCTTCATTTCTTTGAAGGCGTGAATAAACATGTGGATAAAGGTGAGCAGGTTGATGTAATGCATCTAGATTTTCAGAAAACGTTTTACAAAAGCTCCTCAAGAGAGACTCCTGAGAAAATTAATGAGTCATGGGATAGGAGGCAAGATTCTGGTGCGGATTAGGAATTGGTTATTGGACAGAAAACCGAGGGTAAGGTTAAATGGTTCCAATGGAGGAGGGTAACAGTGGAGTGCCACAGGGATCTGTACTGGGACAGGCGCTATTTAACATATTTATAAATGATATGGAAGTCAGAACGAGTGAGGTGATTAAATTTGCACATGATACAAACAAAACTATTCAAGGTTGTTAAAAACACATGCAGACTGAAATATTGCAGGAAGACCTTAAGAAATTGGAAGACTGGGCATCCAACTAGCAGATGAAATTTAATGTGGACAAATGCAAGGTGATGAACACTGGAAAGGACAATCAAAATCATTGTTACCTGATGCTAGGTTCTACTTTGGGGGTCAACACTCAAGAAAAAGATCTATGTGTCGCTGTATATAATACACTGAAATCTTTTGCTCAGTGTGAGGAGGCAGCCAAAAAGGCACAGGATGCTAGGAATTATTAGGAAAGGGATGTGAATAAGACCGAAAATACTATAATGCCTTTGTGCCACTCCATGGGGCGACCACACATTGAGTACTGCGTTCAGTTCTGGTCACCGTATCTCAAAAAAGATAAAGCGGAATTAGAAAAGGTTCAAAAAAGAGTGACCAAAATGATAAAGGGGATGGAACTCCTCTCATATGAGGAAAGGCTAAAGAGGTTAGGGCTCTTCAGCTTGGAAGAGACGGATCAGCGGAGATATGATTGAGGTCTACAAAATCCTGAGTGGTGTAGAACGAGTAGAAGTAAATTGATTTTTTACTCATTCCAAAAGTACAAAGACTAGGGGACACTCAAGGAAGTTACATGGAAATACTTTTAAAACAAACAGGAGGAAATACTTTTTCACTCAACGAATAGTTAAGCTCTGGAACTCTTGCCGGAGGAGGTGGTAACAGCGGTTAGGTGTATCTGAGTTTTAAAAGGTTTGGACAAGTTCCTGGAGGAAGTGTCCATAGTCTGATAATGAGACAGACATGGGGAAGCAACTGCTTGCCCTGGGATTTGTAGCATGGAATGTTGCCACAATTTGGGTTTCTGTCAGGTACTTGTGACCTGGCTTGGCCACTGTTGGAAACAGGATACTGGGCTAGATGGACCACTGGTCTGATCCAGTATGGCTACTCTTATGTTCTTATGACATACTGTACATGGAGGGGAGGAAAAAGAGAGAGGGAAAGGAAAAGAGGGACACGCAGCACATGGATAGAAGGGGATGGAGAGGAGGACATGCTGCTCATGTATGGGAGGGAAAGGAAAGGGAGACATGCTGCTCATGGATATTTGCTTTCTTGAAAATGTACATATTTTTTAAATTTTATATTTAGCTGAGTACAGAAGAAAATGTGTTTGTTACTTTTACCAGTAATTTCACTGCTTATAAAATCTGGCTTTCTTGGGGTGTCAACGTGACTGTGCGGCAGGGTGCGGTGCATGAAAGTGGGTAACCCTAGATCTAAGTTATACCTGTTTCAGTTATGTCCAGGGTACAAAAAGGTGCTCCAATTGAGCAGCTGATCACTGAAGGGATTAAGACATGACACCCCTGTAATCCCCCAGTGGTTGCTATCTACCGCCCTCTTCCCTGAAAGTGAAACTGAAAGGTGATACCAGGCTCTATGACAGCTTTAGGTATTATGAGCATTCTTAGCAAGGATGTCTGAGGAGTAGTTTAGTGGCTTACAGTCCACTGTGCTAACCAAGGGACACAGGTTCAAAGTCCACTCTTTTTTTTTTTATTGTGAGCCCTCCATACCTACTGTACCTAAATACAGAGGCCACCTGCAAGTCTGAAGGCTACTGAAGTGGTGTAATTCAAGTACAGTATATATTTTTCTGCTCCTGGAGAGCTCACAATTACAAAATAAGAGAGTTAAAGTGGGATTTGAACTTGGGTCCTTTGGTTTAAAGTCCATTGCACTAACCATTAGGCTGCCTCTCTGCTCTGCAGGGACATCTGTGTGGTCATTGTTCTAAGAATGCTGCCACACAGACATCCTTGTCCCTGCTTTTTTGCCATATGTTGGACATTCCAGTTTGTAAAATGGCTGTAAATGCTGGACATCTTTAGCACAGGAACGCCCATCATACATATTGCCTGTTAGAAAATACACGCGAGATGGATATCAGTTTTGGACATTATGAGTGGGATGTTTCTATTCCAACTTGGATGTCACATTGAAAATGCCCCTCAAAATAGTTTTAAAAAAATAAGTTGTTTTTTTTTTTTTTTTTTTACAAAATGCATATTTCAATGCTATGATTATACATAGTTGTGCTGTGGTGCCTTTATGTGATTGTGGCAGTCTCTCAACTTGTCTGAGCACTCTTTACATATATGAGGGTTAAATGAAAAGTAACGCCTCTACCTCAACAATTTATCAACAGATGGCAGAACCGACATGCTACACATGTTCATTTGTTCTTTGATATCTCCTCCTTCATCTCAGTTGGCAAGAAGATTTTATGTGAAAAGGCTGTTTTGCTATTGCATGTGAAACGGAAGAACACAGTATTTGTCCGTGCAATTTAAGCAACATGCCATTATAGAAATTCTGACTGTTGAAGGAGTTCCTCCAACTGAAATTCATAACAGCATGCAGGTTGTTTATGGTGATGACTACACTGATGGGAATACTGTGCATTGCTGGGACAAAAATGTAAAGATTATAGACCGTGAAGGCCTGATTCATGTGATCAAAAACACGTGACGAGTCTCACATAAGAAAGGTTGATGAACGTGTAAAGGACAATCAGAGGATTAGTCAAAAGTGTTACAATGCAACCCTGAAATCTTTGAAAGAATGCTTAAGAAGAGTTCCAAAGCACAAGGAGGAAATTTTGCTGCAATGTAACAACGTAGAGCCTCACACAGCAGGAAACACCAGAGAGGAAATTGTGATGATGGGTTTCACAGTCTTACCAAGAAAATCTCCAGAACTGTTTCCTGAATATCAGTAAATATTGAGAGAGGTCTACCGAACCACAAGAAAAAAAAACTTTTTAAAAAGGTATCATGGAGAAAAAAAAGACCTCAGATATTCTGCTCCATTTATATCTCCACTGGAGTTTATGCTATATCATCACATCATTAAAAAAAAACCCACATTTAAATCATATGAGGTCACAGTAAAAACTATCCCAATCTTCTCCAGGACAGTATGCTAAAACAATCTCTTGCAAAGTCACTTTTCAAATTAAGAGTTGTTTACTTAGCTTAGAAATGTCCATTTTCCATAGCTCCTCTATAGTATACTCCTAGCAAAACAGATCAAAGCTATATCCCAACAGGGAGTCCCTGATTTGCCAGTTGCTGCATCAGGGGAAACAATCCACTACTCTGTCTGCAATCCTCTAAATAAAATGGCTGCTGGAAAGTCAATGTTTAAAAATTCAGCATGAAGCTCCATCTTCTTCTTCCTTCCCAGTTGGTTCAACTCCTTCATTCAGAAGAAAGCCGCCAACTGCTACGTTCAAACCTCATGGGGCCACAGTGCCAAAAAGGAAAATCTATTTCTGCTCATACTGTCACAATTGCCAACTATGTTCCTGCAGTGCTCTGAAGGGTACAGCTGCTCTAGTATTATATATTATAGATATGCAAATCCATGTTTCTTTTCCACACAATGAGCTACCAAAGGTTTAGAGAATTTATTTGCTCTAATACAATGTTGGTACTCAGTGAGTCTTACTTTTATCTGTCTGATTGTCTGGACAATCTAGCACAACCCACACAGGCAGCTGAATAAATAAATATGTTTAAGAGCAAGTGGTAAGACCATGCAAAACACACTGCTACCCCAATTTCTGATCCATATAGTAGGATGCTTATAACATCGTGTAAAAGGAACATTGATCACAATGTCACTAGCTGTTCTTCCAATAGGTTGCCAACCTTCATTAAGAGTTAATTTGCCGCTTAAATGCCAATTTCTCTCATAAGAAAATACTACTCCGAGATCTTTAAAACAAGCGTGCAACTGTAAAAGATTCAAATGCAGTTTTATATGTCTGCTCAATCTTTCAGACAAAGTCTAACGTAGTCTCAGGATGCCAAGTATTTTTCTTCCATTAAAACAACCACCTTTGAATTATTTCAGAGAATTTTTCTTTGGAATCAAAAATGTAAAACATGCTTCACCTCATCATTGCCAATCTCACCCTACTTCCCCTTTCCTCAACTTACACTAGACTACAAACTCTTGCGAGTGCCAAGAACTGGAAGAATGCCTCCTCTGAAACAAGCCCTCATTGCTTCTTTGTTGGTATCATGGGCAGCCATACTCCCTCTTCCCATGACATTTATTTATTGTGATTGGGGTGCATCCTTCCATCCATGTGAACTCCTTATTAAAATCTGTTCTCTTCTGAGCTTATGCTTAGCAAGTTTGATTTGACAGTTTATGGCTGCATGGTTTACACATACCAGGTACATGCACTATAAATTTTATTTATGTATTTGTTACATTTATATCCCACATTTTCCCACCTATTTGCAGGCTCAAATTCACCTAGTACATGCCAATCAGTACACAGGGGGGAAGGGAAGCAACATGTCTGCCAGCACCTTTGTTAAATCAAGAACTTTATAAGCTGCACTCTAAAGCCACTAACTTTGCTTAGCTCTGTACCTTTTTAACTGGCAGTTGAAAGAAGTCTGAATCTCTGGAGTTCCAATCACTGTTGCTGGTCTCACTGTACTGGTCATTTTGTGCTTCCCTTGAAATCGGAATATATTAAGAATTAACGAGGACAGATAATATATCTCTGCAGATAACTACAGTGCTCACCTCATTTTCATAATGTGTTTCCAACAAGTACTGGCAGGATACCCAGTTTTCACTAGTTTTAACAGGCTATCCAGCAACCACAGACCATTATTTTTTCTTTTCAAATGAACTCCAAGGAACTATGTAGAACATTTGACAGAGGAAGTGGCCTAGTAAGCAGCAAGAGCAGTGGGCTGAGCGCCACTGCCAGGAAGGGAGCATTGCCAGACTTCAGCTCAAACTATGTCTCTCCCGAATTGTGAAGTGCCCCCCCCCCCCGGGGTCTCTGTTGGGATTTCCGGATCCTGCTGCTCTGACTCAGCAATTTTTACCAGAACAGAGAAATGAGAGAGGTGAAGTGTAAGAGGAATTGACGTCTTCCTCTCCGGATCAACAGAGCTCAGCAGTGGTCAGTCAAGGGAGTGCAACAGGTACAGCATCAGAAGAGCAACTTGCTGGATTTAGAGCGGCTATTGAAGGGTTCCAAGTTGAAACAAGGTCTGTTTCATATTTTGAGTTAATTTTACAGCGACCAACAGAATCTACATTGGAATTGATTTGGACAGTTGTTTCTAAGGCCTTGTCACTGCAATTTTCTACTGTAAATACTGTGAATCAAACTAATATGGCTAGTATCCTGTCTTTAAAACAGGTGATGAACAATCAAATACTAGTCCACGGTACACCAATGTGCCACGACATACCAGTTGAAAAATGCTGCCCTAGAGAGTTCTACATAAACTTCAGTATCAGACAATTGACAAACAGCTTCTTCCATGTACATTATTATTATTATATTAATTACATTTGTACCCTGCGCTTTCCCACACATAGCAGGTTCAATGTGGCTTACATAGTAAATAGAGTTACAAGTCTTGAAGGAGAATGTTACAAGTTGTAGTAAACATAGTAGTAGCGGGGTTTTGAGGATATGTAAATTGAGCATGGAGAGGTAAACAAAGATAGGAAGAGCAAAAGGAGAAGAGATTGGGAGGAGTAAGGAGTAGGAAGGATGGACAGGAAGAGATTGAGGAATGAGCATAAGGAGATTGTGAGACATGGTCAAAGGTATAATAATCATCGGGGCAGGAATCATGTGGGTGGGCTTAAAAAGTTAAGTTGGGTCATTAGGGTAAGCTATCTTGAAGAGATGGGTCTTCAACATTTTTCTGAATGGTAGATGGTCGTTGATTGTTCGGATGGATCTTGGCAGAGCATTCCAAAGGCATTTCCAATGGCATCACCATTATGGCTCCTCCTTTAGTAGCCCTTCTGATAACAATAGAATCGTCCAAATTGAGCACTCTTAATGCCACCTGTTCTTCTTTAGGTAAGGTGCCTGCCTTGACTTGTTCTACTTTCTTCAAAATCATAGCTTTCAATATCTGCAACACGGGATCTAAAAAACCCAGAAATGTCCAAGTAGAACATTCCCGTATTACCAAATGATCAGAAGTTCAAATCCCTAATGTATCAAAATATAATTGTAATTGAAGTTAGTGTATACATTGTTCCAAGTCTAGTCACAATTGGAAGGGGTCATGGTGACTGGTAGGTACAAAGGTTATGCCCTTGGACAGCACAGAGAACTGTTAAGTGAGTCATTTCTTGAGATCTATTTGCATATAATGGAAGCAGTACATGCAAATCAATCTCATGCATATTCTGAGCCAGATTCTAGTAGTTACATGTAAGTAGTGAAGCCATAAACTGTAGGGTGGCTTATCCCTTCCCTGGGCCTCCTTAATGCAACTCTGGCCCTGCCTTTTATTTTACCCCAGATGGACAGCTCTCTTCATGGTTTCATTCTTCCAGTTGTCACTTCTTCTTTGGGCAGAACTATGGAGCTTAAGGTTGTTCTGATTCTGTGAAGGAGTATTCTTAAGGGAAAGGGGCAGCACCCTATAGATTCCCTCACATGTGGGTATATGAATTCTGGAGATCCAAAGAACACAACCAGTTACTTTTTGCAAAAGTGGGGATTAAAATGCCTATAGAAACCATCTTGAGCTTGTCTTGAAACAAAAACTTGTTCAAGGCCATTCATTATAAGTTAGAATGAAATCATCTTTTGTGACTAAGAAATACTTTGAGTAAACTCCCTGCCCTTTTTTTCCCTGATGGAAGAGGTTCAACGATACTGGCCACTAAAAAGGATGAGCTCCTTTGTAGTATCTCCCAGTGTTGACAGTTTTGCAATGATACTCTCTGTGTGCAATTTTATCAGACGTCAAATAGGTGCAGTTGGTATCCTTGACAGAGATCTTTAGAACATACAAGGGGCCAATTGTGAAAACCTTTAGCTTCCCTCCAAACTTCACATGAGAATCAAGTTGGGACTTCTGGCTTTCTGATGTCCAGGATGAGTGCAACATCCTTGCTGAGTGTCTAGAATGATTAATAAACAACTAAATACAAAGAAAGTATTACCTTGTTTTACTTTTTTTTTTTTCTATTTACTGACTTTTAAAGTGGACTAAACACAGCAACCACACTACATTATGTCTGGAATAAGAAAGATATAACTATATCTTACAGCAGTAGATTTTCCTTTTGTACCCAGTCATATACCATCTGTAAGAAGGGGAGGCTAGGTCAGAGGTGGACTGGGAAAAGAACGTAATTATTAAACAGTACTAATGAGAAAGCTGCCTTTTGACTTGTGCTCTAAAGAGATTATCTCTATGGCATGACACATCAGGAAGCCTTTCCTGCATGTCTTTATAGAGGTTTAAAGATGCCAACCATGATAGTCTGCAAGTTCCAATGACCATCACAGAAGCTTGATGCCATTTTGCATGCATCTAATGGTCAACCTATGTGTTTTCAACATTCCTTCCCTTTGCCCATTAATTGCCAAAGTTGAGCACATTTGTCTCGAGGGAGATAATCTGTAAACTCCTGTCTTGCACATACAGGCCTATGAGTAAGAAACTATGTAGGAAGAAAACATAGTCTTCAGAATAAATTTTCTCCCCAAAAAATCCAAAGTTCAATCATCTTTTCCTGGGGGGCATAAGGTGCAAGACTCAGAACTTTTGATCCCCTTGAAAATAGATTCAGCTACCACAATTGATGTGAAGCAGTTTTTCAAATCTGGGAACATTCTGAATTCTATACATAGAGTCTGCCTTTTTGTTAACGGAGTCCACAGACTGGCAGGGAGGGGGTGGAGAGTGGAGGAGAAATCTCCCACATTCTCATCTGCAAATCCTTCAGGATATTAATGGGTATGGCCATGCCTTCCTTGTGGGAGGCAGCTCCCAAAAAAAAAAGTCCAAAAAGTTTGCCATGAGTTTCTCCTCCATCTCTAACTTTAATAGAATGGCATTAACCATTTTCCTAATAGAATTGGTGAAGGAGAGATCCTCTGGGGGACTTGCTTTCTTTTATCAAGCAGAAAAGAGATACCTGAAGGCATACCAGCAGAGCCACCCTCTTTGGACAACTCCATAAGTGAATTTAAGCAATGCTTTGACTCATATATGGAGTACTCCTCTAACAGAGAGATTGGGTCTGCACATAGCTAGAAATCAAGGCCTCAGGGAGGGCAGGCCTTGAATGCAGACATACAGATTCCAATGTACAATACAAAGATTCCTCCTCTGACGCACAAGAGATCAAGACTGGGATAGACAGTACCAACTCAGAAATCCTTCAAGGCACTAGGGTTAAGCATCTCTGGGCTGAGCATGGGTTTAGAGGATCCAGGAATCTGTGCAACAATGTTGATGAAGTCAAAGCAAAGTCATTGCACTGAGCAAGGAACTGAGCAAATCTCTCACTGATCATCCCATCAAGCAACTCCTTGAAGGCTGCTAAGTCAATGCTCAAAAAAAGGTGCAGTAGGTAAGAGAGGTTTACCTGTTGCCTCATCCCAAATTCCTGGAGACTGGCACTACCCCTCAAATATTGAGAATGACGGGATCTCTAGCAGGACCCCCTTTAAGAAGAGTGGCCGCCAATACCGTGATACTCCTGATACATTTTTCCAAACAAGGTTCGATGGGCCTTCATTCAATACTGTTGGTGCTCAGTGACAATAAAGATGATGATTAATCCTTCCTCTTCTTCTGTCAATGGTTCTCAATGGTCACTATGAATGCAACAATGTAGGAGATCAATGCTCTTTCAAGTATTGATATATCCCGAGTGCCCAAGGCAGCTCCTGGACCCTTGGAACAGATGCCAGTGGATCAGACTTAGAAATGTCAAAGATCTTCTAGCCGTGCTTTTCATAGAAACAAATCCCTCTCCATCATCTAGAAACAGAAAATGGAAAAGAAAACGTTTTATCAGGCCCAAGGCACTGCACACGTCATTAAGGGTGACTACAGGTGAATGTGAAAAATCGTAGAAAACGTATTAATCAACTGACAAATCGTACCTGCCACACTGAGACAAAAGAAGTCCATACATGATAAGCACATATTTAAGGAAAAATATTAGAGAAAGAGATGGAAGAACAAGTACATCTTATGGACACTGCAGAAAAAAAGACCGAGGAGATCCTGCAAGGCAAAGCCATGTAGGAAGTAAGGCGCATAAGCTTCAAAATCTTTTCTGAGTTGGAGTCTTTTTTTAAGTGGATACCATCAGAGTGGAGTAGCAGCAGACTGGGAACTGGGCAAGCCAGATTCAAATCACCTTGCTGGAGGTACAAACTTAGATTGTGAACCCTCCAGGAACAGGAAATACCTACAACACCTGAAGGTAACTTGCTTTGAACAACTTCTATTTGAAAGGCATGAGCAAAACATAAAATAAATAAATGTATCCTGCTTGTCCTCTGAGAAAAACTGCAGCTTATGAAGTTAAATTAACTATGAAACAGTCACATTACTGCCTGAAAGAACCTATAAGATACAGTAAAAATGGCCATCTTGTAGGAGTGAAGATTTTATGATGCCATAAGCCAGTGTTTCCTTGTTTAAAGGAAAAATACTGAGCTGTTTTTTTAATTTTGTTCTTTCCAACTGAATGGAATTTGGAAAGGATTACATAAAAAGGGTCAAGAAAACTCTGTCCATCTGGGGGTCTGTCCTAATTAGATTGTAAGCTCTGTTGAGCAGGGACTGTCTCTTCATGTTCAAGTGTACAGCGGTGCGTACGTCTAGTAGCGCTTTAGAAATAAGTAGTAGATAAGTAGTAAAATAACTCATCACATTCCATTAAATCTGGCAAGGGGTGTGGGGAAGGGGAATGGTTAAAAAAAAAAAAAACCACAATGAGTTTGAAAATAGGCCAAATTGGACCAGGTCTTCCAGAAAAATAACCCCCTCACCCCCAACCAAAAAAAAAAAAAAAAAAAAAGATGCAAGGCAATTCAATGGGAGACGTTCCATTTTCTGTAGCAGTTAGGGAATTCCTCCTTTGAAATTGCTTTTTCCTGTTCTCTTCCTCTTCTAACCCCCAGGCTACTCCCACTGCAATAAAATGTACTCCTTGCAACAGCCCTGCCCCACTAAAACTACCCCTCATCAACTACCCCAAAAATACTTTCTGTAACTGCCCCACCACCCTTTCCAACTGCCCAACCCCCAAAATGTACACCCCCACAACTATCCAGCCCACAAAATGCCCCACTCTGGAAAACGTACCCGCAACTGCCCCGCCATCCCCACCCACAAAAACTAACACCAGCAACTGCCCCAACACACATACACAAGAACATGCAAAGGTTGGAAAGAATAAATCAAATTAAAAGTCCAAATATTAACTTAGGTGACAAATTCAAAGTACAGAACAACCCAACGCTATACTGATACTACATCTCTTTTAATAATGTAGGTACCAATCATATACCTTCCATACCTCAGCAGCAACTTTTTGCATATAGAGACCTCACTCTATGACTTTCTGGCCTCATCATCAATCCCCAAATAATCTTAAATACAATTATTTTAATATTCAAATTTACCTCTCAAAATAACAAATTATCAAAAATTATTTAAATTTTCATAAAGGCACAAACACTTATTTTTCATAGCTACATCATGCAAGGTTCCATGTTAGGAGTCACCAACCAAAAAAGGGATCTAGGTGTCATCGTTGATGATAAGTTGAAAGCTTCTGCTCGGTGTGCTGCTGCGGCTAAGGAAGCAAATAGAATGTTAGGTATCTTTAGGAAAGGAATGGAAAACAAAAATGAGGACGTTATAATGCCTTGGTATCGCATATAGTGAAATTAGAAAAGATGCAGAGAAAGGCGACGAAAATGATAAAGGGGATGGGACAACTTCCCTATGAGGAAAAGCTAAAGTGGCTAGGGCTCTACAGCTTGGAGAAAAGGCGGCTGAGGGGAGATATGATAGAAGTCTATAAAATCATGAGTGGAGTTGAACAGGTAGAAGCGAAGCGTCTGTTTACGCTTTCCAAAAATACTAGGACTAGGGGGCATGCGATGAAGCCACAAAGTAGTAAATTTAAAACGAATCTGAGAAAGTTTCTTTACTCAATATGTAATTAAACTCTGGAACTCATTGCCAGAGAATGTGGAAAAGGCGGTTAGCTTAGCAGAGTTCAAAAAAGGTTTGGACAACTTCCTAAAGGAAAAGTCCATAGACCATTAATAAATTGGACTTGGGGAAAATCCACTATTTCTGGCATAAGCAGTATAAAATGTTTTGTACTTTTCTGGGATCTTGCCAGGTATTTGTGACCCAGATTGGCCACTGTTGGAAATAGGATGCTGGGCTTGATGGACCTTTGGTCTGTCCCAGTATGGCAATACTTATGTACTCATGTAAGCATAATCCGTTATAAGGACCCCCAGTCATGTTTCGCCTCTGCTGCACCAAGACTCAGTCCTTCATTAAGAAAAACTTATGCTATAGCATCTCACTAAATAATGCTCCATTTTTGGTGGGACCGATGACGATGCCAGCAAGTCGTAGCGTGAGGTCTCTATGTGCAAAAAGTTGCTGCTGAGGCCCAGAAGATATATGATTGGTACCTACATTATTAAAAGTGATAAAGATATTTTAAAAAAGTGATTTATAGAAGTGTCAGTATAGCGTTAGGTTGTTCTCTATACTTGGTTAGAAAGAATTTCATGAGCCATGCTCTGCATGCTTCCCCCATTTCATTTCAGTTTTTGTTATACAGATATTGGATGTTACTATTTATAATGGAATGCTACAATTTTAATGAAAATTTCTTGTAGATCTTTTTTTTTTTAAAGGAAAATAAAACTAACTCCTAAAAATCATTCCAATATGTATAAAATGAACATTCCTTAACTCAAGCTATTCAAGTGGACAGCAAAATGCTAGCCCTGAGAGCCAAAGAGTTAGATAGAGCACAATTTATACAATCTTTGTAATAGTGCAGAGTATAAGAACCAGAACTGCTTGCTGTAATGATTTGCCAAATATCAGTGCGCTGAACTGAAAGCACAGACAGCATCCAAAATAATTTCTTTTTTGTTTTTAAAGAGTGGCCAAGTCTGCAATTTACCCACACAGTTTTATATATAAACAGGTTCCAAATAAGGATACAACTGTGGCTTTATGTGGACTGTAACAGTATGAGGAGAAATTATTTCACTCTTCACAGAATTTGTGCCTGTGGTAAAGTTTAATTATGTTTTACAGAATTCTGAAGCCAATGAAAACAAGTCAACATTAAAAAAAATGTTGGCCCCTCAGAATAGAAACTCTGCCAATTACAAAACTGCAAACACCGGACACATTGCTACCTATCACAGAAAATGATTTTGGAAATTAAGAGTTTAAACTTACTTACAGTAAAAATCAAGTATCGAAGCTACTTAGCCTGCACTTCAGTAATGAGAAATACAATATTAAGAACTAACAGGATGCAAACCTCTTGAAAGCATTTTTCTGGGCAATTTATCAGCAATCTTTTCTTTTTCAGTTTCATCTGTTGGGGGTTCTTCTTCTGTTTCAAATGATTGTACCAAATTAATTTGCACAGTCTCCTGAAATTAAAACAAAAAGGGGGGGGGGGGGGGGGGAACACAGTAAATGACTATATGATTCAGAACATCACTTTGCCATCCTGACCATTTACACTATCATTTTCCCCTCTGCTAGTCTAATTCCTGGCTTTTTTTCTTTTTTATTGGCCAAAGAATTTATACTTGCTATTATTTACAAAAAAGAAAACTGAAATAAGGATCAATCCCAAAGGGATGATAGCTGTTTTAAAGAAATACAAAATATGATGCTTTTGAGTAGTAATGTAAGCATACTAAGGGGCCCTTTACTAAGCCGCAGTAAAAAGGGGCCTGCATTAGTTTAGGCGAGTGAAATTGGCACGCGTTGGGCCATTTTATTTTTACCACAGCAGGAAAAAGGCCTTTCTTTTTTTTTTTCTTTTAAATGGGGCAGTAAATGGCTGTGTGCTAATATTAAAATTAGTGTGGCTATTTACTACCCAAGCCCTTACTGCCACTTATTTAGAAGGTGGTAAGGGCTCAAATGCTACTCATGCGGTAACTGGGCAGCATGCAGTTATGTGGTCACATTGCCGATTACTTCTAGAATCACACCCTCCCCCTCACTGTAAAAATAGAAAATTATTTTCTACTGTAAGAAACTGCACGCACCAACTTCAGAACTGCCACCGGGAGCTCATACTACTGTTCTGGCCCATTAGTTCCTCCTTTGCTTTCTTGCAACTCAATTTGCTGGGATTCTTGCATTAATGGCCTACACTTACATGTAACCTTGGATCTGCCTCTCTCTTCCACATCTAGTCATTGTATCAATAGTCCCAAAACCAGGTTTATATCCAGGGTTCCCTCTATTACAAAGATGGGCAATCACAGTCCTTGAGGGTCACAACCTTCGGGTTTTCAAGATTTCTATAATGAATATGCATGAGATCTATTTGCATATAATGGAAGCAGTACATGCAAATCAATCTCATGCATGGAGTGGAGGAGTGGCCTAGTGGTTAGGGTATTGGACTTTGGTCTTGGGGAACTGAGGAACTGAGTTTGATTCCCACTTCAGGCACAGGCAGCTCCTTGTGACTCTGGGCAAGTCACTTAACCCTCCATTGCCCCAGGTACAAATAAGTACCTGTATACAATATGTAAGCTGCATTGAGCCTGCCATGAGTGGGAAAGTGCGGGGTACAAATGTAACAAACAAAAAAAAATATTCATTAAGGAAATCTTGAAAAACTGCTGGGTTGTGGCTCTTGAGGGTCATGTCTGCCCATCCTTACTCTAATACCTTGCATCAAATGACTAAATCAAGTCACCCGGCATTGCCTTTAATTATGACTACAATCCCCCCTCCCTTCTCCAGTGCCTCAGGTATTGTGAATGCTGCCTCAAACTGCATCCCCAGTTCCAACCAATTCAAGGTGCTAACCTCAAATAGTCTTCAAAGAAATTAAATATGTAGTCATCATTCTTACGGGCATAAAAAAAGGCAGTGAAGTTTGATCTTCTAGCCCAGGGCAACTCAATTTGAGAGTCCAGAACACATAGTTTGTCAAAGTACTCAATATGGGTTTTTTTTTTTAACTCCATCATTATATCTCTTGGAAGAGTCTTGTTGATCACACTATTCTCCCCCTTTTGTTTTACTTTATTTTTTTACATAACAGAACCTTTTTTAAATAATACTGAAAACAAAACAATACAAATGAAAAAAAACAAAATTGTAAAAACCTCTTTGTTCTTTTATTCTATGAGTTAAGAGAATTGTGTTGTCTTTCTTCCATTTAAAAGCCAAAAGTGTGCATACCTTTGCTATTACACTGTACCTAGAATGACACTGTACTTAACTTTTTAAGAGAAATTAAAACTCAATAGTGGTGGTAAAGAAAGTACTATTATAGGGAGATGAAATGTAGAGAATTCAGTTCAGAAAGTATAATCATTTTCCTTTCTGTAGTGATTTGAACTATAACTGCTTGTTGACTGGCTTTCTGTACAAGATTTTTCTCAGTTGTGTATAATCTGAAACGTAGAAATAAATTTTTTTTTAAAAAGGTAATATATATTTAATGTCACCAGTTTACCATAGGTACTGTGATTCTGTACATCAGTTTCATTATTTAATGAAATTTTAATCCACACCCACTGCAAATCTCAATAACCAGTCAACAACCATGACACATTACAGGCTCATTTGTGTAATTCAATTTTTTTTTCTTTCACATACAAAGTCAAAAAACAATTATAAAGTGCACTTACATGTATATGTATTTCACCATTGAGCAATACCGTTTAACAATTCTTACCAATAATGCCTTTAAATTCCACTATAAGCCGAGATTTTTTTGTCCCAAAATAAAGGGCCCAAAAAATGAATATAAGCAAAGATCCTGAGTTAGCACAAATTTCTCTGTTCCCTCTCCCCCCCCTCCCCCCCGAATAGTGACCAGCACTTCCCTCTCCTCCTTTCCTATCCACCCTCCCAGTGAGTGGCATTTTTCTCCATATTCCTCTCTTCCCCCCACCCCTCCCACAACCAGCACTTCTCTTCACATTGGTACCTCCTTCTCACTGGCTGCCACTGACAACAAAGTTATTGTGCTGAGCCAGAGTAGGATCTTGAGCACATGGGCATGCTCAAGGCCTGTGCGTTCCTTGCTCTGGCCAAGCACAATTACTTTTGTGTTAGCGGTAGCCAGCGAGACGAAGGTACCAATGGTCACCGTGGGAGGGGAGTAAGGGTTGGAGTGGGAGAGAAATGACTATCACTGCAGGTTATGACATGGGGAGAGGGGAAGGAGAGGATTTCTTGAACATAAACCTTTAGTTTATATCCAAGTTACCCCCCCCCCTTTTTTTTTTTAAGGGAAAAATGTTCTCAGTTGATATTTGGATGGGTTGATATTCGAGTATGAACAGTATCTTAAATAATCCGCACCTCAAAGGATGATTCATCACTATACTTTAAACACGTCAAGATTACAATTTTCTTAAAGGAAAACAGGCTGGACAACACTTTTAAAGAGCGATTTTATTAACAACTATTTTGAAAATGAATCAAATAGGGCTTCCTGCTTAAGTGTTTATAAGTTACTAAGTTGTTAAAATTCAAAATGTTACAACAGCCCAATTTACTATGTGAGTCACTAACCTGTGGTATCTTAGTACCAGAAGCCAGCTCAGATTGTCCAAAATATTTATTTTCCCACCTCTAATTTATCACTCTTATTCCTGTACTAGTCCTGGTCTTCTTCTGTTTGCCTTATCTCCTGGTTGCATTGTTTCTACTCCAGATCTTCACTGACTCATGTTCCTATCTAACCCTAGTCCAGCACCTCCTTCATTCCTGATCTTTGCCTATCTTGTTTTTTCCCCCCATTTTCCTTTTTTTTCAATTTGCATTTGTAAGGTACAGGGATAATATTTTTCCTACCAGGCACCTGGTTTATGCTGCTGGGCTTATGTTTGCAGTCAATTTAAGAGGACTTCCTATCATGGTGGCTGCCTGCATACTGGCCATTACTTGACTTGAGAAGAAACTTGTTTCAAAGCAACACTGATAGTTTTGTGTATTTTACAGCTGACTCTTGTAGGTTCTTTATAGATGAGCAATTCCTTTTTCTAGGCCAAACATGCACATATTGCTTTATGCTAGGAAGCCAACTCCAGGCTAGGCTTAAAACCTTTAGGTTGTAAATCTAATTTAGTTTAAGAATGAATTATAACCCATCCTTTCATCCAGTACGGTAAGCAGGGCAGAGAACAATAGCCATTCAATCATGGCAAATATATCAATACATTTTAATAAATTGAAATCATATAATATGATATAACTCCAACAACCCCTTCATTATGAATCCCACCATAAAATCAAAGCAACAACCCGACTTCTAACCTAACTTTAAAAAAAAAAAAAAAAACTACACCCTGCCATCGTTGCCTGCACCAAGAGGCCTGGCTCTGGAAGTCCTCCCTTCTCCCGAAGAGGTGGAGCAAAGATTGCAAGCAGGGGCTGGCAGGACTGAAGCTAGGTGCTGCACTTGAAGGTACAGCATGGGAAAGTGAGGGCATGTGAATATTTAAGACTGCATCCAAGAAAATTCTGCAAAACCATGCGATTGCTTCCAAGCTCCAAATGACTCCAAGTCTATTTTACCTCCTAAACCCGTAAAAATATGGGATACGGTAGCAGGTTTGGAGGTCTAATTTTCACAAAAGATTTTAACATTATCATCTCACACTGAAGAAAAATTACTCCATGTGAATACGATCAAACAGAAATGTTCCTCACTGGAAAACAGGGTAGATGTGAAGCTTTTAGAAAATCATCTTCTTTAATATATCAAGCATCTTCAATTTGGAACTTTGATGTTTATGAGATTTAATATTTTGTAAGCATCATAAAATGATTTTATTGTAGTGGATGTGGTATTTTCACATTGTTATTCCCAGATGTAGTGTTCTGCCTGTTACTGTAATCTGAATGGGATCGAATAGGTTTTGCAGAATATAAATTTGAAATGTAATGTAAACAATGCTTATAAAAGATAATGTAGTCTTACATAATAAAATACAAAACTTGGAAAATACTTTGAGATGTAAAATTTTGCACTTTATTAATTTTCCTAAAGTTCCATCAGTTGCACCTTTAATGATTTTTAATTGCTATTTATCAGAAGTCTTAAAAATTCCAGAACAATTCTATCCTCCAGTATCCAGAATTTATTATATACCAACATTTGTGAAAAACAGACTCTGAACAGCCTATAGTTCCTGAAGCGGATGTCTCTTTTGATAATTTGACTTTGATACAATCTTTGGAAGGTGAAACACATGGTGTTTGTGACAGAACAGTGGGTTTTTAAGCTTGTGATAATTATTTTGATATTTTCTTACAATATACAGTAGGACTCCAATTATCCGGACTATCCTCTGCAGGGGGTAGTCCAGATAATCATAAATCCAGATAATTGGACATTCCTTTTTTTAAAAGAGAATATACTTTGAGAGTTACATGTTCAGCATTATTTTTTATTTTCCATTATTAAGTAGAGAGGTGTGGTAGCCATGTTAGTCCACTCTTAAAGGTTATCAATAGAAATCAAACAAAATAAAACATGGAAAAGAAAATAAGATGATACCTTTTTTATTGGACATAACTTAATACATTTCTTGATTAGCTTTTGAAGGTTGCCCTTCTTCCTCAGATCAGAAATCAGCAAATGAGGTAGCAGATAGAGTGAATGATACATACCTGTAGCAGGTGTTCTCCGAGGACAGCAGGCTGATTGTTCTCACGACTGGGTGACGTCCGCGGCAGCCTCCACCAACCGGAAAAAGCTTCGCGGGACGGTCGGCACGCAGGGCACGCCCACCGCGCATGCGCGGCCGTCTTCCCGCCCGTGCGCGACCGCTCCCGCCAGTTGAATGACAAGCAATAAAATATGAAACACAACTCCAAAGGGGAGGAGGGAGGGTAGGTGAGAACAATCAGCCTGCTGTCCTCGGAGAACACCTGCTACAGGTATGTATCATTCACTTTCTCCGAGGACAAGCAGGCTGCTTGTTCTCACGACTGGGGTATCCCTAGCTTTCAAGCTCACTCAAAACAAGAACCCAGGTCAATTGAACCTCGCAACGGCGAGGGTACAACAGAAATTGACCTACGAAGAACAACTAACTGAGAGTGCAGCCTGACCAGAATAAATTCGGGTCCTGGAGGGTGGAGTTGGATTTACACCCCAAACAGATTCTGCAGCACCGACTGCCCGAACCGACTGTCGCGTCGGGTATCCTGCTGGAGGCAGTAATGTGATGTGAATGTGTGGACAGATGACCACGTCGCAGCCTTGCAAATCTCTTCAAAAGTGGCTGACTTCAAGTGGGCCACTGACGCTGCCATGGCTCTGACACTATGAGCCGTGACATGACCCTCAAGAGCCAGCCCAGCCTGGGCGTAAGTGAAGGAAATGCAATCTGCTAGCCAATTGGAGATGGTGCGTTTCCCGACAGCGACCCCTAGCCTGTTAGGGTCGAAAGAAACAAACAATTGGGCGGACTGTCTGTGGGGCTGTGTCCGCTCCAAGTAGAAGGCCAATGCTCTCTTGCAGTCCAATGTGTGCAACTGACGTTCAGCAGGGCGGGTATGCGGCCTGGGGAAGAATGTTGGCAAGACAATTGACTGGTTAAGATGGAACTCCGACACCACCTTCGGCAGGAACTTTGGGTGGGTGCGGAGCACTACTCTGTTGTGATGAAATTTGGTATACGGAGCATGAGCTACCAGGGCTTGAAGCTCACTGACCCTACGAGCTGAAGTAACTGCCACCAAGAAAATGACCTTCCAGGTCAAGTACTTCAGATGGCAGGAATTCAGTGGCTCAAAAGGAGGTTTCATCAGCTGGGTGAGGACGACGTTGAGATCCCATGACACTGTAGGAGGCTTGATAGGGGGCTTTGACAAAAGCAAGCCTCTCATGAATCGAACGACTAAAGGCTCTCCAGAGATGGCTTTACCTTCCACACGATAATGGTAAGCACTAATCGCACTAAGGTGATTCCTTACTGAGTTGGTCTTGAGGCCAGACTCTGATAAGTGCAGAAGGTATTCAAGCAGGTTCTGTGCAGGGCAAGAACGAGGTTCTAGGGCCTTGCTCTCACACCAAACGACAAACCTCCTCCACTTGAAAAAGTAACTCTTTTTAGTGGAATCCTTCCTAGAGGCAAGCAAGACCCGGGAGACACCCTCAGACAGACCCAACGCAGCGAAGTCTACGCCCTCAACATCCAGGCCGTGAGAGCCAGGGATTGAAGGTTGGGGTGCAGCAACGCTCCGTCGTTCTGCGAAATGAGAGTCGGAAAACACTCCAATCTCCACGGTTCTTCTGAGGACAACTCCAGAAGAAGAGGGAACCAGATCTGACGGGGCCAAAAGGGCGCTATCAGAATCATGGTGCCGCGGTCTTGCTTGAGCTTCAGTAAGGTCTTCCCCACCAAAGGTATGGGAGGATAAGCATACAGGAGGCCGGTCCCCCAATGAAGGAGAAAGGCATCTGACGCTAGCCTGCCGTGTGTCTGAAGTCTGGAACAGAACAGAGGCAGCTTGTGGTTGGTCTGAGAGGCGAAAAGATCCACCGAGGGGGTGCCCCACTCTCGGAAGATCTTGCGTACCACTCTGGAATGGAGCGACCACTCGTGCGGTTGCATGACTCTGCTCAGTCTGTCGGCCAGACTGTGGTTTACGCCTGCCAGATACGTGGCTTGGAGGAGCATGCCAAAGTGGCACGCCCAACGCCACAGCCCGACGGCTTCCTGACACAGGGGGCGAGATCCGGTGCCCCCCTGCTTGTTGACGTAATACATTGCAACCTGATTGTCTGTCCGAATTTGGATAATTTGGCAGGACAGCCGATCTCTGAAAGCCTTCAGCGCGTTCCAGATCGCTCGGAGCTCCAGGAGGTTGATCTGCAGATCCTTTTCCTGGAGGGACCACAGACCCTGGGTGTGAAGCCCATCGACATGAGCTCCCCAACCCAGGCGAGATGCATCCGTCGTCAGCACCTTTGTGGGCTGCGGAATTTGGAATGGACGCCCCAGGGTCAAATTGGTCCGGATGGTCCACCAGAGCAGTGAAGTGCGGCAACTGGTGGAGAGGCGGATGACATCTTCTAGATTCCCGGTGGCTTGGAACCACTGGGAAGCTAGGGTCCATTGAGCAGATCTCATGTGAAGACGAGCCATGGGAGTCACATGAACTGTGGAGGCCATATGACCCAGAAGTCTCAACATCTGCCGAGCTGTGACCTGCTGAGACGCTCTGGTCTGCGAAGCGAGGGACAGGAGGTTGTTGGCCCTCGCTTCGGGAAGGAAGGCCTGAGCCGTCTGGGTATTCAGCAGAGCTCCTATGAATTCCAGAGACTGGGTTGGCTGGAGATGGGACTTTGGGTAATTTATAACAAACCCCAGCAGCTCCAGGAGTTGAGTAGTGCACTGCATGGACCGGAGGGCTCCTGCCTCCGAGGTGTTCTTGACCAGCCAATCGTCGAGATATGGGAACACGTGCACTCCCAGCCTGCGTAGGTACGCCGCCACCACCACGAGGCACTTTGTAAACACTCGTGGGGCGGAGGCGAGCCCAAAGGGCAGCACACAGTACTGAAAGTGTCGTGCGCCCAGGCGGAATCTGAGATACTGTCTGTGAGCCGGCAGTATCGGGATGTGAGTATATGCATCCTTTAAATCCAGGGAACATAGCCAATCGTTTTTCTGAATCATTGGTAGAAGGGTGCCCAAGGAAAGCATCCTGAACTTTTCTTTGACCAGGAATTTGTTCAGGCCTCTCAGGTCTAGGATGGGACGCATCCCCCCTGTTTTCTTTTCCACAAGGAAGTACCTGGAATAGAATCCCTGCCCTTCCTGCCCGGGTGGTACGGGCTCGACCGCATTGGCGCTGAGAAGGGCGGAGAGTTCCTCTGCAAGTACCTGCTTGTGATGGGAGCTGAAGGATTGAGCTCCCGGAGGACAATTTGGAGGCAGGGAGGTCAAATTCAGGGCGTATCCGCACCGCACTATTTGGAGAACCCACTGGTCGGAGGTTATGAGAGGTGAAAATATTTTAACCTCCCCCCGACCGGCAGATCGTCCGGTACGGACACTTTGAGGGCGGCTATGTTCCCGTGGATCCAGTCAAAAGCCCGTCCCTGGCTTTTGCTGTGGAGGCGCAGGGGGCTGCTTAGGCGCACGCTGTTGACGGGAACGAGCGCGCTGGGGCTGTCCCTGTGCCTGACGAGGCCTTCGGGCCGGCTGATTGTACCTACGCTTTGCAAAAGAATAGGGTGCAGCCTGCCGGGCCCGGGAAAAACGTCCACCTGCTGAGGTGGATGCTGAAGGCGCCCGGTGGGAGAGCTTGTCGAGAGCGGTTTCCCGCTGATGCAGTTGGTCCTCCATCTGCTCGACCTTCTCACCAAAAATGTTATCCCCCCGGCAAGGGACGTCGGCCAGTCTCTGCTGGGTGCGGTTGTCCAGGTCAGAGGCACGCAGCCATGAGAGCCTGCGCATCACTATACCTTGGGCCGCAGCACGAGATGCCACGTCACAGGTGTCATAGATACCCCTGGACAGGAACTTTCTGCACGCCTTCAGCTGCCTGACCACCTCCTGATAAGGCCTGGACTGCTCCGGCGGGAGCTTCTCGACCAGTTCCGCCAGTTGTTGCACATAGGTCCGCATATGAATGCTCATATAGAGCAGGTATGACTGGATGCGGGTCACGAGCATGGAGGATTGGTAGGCCTTCCTCCCAAACGAGTCCAGAGTGCGAGACTCCCGCCCCGGGGGCGCCGAGGCGGTATCCCTCGAACTCCGTGCCCTCTTGAGAGCAGAATCCACGACCGCTGAGTCATGGGGCAATTGTGGCCGCATTAACTCTGGGTCGGAGTGGATCCTGTACTGGGACTCTGCTTTCTTGGGAATGGTGGGGTTAGTTAATGGTCGCACCCAGTTCCAAAGCAGTGTTTCCTTGAGGACATTGTGCAGCGGCACCGTGGAGGACTCTCTAGGTGGTGATGGATAGTCGAGGACCTCGAGCATCTCGGCCCTCCCACAGAGACCACGGGGAAGGGAATGCTAATAGACATATCCCGCACAAAGGAGGCAAAGGAGAGACTCTCGGGAGGTGAGAGTTTCCTCTCCGGTGAAGGCGTGGGGTCCGAGGGAAGGCCCGTAGACTCCTCTGAGGAGAAATATCTAGGGTCCTCCTCTTCCCCCCACGAGTCCTCATCCTCGGTATCGGACATAAGCTCATGTAGCTGAGTCCTGAACCGGGCCCGGCTCGACGTCGAGGCACCGAGGTCTCGGTGTCGTCGAGCGGTGGACTCCCGCGCCGACGGGGACGGAGCTCCCTCCATCGACGTCGACGGGGACTCCACCTGCGTGGCGGTCGAGACCGGCGCCGCAAGCGGCGGCGGTGTCGACGGCCCCGGCGCCGGGCTAGAGCTCGCCGGCGCCACAGTCATCGGCGCCGAGGGCGCAAACACCCCCGGCGCCGGCACAGCCTGGCGCATCAGCCCTTCCAGGATCCCCGGAAGGATGGCTCTGAGGCACTCGTCCAGGCCCGCTGCCGGGAAAGGCGGTGGGGCCGGTAGGGGCGTCGCCGGCAGAAGCTGATGGGGGCCAGGAGACGGCACCGAGGTGCCGGAACCCCGACGCGTCGGTACCTCCACCACCGACGGAGACCTCTCCTCTCGACGATGACGCTTCGGCGTCGCCTCCTCTCCGATATCCGGATGCACCGAGGGCGACCGGTGACGACGCTTCTTATCCTTCTTGCGATGCCCGTCACCGGCGCCGGAAGGCATGGAGGAGGAGGAGGTAGATCCCCCTCGGTCTCGAGGTACCGGGTCAGACAGGGTTCGGTCCCGCGGCCCACGAGCTGAGGGAGTGACCGGGGCCGATTGCCCACGCGGCCACTCACCTCCACTCTCACCGGCGGGCCCTGTTCTCCTGGGGTCGCTGCCATCGGTGCCGATGTCTCGGGCATCGATACCGGTACCGAAGGGCCGGGCGTCGATACCGATGCCTTCGAGGTCGACGTCGAGGGGCTGGCGCAAGTTCCAAAAAGACGGTCCCGCAGAACTTGCCTCGCAACCTGAGTCCGTTTCCGGAGACCGAGACACAGAGAACACGACTTGATATTGTGCTCCGGCCCGAGGCACTGGAGGCACCAAGCGTGGGTGTCGGTCTGCGAGATCGGCCGGCCGCAGCGACCACACTTTTTAAAATCCACTCGGGACCTTCGAGGACATCGACGGAAAAATCGCGTCGGCGAAGTCAAAGTCGTCAATGGTGGCTGGAATCACACCTCGAAAAAAGAAACGACCGAGCGACCACTAGGCCGCAACGTGGCGTCCCCGCTAGAAGCGAGGGAAAAGGGGAGCGCGTGCTCCACACGCTCAGGTTTTTTTTTTTTGAAAAAGGAAACCGGCGGTAACCAAAAAACAAGAAGTTTTAGAAAGAAAAGCGACGATCCGCGCAAACGCGACCGAAATCCGGCGGCTGAAAACAGAGAGAGCGGCAAAGCACAACTCTCTCCAGTCGCGGAAAAAAAGGAACTGGCGGGAGCGGTCGCGCACGGGCGGGAAGACGGCCGCACATGCGCGGTGGGCGTGCCCTGCGTGCCGACCGTCCCGCGAAGCTTTTTCCGGTTGGTGGAGGCTGCTGCGGACGTCACCCAGTCGTGAGAACAAGCAGCCTGCTTGTCCTCGGAGAATATATATGAGAGAAACATCAAAGCATTACTTTGACTGTCTGACAGAGTGGGAGGGTGGGGGTATGCATGGGGACATCAAATCATTTCATTGATATTCTAACAGAATGGGTGTCGGTAGGTAAGAGGAGGTAATAAACAGAGAAATAAACAGAAAAATACAGCTTTATGCTTTATAATGAGTTAGAAAACCCAGATCCTTATTAAGTCCTGTTTGTTGGGTGTCAAAATATTCAATCATTCTTATTTCAAAGGTCTTACGTTCCTGTATTGTTTTAAAATTACCTTTCAGTATTCTTACTGTGAACTCACTGGTGCGTGTTCTGGTCTTGTGAAGTGTTGGCCCACAGGGGTGGGGGCATGACTGGCACCGGCTATTTCATGTGATGTCTGTGCAGATTGAATCTTGTCTTAAGCATCTGGCCTGTTTCTCCAATATAGCATCCTTCGTTACATTTCTTACACTGAATGATATATACCACATTGGAAGATGAGCATGTAAAATAGTCCTTTATGTTGAATATTTTTCCTTTGTGAATGACTGTGAGGTCTTGTGAAATGTTTTGGCATCGTTTGCAACTAGCTGTGTTACACGGAAACGTGCCCTTTTCATTTTCCGTCTGTGTTGAAAGTTTACTTCTGATCAGCTTGTGTTTTAAATTTGGTGGCTGTCGGAAGGTCAGCACTGGTGGGGATGGGAATATCTCTTTCAGTAATTTTCCATTATAAATGGGGAAAAATATCAAGCTATTTGCGATGTTATATAGCATTTTTTTTTTTACTGTATATCAGGCCTAATGTGGTAACTATGATACAGAGATTATGATAAAAAATGGAAAAGATAAGGAACAGAAGTAGACCTGATAATTGGACATCTGGATAATCAGAGTTCAGATAATCGGCGATCTACTGTATTTCTCTAGTTTGGCCAGCAGGTGGTGCATGTTATGTTTTAAGCTGTTGCAAAAAAGTGAAGTTTAAGCACAGAGAAAGTGCCTGCAGTGATGTGGCCAGCTATTTTCAAATATTGTTGTTCTGGGCTCTGATTGACCTGGAGTTTGAAGTTACCCAAGAGTTACTGGTTTTGCCTCCAGTCTTAGCCAGGAAGAAAAGACCTATTTGCTGAGGCCCTGTGAAAAGTTATATTTGATAACCTGTGAGCAGCTTTATGTCTTGATCTTCCCAGATACTATTTAGATAGTAAGTGTTATAATTGATCCATATTTCAGATACCCGTTATTGTTTTGCTTATTGCACATTTTTCTGCTCATTGTTCTAATTTTTTAGACAGTAAACAATTTTAGTTCATTGACTCTGCTTGTCTGGACTGATTAAGAATCCTGGTGGTTTGTGTGTTAGGCCTGTGAGTACTTTCTGGGAACAGTGGAACCACTGTATAAGTCGTTGGTAAAGCCCCACCTGGAGTATTGTGTTCAGTTTTGGAGGCCGTATCTTGCTAAGTATGTAAAAAGAATTGAAGCGGTGAAAAGAAAAGCTACGAGAATGGTATGGGATTTGCATTACAAGATGTATAAGGAGAGACTTGCAGACCTGAACATGTATACCCTGGAGGAAAGGAGAAACGGGGTGATACGATACAGACGTTCAAATGTTTGAAAAGTATTAATCCGCAAATGAACCTTTTCCGGAGATGGGAAGGCAGTAGAACTAGAGGACATGAAATGAGATTGAAGGGGGGCAGACTCAAGAAAAATGTCAGGAAGTATTTTTTTACAGAGAGTGTGGTGGATACTTGGAATGTCCTCCCGCGGGAGGTGGTGGAGATGAAAACGGTAACGGAATTCAAACATGCGTGGGATAAACATAAAGGAATCCTGTTCAGAAGGAATGGATCCTCAGAAGCTTAACCGAGATTGGGTGGCAGAGCCAGTGGTGGAAGGCAAGGCAGACTTCTACGGTCTGTGCCCTGAAAATGGCAGATACAAATCAAGGTAAGGTGTACACAAAAAGTAGCACATATGAGTTTATCTTGTTGGGCAGACTGGATGCACTGTGCAAGTCCTTTTCTGCCGTCATCTACTATGTTACTATGACTAGCAGACTTACAGTGGTTTTGGTGGAAATCCGAATTTGGTTTAAGACTCTCTCCTTAGTGTATACAACATTACACAATTAGGGTCCATAACACAAATAAAAAATGGAAGGCTTATATGACAAAACATGCATTATACTTTGCCTCATTTGTTAAAATAACTCCCATCATTCGAGACCAAGGAGAGCACTTGCTTTTGCTGTTTAAAGAGACTGCCTCCAGAACAACTGGTATTTCACTACTGTATATGTAAATTGTGGGTCAATGGAGAAGAGAGAAGTTAGTATTTCATCTGTATTATGAAGAATTATTGTTAAAATTGATTTCTTATTATTTATCTTTTAAGTCACTTCAACACTTGTGAAAAGCGACATAAATATTTAAACAAACACAATTATTATAACTACAATACAATTTTATGCAGAATAAATCTTTCTACATCAAAATATTTTAAACAGAAAATTACAAACTACTTTCTTTAATTTTATTTGCATGTGTAAGACTCAGTAATATTCACCTATTTTGGGGGATTTTGTACAGGTTTCTGCTTGCTCTAAAGTTAAAACTGTTTTGTTTTTACCTGGATATCCTGCGATATTTCAGCTGTGATAGGTGGAGGAAATTCTTCACACACAGCCACACTTCGAACAAGCTTTAATTTGGAACTTGACTAAAGAAAAGTATTTACAATTAAAAATTATAGTTTAACTATCTTGCCCGCAACAGCTGTTTTAGCCCACCCAAATCAAAGTCATATCCTCAAACAAAAAACCTTTTGACAAAGAGTAAGTAAGCAAGCTCAGCTCTGAAATCTTAACAGCATCACCAAAAAGAATAATCTAGATCAAGTCAAACCAAAAAAAAAAACAGCAGGTTTGTCTATCTTTCATTTAAAAGCTTATTAAAATCAACAGGCAAAGCAGAAAGGCAGATGACTCAAACATAAAAATGTACACTTGTAGTGGAAAAAAAATAAAACTGAATGTATGACTCACAAAACAAAATTTTAAGCACAAAAGACTTCATAAGCATGCCAGCAGATGAGTCTAGTGTACTGTACCTTTGACCTTTTTCCTGTCTGTCCAAAGGTCTGCAATGGCCGCTAAATAATGGATGTAACAAAAACATTACATTACAATAATATACTAAAATTTAAGTTTTTGCATCAAGCATTATTTACAAATTAGAAAACTAAATCAGCTACATTTTTAATTAGAAGTGGCAAGAAAATTTTCATATGGAATGCTACGTTCAAATTTCAAGTATACAACTCTAGTTCTCTCTTCTATTTTAGTTCTTAAAATGCTCTAAAATACCTAATATAGGGTCCCTTTTACTAAGCCGCGGTAAAAAGTGGCATGCGCTATTTTTGGTGCATGAAATTGGCACACACTGGGCCATTTTTCTACTATGGTGGGAAAATGGCTGGGGTTTTTTTTTTAATGGAACAGTAAATGGCCTTGTACCAATATTAAAATTAGCATGTGGCTATTTACTGCCTAAGCCCTTACCACTACTTATTTAGAAGGCTGTAAGGGCTCAGGCGCTACTCGTGCAGTAATCAGGCACCTCGCAGCAATGTGGCTGTGATGCCGATTACCACCAGGAACGCCCCCCGCAATAGAAAATTATTTTCTACTGTGAGAAACTGAAAGCTCCAACTTCGGAACTACAGCCAGGCGCCCACGCTACCCTGGCAGTAGGGTCAGTTTGGCACGCACTAACCACATGGTAGCTCTACTGTGGTTTAGTAAAAGGGCCCCACAGCATCATATCTCAAATCTTAGACATCAATATTATGAATATTTCAAGCTTTAGTATGTTAACCAAGTGTATGCAAGGGTGAACAATATCTTTCTGAACTAGGAATAAGCTAACAGCCATACTCTTCAGAGCATCAGTTTTACTTTTTTTCCCCACCCAGATACAGGTATATGTATAAGTTCAGGCATCCCAATGAAACTGAATATTTCAATGAATCCCAAAGTTAAGAGAAGCTGACACAACCTCTACTATCAGAGCAGACAACCTATGGCCAATGAGCCAGACATGGCACACTGATGACTGGTAGGTTGGCAGGCAGCAGCAGAACTAAATCAAGTCAGCTATGCATGGGGTGCTGATCCTGAAGAATGACCCTTAAAATAGACCCGAAGGTTTGCATCTGAACCAGTTGTTCGGCTAATAAAAGGTACCATTTCAACTACTTTGAATATTTAAAACTTATGTTTGCAGCAAACACAACAATGCCTTTATGTCTACCTACAGGTGCTGTAGTAAACTTTGATTTGAAAGCATAAATAATTCTCATTTGTACTATCTGAAGTTCCTTATACATTGAATTGGCTCAGTTTTGTACATTTCAAAGCTATTCTTCCTAACCATTTGAGATATTTGAAAAAAGGCATCTTATGTCACTCCAGGTGTTTACAGCATAAAGACTCATGATTCTTAAAGATTTTAAGTTAATATTTGATATAAACAGAATTATTAAAATAATATTTAAAATACTGACATTAGAAATGTTTGACTTCTTTTGACCAGTTGTAGAACTGAATCTAGGGTCAGGGATCCTCTTTTATCCCTTGAACTGCACTAGCTCCTCCCTGACTCAGGAATATGAACCAGTACTGCACCCAGGCCAAAATGTTTGCCGACCCCTACTCTACGTAATACAAAGTTAAACATCTTTCCATATAAATTGATGCATATTATTTGCTTTTCTGAAACAAATTAAAAATAACAATGAATATGATAGTTACAAAAATGTACTGTCAGTCACCTCCTTCAGTGGAAAAAAACAGCTTCCAAGTCCTTCTATTTTTGCTTTAGGTATCCTTCCCTCCCCCACTCTTCTAGCTCTGAAATATTCTCATTAGGGCTGCAAATTAATCACAGTTCACTGGGAAAGTTCATTGGGAGTGGATGAGTAGCCTAGTGGTAAGTGCAGAGGACTTTGATCCTGGGGAACTGGGTTCAATTCTCACTGCAGCTCCTTGTGTCTCTGGGCAAGTCACTTAATCCTCCATTGCCCCAGGTACAAATACGTACCTGTATGTACTATGTAAACCGCCTTGAATGTAGTTGCAAAACCCACAGAAAGATAGTATATCAAGTCCTATAACCTTTCCTAATTATTAATTGCAATTTAAAGAAACTTTGAATGTTTTAATTAACTGTCTACCTGGTACTTGCTTTAACAAAATACATATAAGTCCACCACTTGCAAGTAAATCTCTCACTATAATATCACGCGCACCACGAGGAAAAGACTTCAGATACTCGGTCCTCACTGTTACTTATCAACCAGTGGACTGCGTTGCTCAGCGTTTACTTTTGAAATTTAACTTTTCTTTTGTAAATCTGCTGGCGAACATCCTCATCAAATAAACTGGTACTTAGCTGCTGTTTGCTCTGGAACCCATTAGTTCCAGAGCAAATAGCAGCTAAGTACCAGTTTATTTTTATTACAGAATAGGAAAATTAACAAGTAAATAGTATTTTTTAAAAAAGCTTTGAATAATGAAAAAAAATCAAGTTTTTTGACTGATGAGGATGCTCGCCAGCCGATTTACAAAAGAAAAAGTTAAATTTCAAAAGTAAACGCTGAGCAACACAGTCCACTGGCTGATAAGTAACAGTGAGGACCGAGTATCTGAAGTCTTTTCCTCGTGGTACGTATGATATTATAGAGAGATTTACTTGCAAGTGGTGGACATATATAATTTAAAAAAACTAATTAAATCATGTTGCAGCATCTCCTGTCTCCTCCAAACATCTCTTCCGCTCTCTTCCAATCCCAACACCCATCCTTGGTGCAATCCGGGCACCCCCCCCCCCCCCCCACACACACACACACATTTTAAAGGTAGTCTTCCTTTGGTTCCTGGTAGCGGCATCGTTGCACATATGTTACCTGCGGCCAGGTCCAAAGCTTTACATAGTAACATAGTAGATGACAGCAGAAAAAGACCTGCACGGTCCATCCAGTCTGCCCAACAAGATAACTCATATTTGCTGCTTTTTGTGTATACCCTACTTTGATTTGTACCTGTGCTCTTCAGGGCACAGACCATATAAGTCTGCCCAGCACTATCCCCGCCTCCCAACCACCTGCCCCTCCTCCCAACCACCGGCTCTGGCACAGACCGTATAAGTCTGCCCAGCACTATCCTCACCTCCCAACCATCAGCCCTGCCTCCCAACCACCGGCTCTGGCACAGACCGTACAAGTCTGTCCAGCACTATCCCCGCCTCCCAACCACCAGTCCCGCTGCCCACCACCGGCTCTGGCACAGACCGTACAAGTCTGTCCAGCACTATCCCTGCCTCCCGATCTTGACTAAGCTCCTGAGGATCCATTCCTTAGGCACAGGATTCCTTTATGCTTATCCCAAGCATGTTTGAATTCCGTTACCGTTTTCATTTCCACCACCTCCCGCGAGACCTGTCCTGCCTCTGACCTGTCCTGCCCACACAGAAACAGGAAGTGATGACAGAGAAAGGAAGGGTCAGAGGGAACTCTTTTTGAGCAAGCCACAGGCAGCATATGTTCAACGCTGCCACTGCTGGGGACCAACAGAAGACCACATTTAAGGTAGACCAGCGGGAGGGGGGGGGGTGGAATTGAGGGGGGCAGATGCCAAACCCCTAGTGAGTACAGGGGAGCAAGCTGCATACCCATTGGTAGAATTGGAGGGGCCACTGGTGGAAACTATGCCAAGGCAGTGAGCTCCAGCAGCTATGAGAAGAGCTTGCTACTGCTCATCACTAGTTTGTGTCACTGCTCCTGGGGTTGGAAGGGAGGAAGTGAGGGAAGAGAGATAATGGACCCTAGGCAAGAAAGAAAGATAGTGGACCTGAGGGAAAAGGAGAGGAGAGGAGAGAAGAGAAAGGGAGAGATGTTGGATCTGGGGGTGGAAAGGAGAGAGATTATCTGTTCTTTAGCAAAAGGAAGGGGGTGGGATTTGATATACCGTCTTTCTGTGGTTACAATTACATACAGGTACTTATTTTATACCTGGGGCAATGGAGGTTAAAGTGACTTGCCCACAGCCACAAGGAGCTGCAGTGGGAAATATGTAAATAAACAAACTTTAATTGTGCAATTAAAAATTTTAATCAAAATTAAGTTTAATTCTTAGGTCTCTTTGCATACCATTTCATGTGTTAGATTTCCTCAACAATATTCAAAAGTCTTGGAACGGCTTTCCCAATTCCCAAATAGTCATCTTTATTTCCTGAAAGTAGTTAATGGTTGATTCTGAAGTTTGTTTTGGATCATCTTGCTGAAATATCCAACCTCTCCAACTTCAATTTCTTCACTGACTGTGGGACATGAGCTTCTAATACATGTTCATATTTAGTCAAATCCCGTTCCTTCCACCTGCACAGTATTTCCTTGCTGCTTGCTGCACACACCCTACCCCTGTGCTTAATTGTTGACAAGATATTATTTTTTTCAATTATTTTACTATTTTTCAAACCTATCTCTTATATAGTTGTGACCAAATGGTTCAACTTTTGTTTTATCAGTCCAAACACTCTGAAACAAAAGTTCAGGCTTATTAAAGCTTCCTTCCACATTCTTATTTATTTACACAGGTTTCATATACTGCATGGGCCATTGCCAGTTTCTAGGCGATGTGGAGGAGTGGCCTAGTGGTTATGCTGGTGGACTTTGATCCTGGGGAACTGAGGAACTGAGTTCGATTCCCACTTCAGGCACAGGCAGCTCCTTGTGACTCTGGGCAAGTCACTTAACCCTCCATTGCCCCAGGTACAAATAAGTACCTGTATACAATATGTAAGCCGCATTGAGCCTGCCATGAGTGGGAAAGCGTGGGTTACAAATGTAACAAAAATAAAAATAAAAGAGAAGGGGGAAAAAAAGAGTGGCAAAGAGAAAGTGGTGGCAGAGGTCTATATAAGCAGAGTCACAGAAGCATGGGTATGGCCTGGGTGAAGAGATGTGTTTTGAGTGTAGCCCTGGATTTTGAGTAGAAGGGTTCTAACTGGAGTTGAGTTGGGAATTCTGGGTCCAGCATAGCTGATAGGCGGCATGTGTGGTGTCTTGACAGTTGATTGATTGGTGTGGGAGTACAAGTTGGCCACTATTAGAACAGAGGATAAGGGGGGTCCCGTGATGCATCGCGGCTGAACGGACACCTAGAGACCCGGCTCCGTACTTGAGTTCCCCTAATCTTTAAATTTACCCGCATGAACTCACAATAAAAATTACAATACCTGGCGGTCCATGCAGCAGAAACACTAAGCGTTGGGAAAGAGACGTTGAGAGAAAGCGGGGCCGAAAAGCGGGCATGTCCGCAAAGACTCAGAGGCTAAAAAAGACCCATGTTCAGGACGCAAGCACCAAAATGGCGGAAGTGAAAGAAACCACGGGGGAAGCAGGACAATCGAGAGACGCCTTCCAAGAGCTGATTCAGCAAGTCACAACCATTTTAGAAGACAAGCTATCGAAATTCCAGTCTTCGGTGGAACAAATTAGAGAGGTGGTGGAGAGACACGGTGCCAGATTGCAGAAGGCAGAGGATAGAATCTCCAGGCAGGAAGACAGGTCGGAGGTGGCTGACACGAGGCTGGAAGCACTAGAGTTAAAGTGTGGAAAGCTGGAACAGCAGCTAGACGACCTCGAAAACAGAAGCAGCAGAAATAATCTGAGAATAGTGGGTCTGCCTGAGTCAGTAAAAGATAAAGATTTGTGGCAGCTGGTTGAGAAGTGGATCCCAGAGCAATTGGGAGTGCAAGGGCCAGAACCTCCACTGAAAGTAGAAAGAGTCCACTGAATTGGCCTGTTGAAAGAGAAAGGCGGCCGCGGACAGTTATTGCAAAAATTTTCAACTACGCCAATAAGGAAAAATTGCTACAAGCATTTCGGAAGAAAAGGATGTTGGAATATGAAGGCAGCAAACTCCTACTATTTCAAGACTACTCGGCTGCCGTGTCGGAACAGCGCAGGAAGATGGGGCAGCACTGCAAACTGCTGTTTGAAAAAGGAGTGAAATTCGCACTGCTCTTCCCGCCAAAAGTACGGATTCTACAAGATAACAAGGTGATATTCTTCACAGACCCCAAAGAGCTGGGCGCATTTGTGGAGTGCTTATAGATCATAGACATTGTGAGAATTACTTCAAAATGACTGACTTTGCAGGGGCCATATGCTGCTAGATCAATTGCCAGACATTGCCCTTGCCAGAGACGCAGCGAGGACAGACAGCTGCACTGAACCAGAATTAATAAGGAGCGGAGTGTTGACGGGGACGAAGCGACCAGGGTGACCGGTCCTGAGTGAGCAACAACAGACAGGCACCATCCCTGAGAAGGTCAATGGACTGGGCGATCAAGCGGGAGTGAACGACCCACGGACAGCCTTGAAGGCTGGGATTGGTATATGCCTTTATACAGCGCGAGTGGGCGAACATGCAAAAAACAAACAAAAAAAAAAAGTTTAGTTATTACGGCCCTGTGGTTTTTATGCTTTTACGGGCTGCCTAGGGGCGTTATTGCTTTAGTTTTCTTTACAAATGTGACTGTTAAAAAGTTTTCTGTTTGATACCTGTTAGGCCAGGGGCAATGAGAGGGGGGTGAGATAGTGGGGGCGGAAGAACGAAAGTAAATGTGAGTGATGGCTTAAAAAGGGGGAGATGGGTAGCAGCAGGGGACGGGCGAGTTGGTGTTGATAAGGGGGATGAATGTGTGGATATGGATGTGGGTGTGGTTGTGGGGGTGTCAGTGTGGGAGGGGGCTGGAAGACCGGGAGAGAGTTGGTCTTTCTAGGGGGAGGGGGGAGTTCGGGAGGGGGAGGGATGGTCCACTTTCTGGGAAGGGGAGATCACTGTTGTTCAGCTTACCGGGAGTAGAAATGCCTGGGGGATCCAGCTGGGAGATCCCTTACAGGCTGCTAACATGTTTGTACATCTGATTGGAAGACTATTGGGACCCCAACCGGATGGCTAAATTGACAGTGGTGTCATTAAATGTAGATGGAGTGCACTCACCAGTAAAAAGATTTAAGATCCTGCAGTCATTGCGGAAGCAGCACACTGACGTTGCGCTGTTTACAGGAAACACACCTGGGTAACACAGAATATGCTAAGCTCAAAAGGGACTGGGTAGGGGAAGTTTATTATGCTTCCTTTAATAGTAGACAGAGGGGAGTAGCAATTTTAATACGGAAAAACATAGCATTTGAAATGCACAGGTTGTTCCAAGACCCAGAGGGCTGATTTGTGATAGTAGCGGGCCTCCTGCAGGGGAAAAAAGTAGCATTCTGTAGCATCTATGCGCCAAACATATATACACATAAGTTCTTTGCCCTCTTGGTCGCTAAACTGCTTACATTTAATGAATACCCACTTATATTGGGGGGAAATTTTAACATCACCAGGGACCCACTAATAGACTGCAAACAACCAAAGAAAGTGTGTAGGGATCATGAGGGGAAAGGGGTGAACTTCATAGCTAGTGAATTGGGAGTGATTGATATATGGAGGCTAATGCACTTAGAAGAAAGGGATTACACATTTTTTTCCCACCCACACGGGGTCCATGCACATCTTGACTATGTGCTTTTGAGCCACTGGTGAGAGTGGTAGAGCGAATGGAAATTGGTGAGTCAGTTGTCTCGGACCACGCTCCAGTGTGGATACAAATCAGGTGGGGGGAGACGGTGGGGGCGAATAGATGGCGCATGAACCCTACCCTGTACCAGGACA